>NC_090934.1:1374752702-1375055732 GCF_040938575.1 Ambystoma mexicanum
CAGTAACCTGGACAAGTGTCTGATGAGTGGTCCTCTGTAGTGACTCGCGTGAGTGGATGTATACGAGTTAAATTCAAAGTGGGATTTTGAATTTAGGGTTAAAGAGCCTAATTTATGAAGATATTATGTCGCTTGCAGTGCCTTTTCACTGGTGGGAGGAGGGTGTAGGAAGGTGGTGGTCTCAACGGGAGGTAAATTGAAGCATGGTAGGTCTGAGGTGGTATCATGTTGTGTAACTGTTAGTTTGTCGCTATTTCACTAGTCCAGTTAGTTGCGATGCAGAGGGTTTTTACGTGTATTATTTTCTTGATGAGGAGCTAATGGACAGTATATAATGCTGAGGTGATCACGTTGTGCATTTTGGACACACTGTAGTTTTCCTGTGAGGTATTACAGAATTTATAGAGAGACTGTCTTGGTAGGGCCAGTGATATTACAGCCCTGGCTTTGTGTGTGAGCGTTAAATAAGGATATGATGTGGTGTAAGGGACAGAGTTAAAAAAGGCAATTTTTGATAATGGCTCTCACCTGCGGTTCCCGAGTGAAGGTACTGTCCATTGTATGGATTTAATTTAATTTAATGTAACAAAAGTTTGATATTGTATATTGAACTGAAGCTTTACAATAAAATAAAAAAAATAAAAAAAACTGTCCATTGTGATTCTGAGGTGCTTTGCCATGGAGGATGGTACTGGGCATGGGGCCCATTCATCTGACCAAGGGGGATTGATGCGGTGTTAAAAAGAGCTAGACAGCAGAGCATCAGTTCTGTTTTGTCAGTGTTACATTTAGCCTCTTTGCTGTCAGCCATGTGTCCAACTCTGCAAAGCATGGATTTATGTCTCGAGTGTTTGTTGACCAATTCTTCTCAAGTTTGTAGACTATCGTGATGGGTCCTGAGTAGGAGTCGGACACAGAGGCATATTTTGATTGCTATATACTTTTATTCAAGAAAACAATTGTTGCATGAAAGCCTAACTTTCCCTATAGCTATGAGGGGATTCCCTGCCTCAACCAAAATAACTAGTGTCCAAGTCAGAATGTCCAAAAGTAAAAGTCCTATGTCCAAAACCTAAGATGACCCTCACATTCTAAACTAATCCTAAAGTGAAAAGTCGTTTGGCTGCCTGCGTTCGTACAGCTATTCTTTGCCAGTTCAACTTTTTTTTAAACGTATTTTAATGATTTTTAATCATAAGTAAAAAAAAAAAAATCACATCCCAACCCCAACTTTCAAGAAATAGAAGAAAAGAGAGGAGAAAAAAAAGGGGGGGTGAAGAAAGAGAGAACTACAACCTTGTCCACTTGTCCACAGGAAACTAATGTCTCAACGCCACTTAAGTGTGGTCTCGGGCTCCACTGTTCTGCACCTGGATCAGGCCTTATTCATCTGACGATACCTATAAATCTAGGGCACGACAGTTCCATTTGTTGCACGCCGTTCAAGGGGGCCTGTCATCAGAGGAGACAAATAGTTCCTGAGTTATTGCGTTCCAGGCTGTCATGTCGACGGAGCTTTCTCACCTCCCTGTCCGCAATGCTTCATGCCAGACTGCAGTCTCCACGATGATCCATCTCTCTAGGTCTTTCCACCACACCTCCATTTTTGGACCATCTTTGGCCCTCCAGTTCATCGCTATCCATCTCTTAGCTAGAGCCCAGGACAAGTTCATAGTCTTTTCCTTTGCTTTGTTTTTCTTTGGGGAACCATACAGACCAAGGAGACAGGCGTCAGTGGTCGAGGCTCGTCGTGTGAGCTCTTTTTTCTTTAATTGCTGCTCTATTTCCTGCCTGTAGCTACGAATTGTTGGACAGTGCCAGAACATGTGACCCATAATAGGCATTCGTCTCATTGCATTTTGGGCAGGTCTGTGCGGCAGCTCCCGGGAAGTGAGATATTTTCTCTGGAGTTAGATGTGCTGCATGTAGTATATAGAACTGTAGCTGCTTTTATCTGGCATTTCTGGATATTTTCTTCAGGTATAGTTTTGCTTTCGCCCACCCTTTGTCCATGAGTGTCCTGCCGAGTATCTTATCCCATGCTTGCTTCCCTTTGTTTCTATTTTGGGGGATTTCCTCCATTAATGTCTGATATATCCTAAACACCATGTGTCCTCCTTCTGTGACGTCATAAAGAAGGCCCAGAACTGGGTTTTCCTTTTGTCTCATCTCTAGGGTTGGCCACCTATTCTCCAGGCAATTGCTTTGCTAGTTCAACTTAATGTTCCAAAATGGTGCAAAAAGGATACAAACAAGCATTACTCCACAAGGATATGAAAGGGGTTCGCTTCCCCTAGAAGTCCACTGTTCCTTTATAACAGAGTCTCAGGATATTAAAAGGTCTTCACTTCCTTCTTTTGGTTTGCCATTGTTATCACAAAATAAATTGCTTTTCCTCTTGCTCACAAGGCTTGCTGCATCAAGATATAGCTTCTCCTCTCTTGACAACCACAAGATTCACTTCATCAGTTTATATGGTTCACAACACTAAGAGATTGCTCCTTCTCGCTCTCTAAGAACAGAACTTACTCTCTTTTGCAGACTTAACAGGGTGAAGAGATTGGTTCTCCTCTCTTTACGGAATGGCCCAAGAATGTGCAGCTTTAGTGTCTCACATAACAGTGGGGCACTCTCCTGCTAGGTTTTACTTGAGCATCACAATTCTCCAAAACAACACACCTGGTACACTCTCCTGCCAGGTTTATTTCAAACATCTCAGTACATAGGTCTCCAAACAATGCACCTGGTATATGCTCGTGACAGGTATTACTCAAGTTAACTTGTATTATACTGTCCATTCTTGTATTCTCTTCACATGCCTGATATATTCTCCTGTCAGGACTTTGCCAAACTTCATAGAGCTCTCCCTTCCAATAATATTGGGTTATTGCCCCTCTCCTGTTGGCTGTTGTCAATGTTTGTTCTTGTTCACTACTTCCCGGTATTCCCTGGTTTTGCCAATTTCTTGCTTGCGACACAATTATAGCTTGCTTAAATGTTCCAGCTCCCTTGTTCAGGTTCTCTGAACAGAGCCCTCGCTTCTCGATCGCTGTGCAGTTCACACAGCAAATCACCTCAGTGTCCCCCTTTGCTTGCTTGGACTCACGAGTAGTTTCTGGCTGCTTTGTTGTCCACCGCGAGTGGCGTTTGCTGAAGCGGTCTTCGTTCTCATCGTGTCGGCGTCTCCTGCACTCCCTGGTCTTCTCACCACTCTGGCATTCACATTCGGAGCTTCTACTGCTCTGTGTATTGTAACAGCGGTCCTCCCAGTCTCGAGTCACTCCTGCCAACCTCTTCCAGACCTCTCTGCTCTGCTGCATGCCATGGCCCGTCTGCTTCCTGAACCGCATCGGGAGAGGAGAGTCTCAGTCTTGCTGTAGCTTGTGGGTCCCCTGGTAAGATCGACCCCTGGTAAGGTTGATAGCGCGCATCACATGCTGCTGGTTGTTGTTAATCTGCATTGCTTTTTTCCTCTTCCTCGTCCCAGTGGATTGATGGGAATCAAAATGTATTTGCCCATGGCTTTCAATATTTGCTACTGCACAGTATGCCATACAGGTTTGAGATGTATATCGAGCCCTTTGGGGCAGGGTGGGGGTTTATTATGTGTTTTCCATGGTGAACCGCCTCCACTCTCCCAAGGTTGGTCGCACTCCCTTACCCACCATGTGGCCCTCCCACAAATAGTCACCCCAGGGTTGGAGTTAAGTAGCTTCTGCCCTTCCCTGGCCACATGCTTCGTAAGATTTGTCACACATTCACTCTCTAGGTTAACATGCTGCTTACTGATAAAAGGGAACCATTGTATGAAAAGCATAAAACTGGCAAAGAAATAATACTTTATGGATAGAAAAAGTAATGCAGAAAAGTCAATGAAAGCACTTTTTCAAATGCGCTCAAGTTCCACCAGTCACATACTATTTTCACTTTCCAATATAAAAAACGGAAACATTTGGAATTGAATCTCTTTGATGCACCGAGAACAAACAGATTCACTCTATATTGAGCCTGCCAAGGAATGTTCGTTTTTCTTACTATTATAAGGCTATCCCCCATCAAGCCAGGCAAATACAATTGTGAAAATTCTCCATCACAGATATTTGTAAATAATCTGAATTGTTTACTGACTCCATGATGAACATGGTCAATGGGACATTCAAGAAAAAACATTTCAAGATTGTTTACGCAATATTGGGTTACCCGCACCCACCTTTTTCTTAAAAAGCAGATTACCCTAAAAATCAAGAAAACTGCAAGATGTTATTGAATACATAAGAGAAGTACAGATTACTTACCTGTGTTAATGTGCTTTACTCTGGATGTTCCTCCCACTGATTCCTCCTCTTTGATATATCCATATCCTGCTTTGCAGTCTCAGGAAGGTTTTCGACAGCAGAGGGGGCTGTGCGGCATCAAGTCAATGCCCCTCTACGGTTACCATTCCTACATCTGGACGTGATGTCGAAAGTATAAATAGCATACACTGCGCCCGTTGCCTCAATTTTTAGATTTTCCCTCTATGCACATACGACATGACAATTATATAATCCACATTGGCGTTGAAAGAGAGAAGTATATTTAAAAAATGCACCCACAGTCAGAGGGGTAGGCTGAGGCCAATGAGGAATCTGTGAGAGGAACATCCAGTAGAAAGTAAATTACCTGGGGTAAGTAATTTGTTCTTCTAATGGATTGTATCCTCCCACAGATTCCTTATCTTTGATATGCTCTCATAGCAGTTTTGGAGATGGAGGTGGGAAAAGTGGATTTCTGCCACTGTTGATTGATGTGGTACAGAACCGTTTTTCCAAACTGGGCATCCTGACCCGACGGGTATCCAAGCAGTAATGTTTTGAGAAAGTGTGATGACCATGTAGCAGCCAATGTCCTGCACTGGACCAGCTCTTTGAAGAGCCTAAGTGGTAACGACTCCTCTGGTTGAATGAGCTCTTGGGTTTTTAGGGACCTCCTTTCCCGCAATGGAGTAGCACTCTGAAATGCATAGGATGATCCAACGGGATAAAGTTTGTTTAGTCACGGCTTGGCCTAGCTTGTGGCCTGTATAACCAAAAATAGTTTGTCATCTTGCCTGACATTTTCCATCCTAGAAATGTAGAAGCGAAGAGCCCTTTTTGGGTCGAGCCTGTGTAGCCGCTTTTCATCCTTAGAAGGGTAAGGGGTGTGGATAAAAAGTCGCTAGGGTTATTTTCTGTGTCAGGCAAAATTTTGGCTAGATTCTTGAGAAGGAAAGAGGGACGAACCCTTAAGACTACCTTCTCCTTGAAAAATATTGTAAAAGGAGGTTTACATGACCAGGCTTGTAGCTCACTCACTCTGCAACCAGAAACAATGGCTGGCAAAAAGATTGTTTTAAAAGTTAATAATCTGAGTGGACAAGAATGGAGAGGTTCAATTGGAGCTTCCATTAAGAAGATTAATACTAGGTCAAAATCCCATGCCGGGACCAGACCAAGGACCGGTGGGAAAATATTTAGCAATCTCTTGAGGAGTTGAATGACAATTGGCAGCAAAAAAGAAAGCACTGCAGGTCTATTGCAAGGAAAAGGATCAATATCTGTAGCTGCACACCAGCTGCAAACTGTGTTCTAACAGCAGCAGTATAGTGCTTTTGTTGCTGGCCTTCACATCTTTACATCTTAACCTTTCAGACATCGGCATGAAGGTTCAGAGTTCTGATTTCTGGGTGAAGAAGACTGCTTCCCTCTTGTGAGAGTAGGTCCACTTTTTGGGGAAGATGGAATGGAGGGCAGATGGACATGTCTAGAAGGTCCAAGTACCACGTCCTCCTGGACCAATCCAGAGCAATTAGGATCATGGACTTCCTCAACTTCCACTACATCCTGGACACATGAGGACGGAGACTGGTGAGAACGCTTACAGGTGTGGAAATTCTTAGTCCACTATGACTGTGTCTCCAAGAGCTACTCTCTGAAGAAATTTCCTGGAGCAGAACAGGTCACATTTCCTGTTGATACTGGATGCAAACAGATCTACTTGAGACGTTCCCCAAAGGGCAAAGAGCTCTACAAGGACTTCCTGAGTTAACTTCCACTCATGGGAGACTGATCTCTGCCTGCTCAGAGCGTTGCTCTTGTATTCTCTTCTCCGGCTAGGTGAATAGCCGACAGAGAAACCCTGTTTTGTAAAACCCAAAACCAGACTTGCATTGCCTCTCTGCACAGTGGTAGTAACCTACACCTCCTCTCCCATTGATATAATGCCTGGCCACTATGTTGTCCATCATTATCAGGACATTCTTCCCCTGTATAGATGGCAAAAAGGCCATCAGCAGCGGTCTGATTGCCCTCAGCTCTGCAAGGTTTATGTGCAGTCTGGATTCTGATGGTGACCATAAAACGCTGAACATAAGATCGCTCATTTGAGCTCCCCAGCCAATGAGGGAAGCATGTGTGTACTGTTATCTCTGGACAGGGTGCCAAAAAGGTTCCCCTATCATCAGATTCTTTTCGCAGGTCCACCACAGGCGATCCTCTGCGACCTTGCTTGGGACCTGAAAAAAGTCTGTCATCCTGCGTGAGAATTGTGACCATTGGGGTATGAGAGCCGACTGGAGGGGCCTCCTCCTTAGGCAGGCTTCTGGTACCAGGTACATGCAGGATGCCATGAGGCCCAGCAACCTCAGAGTAGAATGGCAGAAGATATTGGACGTTCTGAAATCCTGTTACCATCTGCAACATACGATGAGCCCTCAACTCGGGAGGCGAAGCCTTGCCCAAGGAAGAGTTCAGGACTGCTCCAATGAATTGCAGCTTGGACTTTTTGAAGTTGAGGGAGCAGCCCCGTTTGTGGAGAGAATGGCAGGTGCTGTTGAGATGTTCCAGAGCCTCCTCAGGTGAATGGGCTTTGATTAGTCAATCGTATAGGTAGGGAAAGCTGTGAATTCCTCCTCTCCTTAGATTTGCTGCCACCACAAACTTGGTGAAGACCCTTGGGCGTAGGTGAGCCTGAAAGGCAATACTCAAAACTGATAGTGAAAACTACCAATGGCGAACCTCAGGGTCTTTTTGTGTTTGGGATATATAGGCACATGAAAGTAAGCATCCTGAAGATTGAGTGACACCAAGGACCATCTTGAATCTGTCCTTTCTGAGGAACTTGTTCAAGCATCTCAAATCCAGGATGGGTCGCAGTGTTATGTTTTTCTTGGCAACCAGAAAAAAGTTGGAGTACCAACCTTGGTATTGTTCAGCTATAGGTACCCTTTCCACAGCACCTTTCTCCAACAGGGAGAGAATCTCCTCTAGAAGAAGCATATCTGGTTACCGAAGAGATTGCTCGCTCTGGGGACAATCTGGAGGTGTTTATAAAAATTGGAGACAGTAGTCTTGGGCCACTGTCTGTAGTTACTATGCATCTGAAATAATGGAACACCACTCTTGCAGATGTCGATTTAAACTGCCTCCCAATGGGGTCTTGTGAGCAAAGTGCTCAGAGAGGTTTTGGGGCTGTGGCAGAGGGCAGAGGGCAGATAGGAGGTGGCTGCCTGAGCAGTCTTTCCTCCATTGTCTCTGTGGGCATTTGAGAACCTCCTTTGTCCTCTGTGGGTAGTCTGGATTCTTCCCTGTTGTTCAAAAGAGGAGTAGTAGCAAAAAGGTTGCCCTCTCCAAGATAGCGTAGGTGGGTGCTGTTGTTGTGCTGACGAATGGCTGCCCCTTAAGATTTCTCAGCAGCTTTAGAAGTTTGAAGCTTTTCAAAGCTATCACTCGCATCTGGTCCAAAAAGGATGGACCCATCAAAGGGCATCTGCAGTAGTCTTGCTTGAATGTCTGGGACAAATCCAGACTTGCGTAATCATGCAAATCTTCTGATTACCGTGCTCGAGCCCATACACTGACCAACAGTCTGCATAAAGCCCCAATTGGAAGGACCGGCAGGAAGCCTCCTTGCCATCACTGATATTATTAAAGGCATCCCACTTCTCCCTCTCATGAATGTTTTCTGCTGCCTGGAACATTACATTCCATAGAGTGTTCATGTATTTTGCCAGAGCACAAGATGTATTGATGGCTTTCAGTGCCATGCCTCCTGCAGAAAATACACTCTTGTCTAGTGCATCGTAATTTTTAACGTCCCTATCTGGTGGGATGGTCACATAAGCTGCGACCCTTGAGGTGGAATTAGCCACCTGCACCACCAAACTCTCTGGAGTAGATTGTCTGCAAAGAAAGCCAGGGTCAATAGATGATGGTATGTACTTTTTTTTACCAACTCCTTGTTCACAGCAGGAGTGGTGTCTGGATTTTGCCAATGTTCTAAAATGTTTAATTAGAGCTGCGTGGAAAGGTAGCACAGGCTCCTTTAGTAGGGCCTTTATATCCAGGATGTCTGAGAGGTCATCTTGAGTTATGTCCTTTGCAGAATGCCCCAGCCCAAATATTCTACTACCCGGTTCATGCCGGTTCTGTATGACACATTTGGGTGAGCATTCACATCAGGCATGTCGAATTCCATTTCAGGGGATGTATCTATACCACTGGCATCTTTAGGCAAGCAGCTAGGTCCTCTAGATGAGATTGATCAGATATCAATTCTTCTGGAACATTAGGTGTCCCAAAATGTTCATACCCGAAAGGTATGACGGTGTCATATTCTTAGTCTTCCTCAAAGATGGATCCAAAGGACTTAAAAGAATCCTATTTTGACTGCGGTTTAAAACACGACACTGACAACGCTACTCAAGTGGGACCGGTATTGTCACGCATGGGTTCTGTTCTTGCTGGGCCTAGAGACCCAAGTTACTCCTCCCTGAGGAGGCCCAACAAGGCCAAAACATGCCGGGGGATGCTTGTGGTCTCGTGCAGAAGGGATATGACTTAGCAGTTTGGGCTAGACTGCCCCTTTTGGGGAGGGACGAAGTGTGATTTGAATATGGTCTTTCCCCTTCTGTAATGGCTCGGCAGGCGCAGAGCGTTAGTTTGGAGGGTTGCCCAGAGCAATGCCACATGTTAGGATTCATTCTAAACCTTCCAGCCATCACCTCTTGTGTTTTGCTACACTACTCGAGACAACATCCCTGAGGTCTTCTGCTACTGGCTTTTGGGCACGTGGGTCAAAGCGTTTGATTCATTGCCGATCTTGGAATATGTGATGCGATCACTAGCCTTCTTCGGCTCTTTGGAGGGACCAGGAGAGACTGCCTTCGAAAATGTGTCCATCATTTTTTGACTGAACTTTTCCCATTTGGCTTCTGGGGCAGTCTTATCGGGAAAATGTATCTACGCTTGTCAGCTAAGGAGTCGGATGATGAGAAATGATGGTGTTGTTTCTTCGACTTCTTTCGTGATGACAAAAAAAGAAGAGTGAGTGGAATGGCTCCTCGGCATGTTTGGAGCGTTTTTGGCCTTTTCTGGAGACTTGTCTCCGGTAGAGCTCCTGCCTTCAGAAGGTTTTCTCTTTGAAGGAGTGGAGGATGGAGACTTAGAAACTGACCAACCTAGGCCAAGTTTCGACCTTCTCTTTTTAAGTCCTTGCTGGTTATCGACTAGCAGGAGCCACACTCAATGACTTTGTGTTCCTTGACGAGGCACCAGAGACATATTGTCTGAGAGTTCTATTTTCATTCATCCCCAGTTTTTTCACTGCTTTTTTAGCTGAAAGCTTTCCCGAAAAAATTGCTCACATTTTTTTGTTTTAATTGTGGGGGTGCCCCCGAATCTCCTGTCCCCCAGTATTCATTCCCTATACACCACCCCATCCCTTGTATGCCCACCCCATCCCCCAAATTTCTGATGTTTTTTTCACCAAAACGTTTGTAGCAAAAAGTGCTGTGAAAAAATAAATGGGCGATGAATGAACATCGTACCATTGTGCGGATCTGTGAAAGACCACTTTGAGTCTCTTAAAGCCTGTTTTCGGCACAGACATGATTGAGAAATTGAATACAAATGATGAAGTTAGAATCTCTGGGGTGAGTCAAACTGTTTCAAGAGCATGCTGTACTATCATCGACATCTGGTCCAGATGCAGGAATGTTAACCATCGAGGGACATCGATTGGATGCCGTACAGCGCCCTGTGCTGTCGAAAAATGTTCAGAGACTGCAAAGCAGGATGTGGCTATATCTAAAATGAGGAATCCGTGGGATCACACAATCCATCAGAAAGTTGTTATAATAGAGTTGTGGTTCCATATTTTAAAATAGCAGATCTTCTGCGAGAATGGTTGTCAGGGTTTACTCCTGTCACGAAGACTTCACGATCAGTGTTACGGAAGGATAGAGTAGCTCAGGGCCAACATGCTCACCCTGACATTAAGATGATGCTATGCAACATGGGCTTGATCCCGGTGGAAAAAAACCAACAATATCTGCAAGAGAAAGAACGGCACGGGCACGGGCAATCACTAGGTCACATATGGACTACTGCAGTGTACATTTTACTTAGCTCATTAGGAGATATTAGGTATTGTCCTATAAATTCACGATGCTGGGGAAAGAGCTATGTTCCTATCACCTTATCGTCCCCATAGTTTGACATTCAGTGGCTAGCAGTCTAAAATTCATGGCAGCCTCTAAAAGGTCACAAAGAGGTTTAATGTTAAGATTGAACAGTGTTGGTGACAGACAAGCTCCCATCGGTTCACTACAACAGATTGGCTCAGTATCTGAGCTAGCATCACCCGAGGACACTCAGACAAGTCTGTTGCTCAAGAAGGATCTAATGCAGCTTATTGCCTCTGATGAGCATTTTCCAATAGTACCCAACAGACGATCATGATCCAGCAGGTCGAAGGCGGCCGATAAGTCCAAAAGTATCACTGGCCCTGACCCACTTTCCTTTCCTCTACAATGTCTAGCAATGCATGATAGTGTCCATACCAGAGTCGCAACAGGGGCAGATACCCGATCTGCTCGGGTTCTAGGATTTGGTAAAACAGCACACAGGTAATGTCTCCATCCTAAATCGAACATACAAAGATCTTTTGGATGTGGGTTGCATGGAGTGAAGATACCTCTCGGATCCATAATCTGTTTTAAATTCAAAATAACCTGGCCTCATTTTAGGATTTGTAGCAGCCTCTGTTATCGTTTCTCATTTCATAACAGCTACTGCCTTCTTAATCCTGGGTAAAGCTGAAGTATCTAAAATGTTTGGTGTTTCCCAGAGTGCACACTTGTTCAGTCCAATTAGTTGTTCTTTAACGTGTGTAACCAATGGAATACTCTGCCCCGCCCCACCATACTTAATAAGGCCCTTTGAGGACATGTCCCAAAACGTTGGAAGGTCTGATTTAAAACTGCACTCCGACAGGGATCTTAAGATGGCCCCCACAAAACAGCCAAATGTACAATAAACTTTAAAGTACTGCGCTTCCTACCGAAATTTGGAAACTCATTTGTTATAGTGGTTTGGGCTCATTTTGCCATTGTACGTGTTGCTGACGTGTGAAGGCGTTTGTGACTGCAAGTGAAACAAGTCTACCCAAGTGCATGCCAAACAATGTAAAACACAGTTGGGATGCGTATGTTGGAGAACATGCTAACAGACATGTCCCTAAATTAATGTAAATATTTGGTTTTCCAACATCTAACTCTTTGCTTTAAATTTCAATTTAGATTTGAAGAGGAATGAATATTTTCCAGACAGGGAAGACTTTGCATGTGACGATTCTGCAACTATTATGTTCCATCCAGGAAGCTGCATCAACAAATCATTCCAACCCATACATGTGGTGCTTTAATGGAAGAACTCCAGCCTTAAGTGCAAATCGTTCGTGCGCTATGAATCGTTCTTAATGTGAGAGTTCCCAATGCATGAGCCACACGCCATTCTTCAGCAGTAGGCAATGCATGGGCCACCCTCCATATCCTGTTGCAGGGTTTACGCAATTCCTGGACCAGACAGAGTCTCCGGGCAGTATGCAATCCATTGATGGGAAGCAGTCCGTCGTTTTCAAATACTCATTCCGAATGATCAGTTGCTTGGATGTGACTCAATCGTGTGCAGAAAGAATCAATCTTGAATCAGAACTATGTTTTATGGGCCATGTGCAATTCTTGAGCACAAATGAGTCATTGGACGGAACTCCATCATAAAGACCAACTCCTTAAATGGAACTCAATCTTAACCTAAGGCAGAAGGACTTAAACGTTGGACTGTCTGCAGTCCTTACAGAACTAAATTGGTTCGGCATGACTGAATCCTCATCACACAGTTGCACATTTGTGGTTCACGTTTGTTCACTTTACAGTCACAAGAATTATGAATACCTCATCACAGTATCTACAAGTTAAATGTAGATGGACACAATGCAATAATGGTTGATTTTTATGCAATCATCCTTAGATTAAGTAAAGCATTCACATGCGGTGACGTCTTTACAGCTTTCACATCATGTGTTTTACTTCTCACTCATTTGTCGAAGTATATGTGTATATATAAAGATGTGCAATCCATGCCAAAAATGTTCCTATGGAAATTGACATTATAATGTTTGGCAAACAGTAGGTTTAGTGATAAAACAATAGATTACGATGTTATCTCAAAATATTTCATTGCCTAGTAGAACACACTGCTCAAATATGTTTTACCTGGATTATGAATACAATTCATTCCTTTATACAGTCCACAATATGTGGGCCCACACAGTGCATTGGTATCCGAATGCCACCTGATATCATAACATCATTAATGCCATATTTCTATATTGAGGGTGAATATATTGCCTAGTGCTTGGAGACTACCAGACAGCACAATAAGTTGTGATGTCATTTCAGTGGCAAGCCCTGGAAAAAGCTGCTCCGTTTTTCTCAAAAACTCTCCTCGAAGCTTTATATGTTATAATTTTGTACTAGATGTAAGGAAAATATAGCTGTATAGGCTGCCATGGCACAGGGGCCAACGCATTTACTTTTCAGGTGGTGTAAAAATAAAAGACGTGTCTACCCCTAATGGAATTGCAAGCCAATGGGCTATGTTATCTCATGTATGTTAAACTTTGGCGAGTACAGGGAATAGTGTAGGGGTGGTTGGCCACTTTTTAAATCCCCTTTCCCCACTTGTGTGTGAGAATGCTTGTTTTATTGCACTGGCTACTAGTAAATATATTGCTAAATAGGCTATGCCAATTTCTAAGTCGCAGCCCTTTGTTTCGTAACACGTGATCACAATACAACCATTTATTAGGGTATTTTGCTTTTCACCATTATTATAAATCCAACAACTGAGGTTTAGGTGTATTGGTTCCACTTCTAATAGCATCAAAGGAAAAAGTGTTTATTGTGGGGGATCTCTAGCTTTGCTGGGCGTTTCATGCCTCTTCATAGGATGAAGGAAAAAGGCCCAACTACGTTGAGCCGGATTCTGTCCACAAATGTTTTATAAGATTTAACTGGCACATCATGAAAGACAATGATTGTTAAGACATACGACTTTCTATTTTGTCCATAGGTATATCTGGATAATCTCTTCTTTTAGGAATGTATCTTGCTAAGTCACCATCGAAGTTCTGCGTGCCTTTGATGGGTCCAGTGTTCAGGCTAGTGGGTTAGTCGTATAATAACTACAAAGTGGCCAAGTGTAAGCAAGCAAGTAGAAGCTGTGGGGGGTGGAATGGGATTGTACTGGAAAAGCAAGGTACATTATATGTTTGTGTGACTGCTGTCGGGTCACACTACCCACCACTTCAATTCCAATCCTTCTTTAATACAAAACACCATTGACGCAATATTTGCGGTTTTTAAAATGATAAATGGAGTGGACTTTTCTTTACCCAAAGGGATGTGTTGGAGAGTGTGGTGAAGGGGTGGTACTTGTGAAATAAATTAATTTTTTAAATGTAATAAATATCCCAAAATTGCAATGGAAAGGTCAAACATTGTTGTCACTTTCGGCTTTTAACTGTTTTCCTGTTTGATAAGAAAAAAAACTCATCACATCCGGTGAATCCATTTTTAAAGCATTGTAATCTATGCAACCTGCATTAAAGAACATATGCCCTCTGAATGTGCTGAGACAATAATAAAACTTTATTTCTGGTCCTTACTGGGAGTTTTTTTGTGAAAACATGGTAAGTCTTAAGATTTACTTGTGGGAGCTGGAGAGGGGCATTTTATGGGCTCTTTTTTAACCTTTTTTACAATTTCAGGAAACAAAAGCCACCGGAAACACATTCTCAATCAAATACTTTATTTGGTGTAAAGCCATAAAGTAAAAAAATATAAACAGATAAACAGTACATGTTGAAATGGATACATACAATCAGTTTCCTACCTCATGGACTAAAACACTAATTACATACAATAATTTCCATAAATTCATACATAGAATACCAGAACAAGTTAAAACGGATTTAAATATAAAACAGATCAATAACAATGACAAGAGGAGAGCAAGCTCGCAGCCTCATATAAAGAAAGGAGAATAACATCTCAACCAACTTTCAGTGGTGCTCCAGTTTGCCTGACACCCACCAACAAACTTGCCAGTGTTTTTGCTCTTAGCATCCAGGCCCTATATCCGGATACTGAGAGTACGACATAGTTGAGTTCCTACAGAATTTCACTGCTTTGACACTGGAGCGTAACCTGGCCTCCCTGGCTAACTCTTAAATATTGGGTTCTCATTTCTTTCAATTCTACACAGAAAAACAAGAAATGCATTTATTTCATTTGTTTATTTATAGAGTGCTGGAACCCGCAGGTATCGGGGCGCACAAAAATACAAAAGACTACGAAAAAGAACGGGACTACAAAGAACGAAAATTGTTATTTAGAACCACTACCTGTCAAAACAACCTGGAGGAAAGTAGAGGAAAACCATTATTCAAAAAGAAACGTTTTCAAGGGTTTTTGAAAGCGCAGATACTGCTTTTCCATACGCAACTCTATAGGAAGCGTGTTCCACATCTGTGCTGCCTGCACAGAAAAAGAACGTCGGTATCCTCTTGCTTTTTTAAATGTAGGGACGTCCAGCTGTACTTTGACGTTAGAACGAAGGCATCTGGAAGGGACGTACAGTTGAGTTTTCCTTTGAGGTTGGTTGGAGCCTCCCCATAGATACATCTGTCAGCCAGGGAGAGGGCCCTAAATTTAACTTTAGCCTGCATGGATAGCCAACACAACTTCTTCCTAGCACAAGTGATATGTTTCCTCTTTGGAATGTCACAAATGATTCCCACTGCTTCGTTATGAAGGACTTGCAACCTCCATAGGCAACTTTTGTTGCCTGCAATTAAAAGGGCATTACAATAGTCGAAACGCGGCAGGATGACTGCCCTGACCAAGGTCTCTTGATGATTCTTGGGCAACAAGAATGGTTTGATTTGTCTTAATACCCTCAGATGGTTTTGAGCATTACGAGACACCTAGTCAACCTGTGCCTCATATCCGACGGAAGCCTCAAAATGGGTCCCAAGCATCTTAACCTTCTCCATGACCTTGATAGGATACCCCTCAATATTCAGACAGTTGTATGCTGGACCAAGCTTAGTTCTGGCCTGTAGAGGGCCAAAGATCATCAATTCAATCTTTGTTCTATTTAAACACACAGAGTTGTTCTAAATCCAGTTTTTTACCAAGCCGTAAATGTCATCTAGTTTTTCTGAGTCCATACTGTACCTTCCGTTCAACTCCATCAGCAGCTGGGTGTCGTCTGCGTAATTAGAGAAAATAAGTCCCAAGTTAGCTAAAAGATCACAAAAGAGGTTAATGTTAAGATTGAACAGTGTCAGTGACAAACAAGCTCCCTGCGGTACACCACAACAGATTGGCTCAGTATCTGAGCTAGCTTCATCCCAGGACACTCGGGCAAGCCTATTGCTCAAGAAGGATCTAATCCAGCCAAATGCCTCTGATGAGCATTTTCCAATAGTACCCGACAGTTCCAACAGACGATCAAGATCCAGCAGGTTGAAGGTGGCAGATAAGTCCAAAAGTATCAGTAGCCCTGACAAACTTTCCTCTACAATGTCTAGCAATGCATGATAGTTGCAGAGTCGCAAAGGGGGCAGATACCCGATCCGCCCAGGATTTGGTGAAACAGCACAGAGGTAATGTCCCCATCCTAAATCGAACATACAAAGATCTTTCGGATAGGGGGTGCATGTAGTCAAGGTACCTCTCAAACCCGTAATCTGTTTTAAATTCAAAATATCCTGGCCTCACTTTAAGATTTGTAGCAGCCTCTGTCATACTTTCTCATTTCATAACAGCTACTGCCTTCTTAATGCTGGGGAAAGCTGAATTATCTATAATGTTTGGAGTTTCCAATAGTGCACACTCGTTCAGTCCAATTAGTTGTTCTTTAACGTTTGCAACACATGGAATACTCCCCTCCACACCATACTTAATATATGATTTAACGCATCTCGGTTTCCAAGGCCGTCTGTACTCATTCTATTGTTTGGAAAAAGATTATCCACATAGGAGTGTCAGAAGATCCGTGCTATATGCATCTTCCCTAGGTTCCAGGATGCAAACCAAGTGCACTGCCTGCCTCCTTCTGCTTTATACCCTTACATGTAGTGTGCGCGAATGTGTGTCATGCATTATTGTTACATTCAACTGCAAAGACTTGATGCCTGTTTAAATGCTTTGATAGAACTCCTGGTCCCAGGCAAAGACCTGCACAATCAACAGCCAGAGGGTAGTCAAGGAGGCAGTATCTTTCCTGCAGGGCTTCTGCAGGATGTTAAGGCTTGCAGTGGATCAGCGTGGTTCAATGTGCTCTTTGATACCATATAAAGCAAATGGCTGAAGTGATCCCCAGACGATAGGTGACACATACATAACTGCTGGGAGCTGCACAGGCAGTGAACTAGACATAGATCGTACCACCTCCCTTGTGCCATGGAGAAGTAATGGCCCGCGCCAAGAGGGAAGGGACAGGTGAAGTGGAATAATGAAGCCCATAAAACCAATTTTACTACCTATAAAAAAGGCTTGTGAAGCTTCAGGTCAGCTGGTTAATAATGGTACTGCTTAAAATAATGTCCCAGTTCATATGCAAGGGAATAGACTGCTCAGTCAGTGTAAAGAACAGCAGCAGAACCAGGTAGGATAAAAGGCCAGCCCACCACTCAAGACTGGAACATGTTCAGTGGAGACACCAACATCTGTCTCATTATGCAATGGCGGGCAACCTCTTGCACTTGGAAACGTGTTCAACCCCCACAAACCCTATCTGCACTGTCCCATGTTTCTCAAGGCCTGTAAATGTCGACTTTCACCTGCAACAATAAATGGTATGCTGGTATTAAATGCTATGTTTTTTATTCTTGACTTAACTGTTTAATACAGTTTTTACAAGGTTTATGTATCCATTGACTAAATGTTATTAAAAGTTCATTTTCTTTTTGTTAAGGTAATGTCATATCTCCTACAAAGACTGTGTATTTGATCCTTGTTCCGAGGTGACCTTATCTGCAGTGTCCAGACCCAGGCTTTGGAGAAAACTTACCACGGCAATCATTGTTTTCGTTGTTTTGCCACTCATCAGTTGGTTCCACCAGTATGTTTCATCAAAGATGTGAGAGCCTTTGAATAAATGTCCCATGTGGATTTGTCTATTGGTAGTTGTTCCTTTACACAACAAGAGTAAGTGTCTGATTGTTTCCACAATTTCTTCTCTCTTACAGAATCGACATGTGTTTGTAGAATTTCCTCTTATCGCTAGAATCTCGTTTGTTTATAGCAGATTTAGACGAGTTCTTAGGAAAGTTGATCGAATGCCCTTGTTAGGGAACTTTAAAAGATGTTCTACCATGACTTTGACCTTTTGTAAATTTGCTGGGAGATGTTGAGTAAGTTTATTTTATTCCTCTTCCTGGAGAGTTTGTATCCAATCCCAGTCTTTTAGTCTGGCTTTTACTTTATTGGCGGTTTCTTCTAGCTCCAACTCCATCTCCAGGAGCAAGTCACGGTTTTTCCGAGTCCAGCGCATCAACATGTTGTTGCATTCATTTTTGGCTTCTTCTCAGATTAACTCAAATAGTTTGAGTTCGGAGTTTCGGGTTTTACGAAAGAGCATCAACCCATTTAACAGCACAGTTTCTTTGAGAGATACCCAGGTTAATTCTCTCCTCACTGAGGCAATCGGGGTTGATGCAGGTAAGTTCAGTGTTTTTTCCAGTAAAACCCTTCAAGTCGAGGCCATATACTGTCTGGAATGGCAGGCACTGCTTTGGTGCCATAGATAATGGCCGGAATGGCTTTAGCTTTGTAGAAATTGATATCAGGTTGTAGAGAAAATTGACTATATTTTCTATCAATTTTCCTTGTTTGCGATGTTAAGCATTTTGTTTTAGCCCATAGAGTTTCTTGCATTGCTGTTTTTTGCGGTTTACAGTTAATAGTTACTCCCAGGTATGTAAAGGATGTAACCTTTTCCACCTTTTTCCCTTCTATGAACCATCGTCCAGTCTCTTTGTATTTACGGTGTTTCTCCATAATCATGATTTTTGTTTTGTTGATGTTGATTTCAAGGTCATTTTCTCTTACGTATTCTTGTAAGTGTCATGAACCATCGGAGGCGCCCCTTCTGAACTTCCTGGTCCCTGACCCATAGGGGCTTGCACTCAGCAGTACTCCCAACAAGGCTGTCGAACGCGGAACGCTGTTTACCAGTTTCTGTGCTGTATGCACTATGTTCTACAGAGCGGACACCCCCCTGCGGCCCTGCGCGTCTCAACGCTACCGCTTGCCGTGGCTAGACGTGTGCTCCGTAGTTTGCTTGCTAAATCCTTTGTTTCCTGGTTCCCCTAATTTCCTCCTCCATCATTCCTCCCCTTTTTTGACCTCTATTGCATCCCGGACCTCCGTGCACTCGTTTTCCGAGTGCGTTCTTCGCCATTTCCAGGACTTTTCCAGAATATCTGAACGTTCCCAGGAGACGGGACACTGAACGCACACTGGAACCCGAGGACCTATGCACAGGGTTATACATGACCCGAACTGTGCGGAAGAAGACTCCACCGAAGAACTCCAACAAACAACATATACAGGTGAGAAGGGGGGAAACCTGTGACAGATTGAGACGCCAACAAACTGATACAGATACGGACATGGAGACTGCAGTTCAAGATCTCATGCGTGGCTTGCAAGAGTTAGCCACAGAAGTTCAGAATCTCAAAGCTGAGAATGTCACATTAAAACAACTTGTCCTGTCACGTGATTCGTGAGAGAGATGTGTGCTCCACATCTATTCCATCCTTGAACTCTCCTGGACAAAACAACCTTGTGACCTTGCAGCCCTTTCTATCACTGTCCAAGAAAGAAACTTACCCCATTCTGGCATTAGTGGATTGTGGCGCTATGGGGATTTTTATAGAGCAAGATTGGGTCACTACCCACCACATTCCATATGAAACTCGAAAAATCACGCAACCTGTAGAGGCCATCGATGGAAGACCTCTTTCTTCAGGACCCGTCACTCTGCAGACCAAAGAGATCCAGCTCTCGATAAACCATCATCAAGAGTTGATCAAATTTGACATCATAAAATCTGCTCATTATCCAATGGTACTGGGTATGCCCTGGTTGCAGAAGCACAACCCATACATCAACTGGGCAGCAGGATCCTTGTTTCTTGGCTCCGAACATTGTATGTCTCACTGTCTAGCCCTGGATTCCTCGTCAAGACCCTCTGAAGGTATGCTGACAGACCAGCAAGGCCCATTCACGGTCTCAAATATTATTCAGGTCGGCAAGGCCTATCAGGACTACGCTGATGTGTTTTCAACTGCCATAGTCGAAGCCCTACCCCCTCGCAGACGTGAAGACTGCACTATTGATACTGAACCTTCAGCAGTGATTCCCTTTGGAAGGATGTTCATCCTATCAGAACCAGAGAAAAGGACCCTCCAAGAATACTTGGATACCAACCTAGAAAATGGCACCATACGACCATTCAAATACCCGGCGGGAGTTTCGTTTTTTGTTCCCAAGAAAGATACTAAGGAGCTTAGGCCTTGTCTTGATTACCGTGGTCTTAATCAATGCACCCTCAAGGACCGCTACCGATTGCCCTTAATTTTGGATATCCTGGAAGCGGTGAGAGGAGCTGTAGTCTTCACGAAATTGGATCTCAGAGGTGCATACCATCTGATCCGTATAAAGGAAGGTGACGAATGGAAAACAGCCTTTAGAATACCCTTTGGTCACTTTGAATACCTGGTCATGCCCTTCGGTCTCGCCAATGCCCCAGCGGTCTTTCAACGTTTTATGGACCGGGTGTTCTCCGATATGCTGTTCCTCTTCGTCATAGTTTACCTGGACGATATACTGATATACTCCAAGGACCATCTTAAGCATGAAGAGCATGTTAAGGCAGTCTTACAGCAGCTACGTGAACATAAGCTCCTGGCTAAACCCGAGAAATGCCTTTTTCATGTCTCTACTGTTCACTATCTCGGATTTGTCCTTAGTCCAGAAGGAATTGGAATGGACCACTCAAAAGTAAATTCCATACTATCCTGGCCTGTTCCAACTACTGTGAAACAGATTCAATCCTTCCTGGGGCTTGCCAACCTCTACCGGAAATTCATACCATCCTTTTCGGAGATAGTTCAACCGATCATTACATTGTTGAAGAAGGATACCCCTTTCCTCTGGACAGCAGCCCAAGACGAGGCATTCCAACGATTGAAGTCGGAGTTTACACAAGCCCCCATCCTGGCTCAACCAGACATTGATCGACCTTTCCTAGTGGAGACGGATGCCTCCAACTATGCCATTGGAGCAGTCCTAAAGCAGAAATTTGAGTACAAGTTAGAACACCCCATCGCTTATCTCTCGCAAACCCTAACTCCTAGCGGGATCCATTATTCTGTTCCGGAAAAGGAACTGCTAGCCATCCGTCAAGCCTTCAGAGTGGCGTCATCTACTCCTGGGAGCTAAACGTCCGGTTCAGGTCCATACGGATCATTGGAGCCTTCAAGTTCTACAATCCCTGGAATGTAGGAATAGTCATCAAGCCCGTTGGGCCTTCTTCTTTGCCCAGTACCAGTTCCAAATCCATCATGTTCCTGGGACAGACAACATAATTGCTGACGCCTTATCCCGGCGTCCCGACTACGAAACTTTTGAAGATCGATCCTTCCAAAAGATGTTTCCCCATACAAATTTCGTAGCCCAAGTAATCACTTTCCTGGAAGACATTCAGATTCAAACTCCGTCCTCTGAGATCTGGAAGCAATTTACTGGGAAGAAACGATGGAATCTTAAAACAAAAGATGGGTATTTGTTCAAGGATAATGGCATGGTCATGCCCACGCAGAGACTGCGACAAAGGATAACAAGCCTCTGTCATGATACCCTTCATTCAGGACATTGTGGCATTACCAACACTCTCCGTTTAATACAAAGACAGTTTTGGTGCCCAAAAATGAAAGTCGACGTCCAGCAGTGCATCCAAGCCTGTGCAGTCTGCAATCAAAACAAGCGTGATATCAAGAGGCCCGCGGGTCTCCTACTCCAACCAACGCTACCAACAAGTCCCTGGGAATTAATCGCTACAGACTTTATTGTGGAACTGCCACCTTCCAGGGGATACACAACTATCATGGTTACCATTGATTTATTCACTCTCATGGCTCATTTTACACCCTTGTATAAACTACCATCTTCCTCAGAACTCGCTGGAATTTTCCTGGAACACATATTCCGACTTCATGGACTCCCTTCCAAGATCATTTCAGACAGAGGACCTCAATACATATCTCAATTCTGGAAACATTTATGCCGTATACTAGGAATACAACATGCCCTCTCCTCAGGTTATCATCCAAAGACCAACGGAACTACAGAACGTGTGAACCAAACCCTGGAGCAGTATCTTCGTTGTTTCACCACTAAGGTCCAGGACGATTGGTCACTCTTGATACCTGTGGCTGAATTCGCCTACAACAATTCGGATCACTCGGCTGTCAAAACCAGTCCCTTTTTCTGCAGCCAAGGATTCCACCCTTCAGTTCTACCATCCATTCTCCCACATCTCACACCAGTTCCTACAGTCGACTCCTGGATAGAAACCCTCATCAACGTACATAAGGAAGCCAAAGAACACCTTGAAAGGGCCTGAACTAATACCAAGCGCTATGCGGACTCCAAAAGAAGACCTGGACTTTCCTATGCAGTGGGTGATAAGGTCTGGCTATCCTCGAAACTACTACCTCAACACTTGCGACCTAATAAGTTGGCTCCTTGGTACTATGGCCCCTTTTCCATGAAGGAAATCATTAACCCAGTGGCCTTCCGACTCAAACTACCAGACTTCTGGAAGAAGATCCACCCAGTGTTTCACACATCTCTAATGAAACCATAGGTCCAGACCTCCCGGTGTGCTCAAAGATCTACCCCTGTGATTGTCGATGACCAGCTAGAATACAAAGTCTCCAGAATATGTGACTCCAGGTACAGACGTGGTCCGCTACAATATCTGGTTGAGTGGAAAGGGTAACCACCCAGTGAACGCACCTGGAAACCAGTCTCAAACCTAAATGCCCCCAGATTACGTCAAAGGTACCATCTTATACACCCGGGCAAACCCAGAGGAACAGGCCTTCGGAGGAGGCATGCTGTCATGAACCATCGGACGCTCCCCTTCTGGACTTCCTGGTCCCTGACCCATAGGGGCTTGCACTCAGCAGTACTCCCAACATGGCCGTCGGATGCGGAATGCTGTTTACCAGTTTCCGCGCTGTATGCCCTACGTTCTATAAAGCGGACACACCCCCGCGGCCCTGTGCATCTCAACGCTACCGCTTGCCGTCGCTAGACGTGTGCTCCGTAGTTCACTTGCTAAATCCTTTGTTTCCTGGTTCGCCTAATTTCCTCCTCCATCATTCCTCCCCTTTTTTGACCTCTATTGCATCCCGGACCTCCGTGCACTTGTTTTGCGAGTGCGCTCTTTGCCGTTTCCAGGACTTTTCCAGGATATCTGAACGTTCCCAGGAGACGGAACGCTGAACGCACACTGGAACCCGAGGACCTACGCACAGGGTTATACAAGACCCGAACTTTGCGGAAGAAGACTCCCCCGAAGAACTCCAACAAACAACATAGACAGGTGAGAAGGGGAGAAACCTGTGACAGTGAGGCGTTGAGTCTGCATTGGAGGCCGATGGCCGTCTGATCGATCAGAATGATGATGTCTGCATAAAGTAGTCGACTTATTTTGTCATTGCCTAGTTTTGGCAGGAAGGCTCTTAAGTTGTTTTCCTGGATCCCAATGTCTCCCGTATAGGCATTATATAGGGCAGGTGCTAATGGACAGCCCTGTTTGACTCCTCGCAATGTCTTGATTTCTTTAGACAGCTGGCCAGCGCCACTAAGGCTCACTCGCATTGGGGTGTCTGAATATAAACATTTGATTGGTTCTAGGATTGAGTTGGGGCATCTCCACATTGTTAGTTTCTCCCATATCCTTTCTCTGTTCACACGATCAAAAGCTTGGCTTAGGTCCAGACGTGCCAAGAATGTTCTAGGTCCGCCCTCCAAAATCTTTGCCTTCATGACGCTCAGCGTCAGGATATTTACTTGGGTTCCTGAGCTTTTAACAAACCCTGACTGGTATGGATTTGAGCACCCTGAAGATTGCACCCATGATTGGAATCTTTCCAAAAGTAGAGATCCAAATAGTTTGCCCAGCACATCCAGCAGTGATATAGGGCGATAGTTCACTGGGTCTGATTTTTCATTCTTCTTATGGATAGGCACTACGTTTGAAGTTTTCCAGGAGGGCGGAATAGTCTTGGACATGACACAGGTGTCAGAAATGGCGGATATTAACGGAGCCCATAATTCCAGGTTGTTTTTTAGATCTTGGTTAGTTATCCCCATCTGGTCCCTGAACACGAGACGGTTTTAATTTCTTGATTTTATCTTCGATAGTTTCTCAGCCATGATCGACGGTCCTTGTTGTGGTAGGTGGCAAGCCTTTGTGTATCTTGGCGTTTGCAGGTTTCTATCCATTTTCGCTCTCCGTTGTTCAAGAGTGTGTCCTGGGTGGAGTCACCTCCTGAGTCAATAAGAGACCAGAAGTCACTTGTTCTCTTTCCACTTAGGCATCTTAACATGGCCTCTGAGTCTTCTTGATATAAATTAAGTCTATTGTGTTTCAGCCAGAATTTGTATGACTTGTTCGCCTGTTTTGCTTTTAATTTGTTCCTTTTAGTCGCCGAGTTTTTGCAATTCTTATTCTTTGCCTTGTGATCCTTTGTTTTTCCATCAGCAACTGATTCCTGGTATGTAGATGAAGTTTTCTTTTGAGATTTTTCTTCTGTATAGTTAGTAAGTATGGTTGAAGTAACGGGCTGTAATCAGATTTTGCTAGGTCTAAGTTGTTTGTTATTTCACCTTTGGATCTATGATATCGTAGTGTGATGTTCTTTATTGCTGTGCTAGATAGCTTTAATCTCGTGCCCTGGGTCGCAAGTTCAATCTGACGTTCCATATATTGGGTAGTAGTTTTTGATGGTACCACGCAAACTGCAATTAAAATATTGTGGTCACTGTTGATCGTACGCCTGACCTCGAGGTTAGTAGTCAATGCAAGTAAAGACCTTGAGACATATATGTGGTCAATGTTGGCTGTCATGCCTTCCTGTTCCCAAGTCGGGATGATAAAAAAATGTTTTATCTTGTGTTGTAGAGATTGTGAAGTTCTCTGGATGACATGAGATGCTCCAACTTGATACCTCTTTGACCCGCTGTGGAGGTCTTATTGTCGCTGTGAGGCTCTGTGATCACTATGTCGTGAGCATCCTTTCCAGTGTCTTTTATCAAGCTTGGACAGGTGGCGTTCAGATCTCCACATATCAGGATTTGGCTGATGTTGTACAGAACAGTAGCTTTGTCGATAATTCGTTAGATCTCATTCAAGAAGGACGTGTCAGGTTGTGCTTTGGGATTCCAGTAGGTATTGATTAGCAGTAGGAAGGCTTCACCCTTTCTTCCCCCTACTGTTGGTGATCAGTTTCCCGAAATCGCTGTGACTAGAAGGAATGTATCAATCCACAAGATGGTGTCCAGCTGGAAGCCACTGCCTGAGCATACAGCTGTCAGTAGCCCAGCCGCCGGTCTACCCTTGAGACCTTTAGTGGCTGGTGAGGTGATAATCTCAAATCTATCTAGAGTTCGTGGATCAAGTAGCCATGTCTTTTGAAGGCATAACAGATTGAAAGCTCCTAGGTTTATATCTCCTGGTTGTGTGAGGTGGGAGAACCCTCGCGTGTTCCAGGATCCCAGGTTCACTGAGTGGTATGTTGATGAAGTTGGAGCTCTCCTTAGTTCGTGTTGTTTGATCCCTGGATTATTTTTTCGTGGCTAAGATCTTGCAGGGTGGGATAACGCTTCTGGTACCCAAGCCCCATCTTTTGAGCTTGGTGTCTTTTGTGCTTCGCACATTGTTTTGGGTAGGTTTGTCAGTTCTTAAATTATGTTGTTCCCGTGTGATGGTGATGTTCCAATTAGGGAGCGCTCCCCGGTGAAGTCGCCCTTCATCAATATCTGTATATCAATGTTTGTATTGTTTGTTTTACTATATGGCTGTTGCTGACGTTGGTATTCCGTTCTTGAGGAGTATTTTCGCTTGTACTCTTCTTCTCGGTAAGGTGCTGAACTTTAAAGATCTTTTGTTGCTAGTTTCGTGCCCATTGTCGTTCTGATTCTCATAGCGCAACGTGGCGGCCTTTTCTCGATTTTGGGTCCAAGTGAGTGGATGGTGTCTTGATTTTTGATGTTCTTCTTTATCTCTGGTAAGTGAACGACCCCATTTACGATTAGTGTAAGGCTGCTCTCTTTCGTGTTGATGATCATGACGATTTGGTCTTCCCAGGCTCTTTCTTTCCAGTGAGGATTCTTGGTTCCTTTCTGGTTTAGAGATTGGTTTCAGACCGTAGCCCAGCGATCGCAGTTTGTCTGTTGCGGATAACAACATTTGTCTCACCTGCAGTGATGAGATATGAAGGTAGACACTGTCCATGTGGTTGTTATCTGTAAATTCGATAATGTCGGGGTCACCCGTTCTGAAGGATTTAAAATTTTGGATGCCAGTTAGGAGCTTCATTGTTGTTTTTCTATTTAATATGACATTGTCCCCTTCTGCAAGTGTTTTCTCTAGTTTAAAGGAACGGGTGTTTGTTGTCCTAAGGGTTCTTGTCATTTGCGCTCTCTGGATTTGTTAGATGGTCCGCTCCAGTCGTTATTTGGATTCCTTTGTGTTGAAAAAGGGGTGGGTTTGTGTTTTTCCAGAGTATTTTGTCTTGTTGAATGTATTGTGTTGTTCTGATCTTGTCAATTTTATCGACTTGTCATTGTCTTTTTGTTGGATGTTGATCAACTCCAGTCATTATTAGGGTACCTTTGTGATGAAATGAAGGTGGATTTACGTCTTTCCAGGGTATTTTGTCTTGTAGGTTGTTTGGTGTTGTACAAATCTTGTCAACTGTGACTACTTGTCAACACCTTTTTATCCCAGCTCGAGTTTGCTTTTATTTCTTTTCTTCCTGTTTGCCCAATGTTCTTTTCTTGACGCCTGTTTACGCCGTATTCATCTGGTTTCTTATAACTGGTAACTCTCTTACATTTCTCTTCAATGGTTAGGAAGATTGGAGATGCAGGTTCCACAGTTTTTGGTGTTGGTTCCAGTGCAGGTCTCGTGGGTTTTCTAACGAGGAATTCAGCTTCTTTTCTTCTTCCTTTGTCTCAGATGGAATGTTTTCTGAGTCTTCTATAGGATATTGACAAATGTCCAGTAGGTCGGTTATCAACCCTTTGTTGTCTTTTGAAGGATTCTCGTCTTCTCCAGGTATCTCAGGGTTTTTAATGGTGCCTTCTGATTCCCCGATTCTGAAGTTGGATTTTTTGAAGGATCTTATTTCCCTATGGGAACGTGAAAGGTGACTTCCTTCATTTCTTAAGGATTTTGTTGTCCATTGCAATGTTTGTTGTTTGGTTGTTGGTTGAACCTTGTGACCCTCGTTTGTCCTTTGTTGGTTTGAAGCTTTGGCCAGTTTTAAGACTGGTTTTGGATTAGGTGGGTTAATGGAGCTGGCGTCTGTCGCTTTTTCTGCCCACCCTTCAATGTGGTAGCTTTGTTAGGACTTTGTATAAGCTGGGCCAGCACTGTTTTAGTCGAGTTGCCCTTTGGCAGCTTTACCAGGTTCTGTGGTTTGTCCATTGTAATTTGGTCTTTCGTTCCCGTTCTGTTTTCTTGTGTGAGGTCTACACAAGAAAGGTTGCTGGGAAGTCTTGTTGGTTCTTCTTCCTGGTTTATGACGGTGTTGACAGAGTAGTTGGTTTGCAGGGCCACCGTCCTGGCCGTTTTCGTGTTTTCCTTGTTTGTTTGGGTTCCCCAGTCTCTAGTGTTTTGTTTGTCAGCCTCAAGTGACATGAGGTAGCCTTCCAAATATTTAAGTTTTGTTTGCATAAAGCCAAACATTGTTGAGTGGTCCTTTAATTTATCATTGATTGAGTCATATAGTTTGCTGCAAGGCACCAAGGCTATGGTCACTGTAGTCATTACCTCCAGCAAATATGTTTTCTTTACTTGGGGATTCTTTGGATACTGATTGTTTAATTGGTGAATCTTTTGTTGATTTATTTTATGTAAATTAGGTAGTTCCAACTCCTGAAGCCGGTCAGCAAGTTTGTTAATTTGGAGTGCCTTGATCTGGTTTCCGTGTTTTTTACTCAGTTCAAACGTGTTTTTTTTTGTTGACTTAGGGGGTTATTAAGGCCTCCTGAGTGTCTGGCCGTAGATCCGGAGTTAGATGTTTGAGTAATGTTCGCCAGATCAATCTTAGGAGTGTTACCCCGTTCCAAGGATTTCCCGAAATGCCATCTGACCGGGGTTGATGTATTTGTTTTTTCTATTTTGTTGCGTTGATCCTTGTTTTTCTGGCTATATTCCTCCTCATGTTTCTGGTTTACGGATTGTTTCATTTGGGAAACTGCGGCTCCTTCTAGGAGTTCCGCGTCCAACAACTCATTTGGAGATATTAGCGTATGTTTCAGCTGTTTATGAAAGAAGTTATCGAGAGGCCCAAGTATTCTTTCGTTTAGTCTGTTCAGTTTTGTCCATTTGGAAGGGTTGCCAGTCTGCGGCCAGTTTTTTTTATGCAGACTTGTTGGTAGAGCAAGGTTAAGTCCTAGGTCTTCTGTAGCCTTGCTCAGTTTCGTACGTTGACAAAAAGTTTTAGGAGGTTGGGAATTTGTTTTTCTTCTCCTTTTGGTAGTGCTCCCTGTTTTCAAGCCTCTACGTTTCTTTTTCAGCAGTTTTAAATTGTTTTGTTCAGTGTTACTGGGAGGGTGGAGTTTCGTCTCCCGCCCAAGAGTTTCCTTTTGTTGAGCATTTTGGATCATGGAGATGTCAGTTTCATCATTGGTAGAATATGAGGTGGTCATTACTCTGAGCGATGTATCTGAGTTACTAGGTTCCTGAATGGGAGTCTCCAAGTCTGCCATGAGTAAAACAGGGTGAGTTTCAATCGAAGTTTGTGTCAATGTAGCAACTGTATTTTTTGTGGATGTTGGCCCCGTAGACTCTGATGCAGAAGTGTGTGGGGGGGCATCAATTCGGTTGGTTTCCTTATCAGGGAGCTGTAAAAGTGGTTGGAACATATCCCCATCCGTTCTAAATGGTGTTGGAACTCCCACGCTGGCGCTTATTGGTAAAGTTAGCCCTGGGCGTGGTGGTGTTTGCAACACTGCTTCTGGAAAAGTAAAGATTTCAGTTTGAATGCCGCTGCGGCACTGGTGTAACAGGGGCCCCTGCAGCCCCCGCAGTGTGGGGGGCCCCGCGACCACATGTCCTGGGAGGGGGCCCCACATGGACTAAAAAAAAAGATTTTTTTTTCACTTTCTTTTTGAATTCACTCTGTATTTATAAAGACATTATTTCTGTAACAGAAATAATTTCTTTATGAAGGCAGAGTGAATACAAAAAGAAACTTTCTTTTTGAAGTACGGGTACTACCCCCACCCCTTGACATGAAGACCCTAGGGTGGAGGCCTCCATGTGATGGGGTGGGGGAAGCCCTACAAAAATGAATTGTTTATTTTTGAAGTCACTCAGCCTTCATAAAGAAATTATTTCCGTTATTCTTCAGTCCTTAACGGAAATAATTATAATTTCTTTATGAAGTCAGAGTGACTTCAAAAAGAAAATTTATTTTTGAAGTATTATGTCTCCCCATGACGTGTGCGTGTGTGAGTGTATGGTGAAAGAGCGCACACAAATGCATGGGTGGCTGAGTATGCGTGTGTGCGGGTATGGTGAAAGGGTGCACACTTTAATGTATAGGAGGCTGCCTGTGTGAGTGTATGGTGGAAGGGTGCACACAAATGTATGGGTGTGAGGGTGTATGTGTACGGCGATAGAATGCACACTTAAATGTATGGGTGGGTGCCTGGGTGTGTGTGCCTGTACGGTGAAAGGTGTGCAACCTTTCACCATGGGTTTCTTTGACTTTTGAGGAGGGATAAAAAAACAAAAGGATTGGCCTCTCTCCTGGGATTGGGGTCAGTATATGCTGTTTTAAAAACTGAAAGGCTTCTGAGTATGCCTCAGGACTTTGAATAGCTGCGTCCCGAGTCGGTTGATAGTTCTGTAGGACAGCTCTCTTTAGAATGGTTGGTACCAAGTTTGTAAACTGGTCAAGTGCCAGGCTTTCTAAAAACCTCTGGTAACGTTTTGAATCCTCCCAGCTAACTTCATATGGGTTTCCTTTTAGAGCAAATGGGTAACTCTTAATTTCATCAAAGGTTGTGGTTCCATTGACATTGATAGTTTGATATGCCAACTGCAGTTCCTCTTTAAGTAACACGCCCAGCTAACAGGTATCTAATAGCGTTGCACACTTAAATGTACGGGTGGCTGCCTGGATGTGCCTGCATGGTGAAAGGGTGCACACTTACATGTATGGGTGGCTGCCTGGGTGTGCGTGTGTATATATTTGGTGAATGGTGTGTGTGCGCGCTTGTGTTCAGGGGTGCAACAAAACCTACATTTCAGGGGGCTAACCCTTCAAATGTTGGCAGAGGCGCTAACTTCACGTGTGGTGAGGAGGAGCAAACATATTTGTATGGGGGCATCTAACTTCTTTACGCATTTTAATTAGACTATTCTAGTGCAGCTTCAATGTTATAAGCAGTTACCTCTCTCCTTTAAGTCTGAAAGCACCCACTTATGGACTCCTGTGAGAACGACTGGTCTCCTGTTCCCTCTCTACCCTTCCAATCACTCCCCTGGCATGCAAGTACTAAACCCATATCACAATTTCAATTGCCTAAAAAATGTGGCATTTGAATGCAGGTACTAACAGTGAAATACTGTACATTAGTAATTGCTGCGACGGGCCCTTGTTAACAGCGGAACCCAGGTGCTGTTTAACATCTCTGTCCTTTTCTGTCCGGCAACTGCTCTGTAGGTCAGCCAGGTCAAGTCAACATAGACCACAATTTCAGTGGGGGCGGGAGGGGGGGTGCTGAAGCCCAGTCAGCTCAATGGTGTTGCACCACTACTTGTGTTTAATGCCTTGATTACTTATTGGTAATCTTCATTACTCGTAGCTCTTTTCTTCCTCATCCCAGTACTTGTGTATGAGGCAGTACTTGTGTATGAGGCACTATGTTTGGTAGGACTTTTTTTAAACTGGGCATTTCTGATAAAGCAGTCCTGCTAAGTGTAACTACCTGGCTAGACTGGTATTTGGGTTCTGCCAGTCTAGCTGTTTCTTACTGCAGCACTGTATATTTTTCGGGACATCTGTGATAAAATTATACATGTTATGATATGATATGGTAAGTCATATATAACACGCCTGTACACAAGTGTTTTTAGTCGCGACAAGGGAAGGAAAACAGCGCGAGGACAAGACAAATGATCTTACTAAACCTTGTGTCATTCAGATCGTGCAAGTGCGAGAACGAGAAGTGCAAGGGGAAAGGGAGGGGGGAAGTGCAAGTGAGAGGGGAGGGGAAAACAGGGCAGCAATGCTCTGAGTAAGTGCAGCAAGGGCAGCACGGCTTTGGGTATTGCAAGGAGAACAAGGGACTGTAGGGTTACAGTTACAGCCCCCAACTGCTTGGTATGCTCGGAGGCAGTGCTCAAGAAAGAGACTGGACTCCGTGAGACCGAGAGTAGCCAAGCAACCAGTTGGTACAGCAGACAGGTAGGTCAGCAGGGGAGGGAGAGAAAGAGAAAGCAGAGGAGAAGAGGAATGTTTTGAGCTGCTTCCGGACCTTCAGGTGGTTAGGCTCAAGTGTGGGAGGGGCAGTGAGGCCATTCCAGAGGGAGGCACCTGCAGAGGAGAGAGATCTACCCCCCACTCTCTGCCTGGAGAAGCATCTAACCCTTACGGCTCAAGAAGGAAAGTATTTTGGAAGAGAGCATTGGATGTAATACGGATCCCATCCCCAGAAAGCCTTGTGCACAATGCAAAGGGTCTTGAACTTGATCCTTGCAGCCAACAGGAGCCAGTGGAGAGATGTAATGGCTGGAGAGATACGGTCCGTGGGCTTGAGGCCAAGGATAAGTCTTGCAGTCCTGATCTGGATTAGTTGAGGGCGGAGAGTAGAGGAAGGCAGATTGAGAAATTAACTGTTGCAGTAGTCCAGCCTAGAGAGAACCAGGGCTCTTGAGACAGTGAGCTTCTGGGGGAAAGTGAGAAAGGGAAGAGTCCCTGTGAGGAGGTGCAGCTGGTATTGGGACTTCTTGGTGACATCCCAGATGTTAGGAGAGAAAGAGAGAGTGAAGTTGAAGTTGACACCAGGCTTGAGCGAGAGAGGCTAATAAGCTGAGGGCAGTCTGAAGGAAAGCTGAGTGTCATCCGCATAACTCTGAAAGTTAGAGGAGAAGGTAGAGATCAGGTGGGCCAAAGGGGCCAAGTAGAGGTTGAAAAACCAGGGTGAGAGGATAGAGCCCTGTGGAACGCCACAGGTAGAGAGAGGTGGCAGAGTGAAAGGGACCAAGTTGGACGTGGGAGGGTCAGTCCAAGAGGAAGGAGGTCAGCCACTACAGAGCCTGATCCATGATGCCCAGGTTCTCACAGAGTCGATTGATCAGGATGTCGTGGTTGACCATGTCGAAAGCAGAGGAAAGTTCAAGAAGGATGAGGACAGAAGGAATGCTGGAATCAAGGTTAGAGATCAGATCTTCACAGGTGTTCTGCCATCCTTTAAGCCAGATTATTGGTCATGGAGACAACCAACAGATTCAGTGTGGTGAGTAAGCTGGGAGATGGCCAGCTTTCAAAGAGTATGGGAGAGGGGAAAGTTTCAGTGGCAAAAGAATGATTACAGAAATCGGCCAAGGCTGGAATAAGGGTATCAAAATGGTCCTTGATGGTTCTGGATGAGCGGGCGAGCACCTGTTTCGAAGACACTTTCATAGATAGGACTTGTCTAGAAACCTAGCCCGGTGTTAGAAAGAGGAGAAAGGAGGAGGAGAGGGAGAGGTGGCCAAAAGGGGGCCGGGAGAGGACGAGGGAGAGGGCGAGGAAGAGGAGATAATGGACAGGATGTCCTGAGTATTAGTGGAGAAGCGAGAGGCCAAAGCCGTACAGAGAACCTGTTGAGGGAACAGGAGAGGTAGAGACCGCAACAGGAATGGACAGTTCCTTGCAGATTTTAAAGAGTTTCGCTTTGTTGTGAGAGGCCGCAGCGAAGCAGGCTTGAATGTGTGCTCTCTTCTTGATGAGTCTTATTGCTTCACCTGGCATTTTGGTGCAACCAGTCTAGGTATGTCTAAATGTGGCCTGGCATGCTTTACTGTAATGTTATTACGTGTTTAACTGGTCTACATTTTGCAGCCAGTTGGACATGTTTTCATTGTGACATGGCATTTTTAATAGCAAAGCATTAATGTTCATGTGCACTGTTGGTGACTTGCATGTATTGATGTTACTCTACAAAACAATAGCAAACACTGTGGCTTTTTAGCATATTTATATCTTTCTACTAGTGCAGTGTGCGGCAAACCCCTTCAGCAGCACGTTTGTGCCTATTGCGCAAGTGTGGTAATCTAGGCCGGTCCAGTGTGTGGCGCGCCCCGTGATTTGTTGCCGAGTTGGGGGGGGGGGCCACATCAGCATGCCTCGCAGGGGGGGGCCCCAGTTCTTGTGTTAAGCCACTGCGCTGCGGGGAAGAGCCAAGGAAGTTCTGCTGGACGAAGGGGGGCGTTCTGCCACAGTTTCCAGAGATCAAGTGCATCGAGTGATCCCCGCCTCCCACCTCCCCCTCCGCTTCTATTGTGTTTCCGTGGAGCGGTTTGGGTGGGTCAGATACAGGGGCTAGTAAAGTTCCTGCTAATGAGCCCAAAATGGGGGGGGGTGAGGCAGGCACCAACCCCGTCTTTATTCGCTGAGTGGTTGCAGGGAGAAACAGATCACAATCACAATTTCTGTGCGGCTGCCAGTGAATTGGTTGCATACCTTGTGAATCGCAGTTCGTGTTCGCAGATGTATGGATCTCGGTGGGATGAGCGGCAGGTTGCGGCGACGTGTCTGCATGTATTAACTGGTATGTTGTAAGAACTGTTCCATCCCTGTAAGCAGTTACTGTATGCCAAACAAACCTGCCAGTGTACTGTTGCTTCGTGGAGCTAGGTCTGCCCTTAATATATTTTCAAAGTAAAATACTAAATTATCAAATAGTAATTATTAGCCGGTAGTGCGCTCACTTTGACATCTGTGTAGAGTTTGCTGGTTGGAATCCTGACAGGGCCAAACTCAGCCTTTCATCCTTCCGAGGTCGATAAATGAGCACCACACACCGTGGGTAATAATAAGCAGCGCTCAGATACCTGAGAGTTTGTAGCGCTATATAAATGCTAAATTATTATTATGTTCTTTTTTGAAAAAAAATATCTTTGAAATGGAGTGTTTATCCGTTAATAAACTGTACAATTATGCACATTGAAATATGTTTAATGAACACTTGCATTTAAAGTCTACGGCCAACAGTTAAGCCTGTGTGTTATTTTAATGGTGTGTTATGGATGGTGCAATTCTGCGCAGTATATCTGCGCGTTTTTGGCCTTAAAGTGCATGATTTACCTCCGCTACCATGCTGGAGGTAAATCCTCTACTTCATATTCCAGCTCTGGATTTGGTGGTGCACTAAAAACAGCAGTAATTCTATTACTGCACAAAAAAAGTGTTGGTAACAGAATTGCTGGCACTTTTTTACCGCACCACTGAACTCGCAATGAGGCCCACTATGTGTAAGGTTTTGCCAGGCTGAGACACTTGTGCATAACAGATTGTTTTGCAAGTAAATGAAAAACCAAGCAACTAAATGAACGTGACATGGGAATTTATCTTCGCTGGGAGTTTTCCTTTCATAGCATGCTGTCAAACTAAACACGGAGATGAATTCCCATGTAGATTTGCATTGATTGCTTGCTCTTTATATATAGCTGTCAACATAACATGTTGTGCACAGGTTTCTCATCTTGGCCACACCCACTTCTAATTGACGTACATGCTCTTTGCTGGTTCCACAGTGTTGCATGGAATCCACTACCTTCATCTGTCCGAGTCTATTGCACATGCGTTTCCAGCCATCATTAGGGCGCCAAAGCGCTCTATGCCTTTCAAAGATTCATGGTTTAGATCTCACTTGTATTGTGTCGGGTGTCATGCACATCATCGACCCTCGTCCCATCATGCATCTGCATCGTTTCCCCTTAGATCCAGACTTGTATACATTGAATGGCAAGTGTGTGTATTCTTTTTTGATCAATTTGGTCAAGAGTTTGAAGGTGTCCCAGAAGTTTCCTGTACCTACCTCTTCTGATAAATGAGTTTCTCACTGGCCAGTTGTGCAAGCATGTCCTAAAGCTCACAACCCATATCCCTGATTCGAGTCGTATTTCTTGACTGTGCTGGTTTGTTGAGTAATAACCTCAGCTAATTGTGTTAGTATTTTCCCTCCTTCGTTTACTGATGTTCATTCCTAGAATTGCTCCCTATTTGAAAACGCTATCTATCATCGCTACAACTGATAACCCAAGACAAAAAGCTGACAGAAATGCGCAGCTAAGTGAAAAGGGTACTTATCTCTTGGAGAGCAGGAAAAGAAGAGGAATCCGTAGAATCTCCAACATCCTCGCAGGAGGAGGAAGATAAGGACGGAGACGAAGGGAGCTTACCGCCTCCGAAAAAGAGACTGAGAAAACTGAATCATCTAGAGGAGGAAACCTCAGACATGTTCCAACCCGAGGAGATTAGGAACCCGAGATCTTCGGAATGGGTGCCCTCCCCGAGAGTGGCACGATACATGACGCAGAGGCTACGCAAGGCATTAGAGAAGGAAGTGAGGCAAAGAATGAGGGCGGAATGCCCCAGGCCGGAACTCCCAGGGAAGGTAGCAGAAGCGCCAGAATTGGACCCTAAAATGTTAGCGTTTGTGGCGAAATCGAACAGAGACCCTAGGAAAGGGATCGACTGCTCCTGGAGGAGTTGTCAGGAGAAGGTCCTGGATCTAGCAGGCCCCCTAGCCAAGATCATGGACCTGGCAGAAAGAGCGAAAGACACAGGGGAAGAAATTGACCCGGATGTATTAGCGAACTGGGCCCAAAGAGCCGTATGCCTGTTAGGTAACGCGAACTGCGCCATATCCTCGGAGCGCAGAAGAGGACTGCTTTTGAAGATAGATCAAAAGCTAGGAGACCTGTCCTCCTACGAAGCAGGAGAGGCCGCGCAAGGACTGCTGTTCGGCGAGACCTTCGGAAAGGAGATGGGGAGGTTCGTAGGAACCTACACCTCATTGGAGAAAGCGCAAGCCTCCATTAGAAAAATCTTCCCCGGAAGGGTTTTTGGAGGGACCGGTCGCTACAGAGGCCGAGTGTCCGGTCGTTATCAGTCAGCCAGAAGGCCTCAATCGAACAGAGCGCAATATTGGGAAGATAAGAAGCCAGACACCTTCTTCCAACCCAGAGGCCGTTTCCCCAGAGGAAAGCGAGGCAGAGGACAGGGAAGAGGACAATACGTTCCCACAGGTGAGAGTATCCTCTTACCCTGCAGTAGGGGGGAGGACAGCGATGTACTGGAAGAACTGGCGCGCGCTTTCCTGCGACGCTTGGGTGCTTCAGTCAGTCAGGGGCCTACACATACAATTTACACAGACCCCGATACAATACAGAACCCCCAGGTTGATAGTGACAGCGCGAACAGAAGCAGCCCTGTTGCGAACAGAACTTCAGAGTTTAGCGGAAAAACGGGCCATCGAGCCATGCGTAGCTCCGAAATTTATAAGCAATATGTTCCTGGTTCACAGGAAAGAGAAAGTGAGGCCAGTAATCAATCTGAAGGACTTGAACGAGTGGGTAGTTTACAACCACTTCAAGATGGAAGGGACTCACCAGCTGAGAGACACGCTCAGACAGGGCGACTGGCTCACAAGAATAGACCTGAAAGACGCGTATCTCACGATCCGAGTAGATCAGGAATACCGACCCATCCTGGCTTTCAACTGGGACGGGCGATTATGGCAGTTCGCCACGATGCCTTTCGGACTAGCGTCCGCTCCCTGGGCATTTACGAAAATGATGAGACCAGTAGCAGCAGCAATCAGAGAGAAGGGCATTCGGATCATCATCTACCTAGACGATAACCTAATAATGGCAAGCAGCAGAGAGGCGCTGCGATATCAGACCAGATGGGTAGCGAACCTACTGACCTCTTTGGGATTCCTAGTGAACCAAGAGAAATCAGAAACTGTACCAGTCAGGAGGATAGAATTCCTAGGTTTCATTATAGATACCAGGTCTGCGACCCTGGAGCTGCCGAACAGGAAGATCAGGGATATTCGAAGGGAGATAAGGACCTGCCTCGACAGACCGACCACATCGCTGCGAACAATCGCAAGAATTGTGGGTCTGCTGGCGGCGTCAATTCAAGCGATATTCCCAGGGCCCCTTCATTACTGAGCGCTCCAGAGGTTGAAAATAAGACACCTACAGCAAGGGCTCGGCTATCACCAGCTAGTCCAGCTAGACCAAGAAGCCCGAACGGAGCTAGAGTGGTGGCTCCAGAACATGGAGGCATGGAACGGCAGAGCCATTTTTGGCGACCGCCCGGACATGGTAATAGAATCGGACGCCAGCAGGGCAGGCTGGGGTGCCCGATGCGGAGAACTCCAAACGGGAGGCAGATGGAGCTCGGAGGAGCTCAAGCTTCACATAAACTGCCTGGAGCTTCTGGCCGGCTCTTTTGCCATCAGAGCCTTCACCAAGGGCAGAGTGAACTCATGTATACTTCTGAAGATGGACAACATCTCAGCAGTCAAATACATAAATCACTTAGGTGGGACGAAGTCCAGATTGTTAGCAGAGATAGCCAAGGACTTCTGGCACTCTTGTCTGGAGTCGGGAACGGCAGTGACGGCAGAATATCTACCAGGAGCCCAGAACGTGGTGGCAGACTGGAACTCCAGACATCTCAGACACCAGCGACTGGATGCTGCAAAGAGCGACATTCCAGCGGATAGAGAAGCTCTGGGGACTGTTTCACGCAGATCTATTTGCGTCCAGACTGAACGCTCAAATGAGCAGGTTTTTCAGCTGGAGGCTGGACCCAGCAGCAGCAGGGACAGATGCTTTTCTGCAAGATTGGAGAGGTCAAACGCTATATGCTTTCCCTCCATTTATAATGATAAGCAGAGTTCTAACAAAAGTCCGCAAGGAGGAAGCGAATCTGATCATAGTAGTGCCGATATGGAAGTCCCAAGTCTGGTTTCCAGCGTTAATGGAACTGATGGCGGACTATCCTCGAGTGTTGCCGCAAGAGGAAGATCTCCTCACGGACCGAGCTGGGTCGTATCACCCTCTGAGAGTGAAGGGGACGATGCCGCTAATGGTGTTCAAGATAGCAGGAGACGTTGGAATCTCCCGGGAATTTCACCTCAAGCTGCGAGCCTCATCGCAGAATCATGGGCTTCATCGACTAGAAGGAGCTACGATGCAGCTTGGAACAAATGGTCAAGATGGTGCAAGGCGAGAGGTTTTCATCCCGTTTCTGCCCCTCTAATAGAGATCGTGAACTTCCTGGCGGAACTTCTGCAGGACGGTAAAGCCTACCGCACGATAGGGGTATATCGATCCGCAATATCGATAGGCCATATGCCTATTGATGGAGTACCAGTAGGTGAGAACGTGGCAGTAATTAGACTCCTGAAAGGGATAAGATGCAGAAAGCCTCCGCAACCGAGGTATAAATCTCTATGGGACGTTACAGTCGTGCTTCGACTATTAACCGACTGGCCCAGTAATAGGTACCTAACACTGGGAAGACTGTCGGAGAAGTTAGCAATGCTTCTATGCATGATCTCTTGCAGGAGAGTAGCAGACGTCAGAGCATTGGAGGTAGACAGAATGATATACGGGCCAGACGGAGTGACTTTCCATCTGGCCAGGAGGACAAAGACAGACTCCTCGTCAATAACGTATCCATATATGCAAGACCATCCTAAATGGTGCGTAGCCGCATGCATAAGAGAATATATAAATAGAACAGCTGAGCTGAGACCGTCGGGGACGACGCAATTGCTGATAGCGCGCACCAAACCGCATAAAGGCGTAGCGACAGCCACTATAGCAAGGTGGGTTAGAAAAGTCATGAGTCTAGCAGGGATAGACATGGCGACGTTTGGAGCTCACTCTGTAAGAGGAGCGGGGGCATCCAAAGCACTCCGTCAAGGAGCGACATTGCAAGATATCCTGAAAGCAGCCAATTGGGCGAGTGATAGCACGTTCAGAACGTTTTACTTTAAGCCAATTAATGCACTAGCAGAAGCTATGGTAAGAAGCTTTGAACAAGCATAATGCTCGCCTCCGTCTTGACATAGAATGAAGATTCCCCCTGCTAATAGCGCAGGGAGCTCTTGATTCTATTAAAGTCAAGGAGGCGAGCATTAATCTCCCACCCGAGATACACAAGAGAAGGATAAGAGATGACGTGGTAATATTAAGATATGTACGGAGTGAATAACAAGTGCATTTTTCCTCAGGAATAGGGTGTGTATCCGCCGCCCTAATTTGTACTGTTGTTTTCCGTCTTAGGAGAAGATCAGAAGAACGGCTGAGTAAGCACGAGAGCTGATCGGAAAGCATAGATTGTGATCGCAAGTTTGGATGCGAGAGTTCGTTTTCACAGTTCTACAGTTCAAGGACCTCCCGGATCAAGTTGTCAGTTCAGGAGATGTTTACGATGTTAGTTGGAATGCAGTCAAAGAAGAGGAGGTTTACAGGAAGAGGAAGGACTAGGTCACATGACCAGGACACTGGGTTCAGGGCCTAGGCTGATGGGAAATGAAGTTTTGAAAAAGAAAAAAAAAAATGTTTGTGCCATCGGAAGGATGGACATTTTATTTGTTGTGTTGAAACTGCTGGAGAGCAAATAAATAAGAAGATGAAGCATAATGCTCGCCTCCTTGTCTTTAATAGAATCAAGAGCTCCCTGCGCTATTAGCAGGGGGAATCTTCATTGCTCCCTATTTGAGCACCATTCAACAAACTGGCACTCAAATATTTCGTTAACCGAGCTCTCATAATGCACTGCTTCCCTGGCTTGTAATGAGCACCGATTGCAGCATGCACTAGTACCTTATTAATGAGAAAGTCAAAGCATTATTAAAAATAATTTTGTATATAGACGTTGCACCAACACAACAGTATAACGGTCTAGCATTCTCCCACTCTTCCCACTAACCTATCGCACCCACAGCTTTTTAGTTTTGGCTATTAGGTGGTGCTGAAAGCGCTACCTATAAAGCCAAAACTATTGTCATTAAAATAAGAGCTTTAACATGAGAGCTTGAAACAGGGGCTTCGGATGCAGGTTTGTTGTAATGCTTTTCAATGCAGGTTGGCACATGAGGATGGATGCATGGTAGTTAGACTGTGTCCCACCCATTTAACGCCTATTGCTAATTGAAATAAGTAGGAATTTCCTCCCATTCCAACCCATTTTTCTTCCAGTCACACCTCCTTTTGCACTCTTTGGCTCAATTTCTACTGTGTGGTGGATTTGTCAGCGATTTTTATTTCCAAAATGGCTACCATCATCTGTTATTTTAAAGTTGTTTGACTTGATTTATGCTTTTTTGTTGATGCGGAATTACTGCAATTGGCGACGAGGAGACCACTGAGCCCCCGGAGCCAACATTCTGTGAACAGGGGGTTGCTGACGAACGGAGAGTCACCCCTGTGCCTGTGCGAGAGATGTATTCTAGATAGAAGACTACAATCCTACACAGAAAATTAATACGACGCTCAAAGGGAAGTGTCAGTTGAGCTGGCAACGCTTCGTGGGAACTGACTTTAATTTAATAGTAGATAAACAAGGCAAGAGTTACTGTTAGACGCGAGCCCTCACTCAGCGTCTTTCAAAGCTGCATCGGAACGGCCTCCGGAAAGAATTAGAGTAAAGGACCTGTGAACGTGAGATTGCGTGACAGCCATTTTCAGGAACCCTTTCAGACTGTAGTGGGGTTGCTAGGCAACTGAAACTAAACGCTACTATACAAAACCCACACAAACACGCATCTGTTTCAGCAATAGACTTGGTTCAGTTACGCTCCGGACGCACAATATTGGAGAAAACATGTAACCGTGTGTCTCTTAATCTTTGGAGGTACATAGTACGAAATAAAAGTAAAAAGACACGGGGTACGAAGTGAAAGTAAAATGACACGTGCACCGTCATCCACGCAATAAGCATTAATGGAATGGCAAATCAAATGATGTTTTGCTACTGAATGCTCCAGGGCACAATGTAAAAAAAAAAAAAAAAAGTGACTGTAAGAGCATTTGAACTCGAGTAAGAAGCCAAATTGGATGCAACAGTGTTAACCCACAAGGTGCACCAGTGTGAACATTGCAAACATATTATTTTGCTAATCACGGAGTAGGGGATATACCTTATTCCCGGCACCATGTTGTGGCACCGATGCAATTTCTTCCATGCCCAGGGGACCCTACATGTCACTGGGAGCAATGGATAGATGGCTTTCAGGTATATTTGAGGGCGGTTGGTTGAAGCAAGTACAATGATGACCGTAAAGAGGCAACGCTATTGAACTGCATAGGAGCGGAGGCGTTGACAATTTTCAGGTCTCTTCCAGAATTGGATGACAAGTAGGGTGGTTCTGGAGACAATAATCGCAAGTTTGAGAGCGCATTAGGCAAACTTGCAAGACACTTTGGCAATAAGACTAACATTGTATTGGAGAGATAAAACATTTTTCTCCAGGAAGCAGCTCAAGGGTGAGTCGATTGATGCATATATAGCATCTCTTAGGGGACTTATGGCAACACGCAGTTTCACTGGAGTTAGTGATGAGTACTTGCGAGATCAGCTTGTATTGAATGTATCGGAATCTCACATTCAGCAGAGACTATGGCAAATGAATAACCCATCTCTAGACCAGGCCATTGAGATTGCTAGAAGCATGGAACTTGGCGATCGCTGCATGAGGGAGAGACTTGATAAAATTGAAGACAAGGAGGTCAGGATGATCCAAGATAAATCAAAGGAGGAGTTAGAAGAGTCTTTAGTAGCAATGGTAAGGAAAATGACCACCACCAACTCAAGAGCCAGTGCGAGGAGGGGTAGAGATACAGGACATATGAGCCTACACCAGAACCGTTGCCAAAAGTGTGGATGGTGGAAACATAATGATACTGAGGAGTGTCCTGCAGTGGATGTAGAATGTTACAAGTGTAGTCATTTAGGACATTTTGCTAAAGTTTGCAGGAATGTCGTGGCAGAATGGTGAGGTTCAACAGATATCAACCCAGCAGAACCCTGAGAAGCAATATAAGGGTCGTGGAAGAGAGTGAAAGTCATGACAATATGTTGACCATTGCTCAGAACAATGCACAAGTACAAATAATCACTGTCTCTTTAAACACGTCAAGGCAAAGGTCCATGGGTGAAGATGGAGATAAATGGCATATCTTTGTCAAAGTGGACACCGGATCTCCGTACACTATGGTAGACATGAAAACTTTTGTTGAAGTGTTGTCTGGCAAAATGCAGGATGTACAGTGTACGGGGTGAGAGCCACAGGGTATGGGAAGACCCCATAGATATAATTGGGTGTACTTGGATAAAGTCGCGTTTCAAAGACAGGGAAACCTACTGCAAACTCTATATAGCAAAGGATGGATTGTCTGTAGTAGGTTGGGAGGAACAGGCTGTGTTGAAAGTCAGAATTCACCCTGGAAAAGAAACCCCAATTTTGAGTGTATTTAAAAAGGACAATGATATAAAGACTGCGTTAGCTGAACAATTTTCAAGAGTATTCAGAGAAGAAATTGGGTTGCTGGAAGGATTTCAACACAGGATAGTTCTCAAACACAGGGCGGTGCCTATAGCTCACAAGGTTCGGGGCGTTCCAATTGGTGCAAAGGAGGCGTTGAAGAAGGAACTGATACGGCTGAGTGAACAGGACATAATAGAGCCTATTGAGAGCTCAGAGTGGCTCGCCCCGATTGTTTTGGTGAAAAAACCTGATGGCTCCTTGAGAATGTGTGTAGACCTACGGGATCTAAATAAGAGTATATGGATAGATAGGTATCCTCTCCCCAACATCAGTGAACTGTTGACTACAATGAAACCAGCCAAGTTTTTTAGTACTCTGGATTTATCTTCAGCCTATCATCAGATTGCCCTAGAAGAATCATCAAGGAGTCTTACTTCATTTGTAACCCCTCTAGGTGCATTTAGGTTCAAAAGAATGCCTTTTGGTTTGGCTTCTGCGGCTGCAGTATTTCAAAGGCTGTCACATTTGTTTGGTGGATTAGAGGGAGTAAAATGTTTTCAAGATGACATTCTTATATCCGCTAACGTGGAAGAGGAGCGCAATGCCAAATTGGTAGGAGTTTTACAAGTTATCCAGAAAAGTGGCATGACCTTAAAGTTGGAGAAATGTAAGATTAAATGCAACAAAGTATCGTACCTTGGTCATTCTATTGATGCCAATGGCATTAGCCCTAATGAGAAGTTGATAAATACTATTTTGAAAATCTCTGAGCCAGAAAATAAAGACCAATTGAGACGTTTTCTAGGGATGACTGAATATTATTCTAAGTTTGTGGACGGATACTCTGATAAGACAAAAAAACATGAGGTTCCTTATGAAGAAGTAAACAAAATGTGTGTGGTCAGGGGAATGCAAGGAAGAATTCAGCCAAATTAAAATTGCCATAAATAGAGCACCAACCCTTGGAATGTTCGATTGCAAGGCCAAGACCATACGTTCTGTGGATGCTAGTAAGGTCGGATTGGGAGGAGTCTTGTAACAACTACAGGAGAAAGGCAAAGTAACCATTGCTTTTGCATCTAGAGTTTTGAGAGGGGCAGAGTTGAATTACTCCACCATAGAAAGAGAAGCTCTAGGTGTTAAGTGGATCTTTGAACATTTTAGAAATCTGATTTGGGGCATACCCATTATCCTCAGGACGGACCACAAGCCACTTGTGCATATTTTACAGTCTAGGGCTCCCCATTTGATTTCACCGAGGATAAGAAGATGGATCCTATAATGTTCAAGTATGCTTCGGGCCTGGTGCGCAAAATCAAGTGGCTGATTGTTTTTCGAGATTACCGCCCAATCAGGATACAATGGAATCTGTGGAAGAAGACATTGTCGCTGCTATAAATCCTGGAGTTGACAAGGTGGAGTGGAAAAATTTGTCAGACACTGATCCAGAACAGATGAAGATTGGGTAGGATATGAACAAGATATTGCAGAGGTTGCTCGAATTAAAGAGGACCTATCTATGGATTCTAATCATATATACAGGGGTGATCGTATAGTTCCTCCTGCACAAGTGAGAAATAGGCTTCTAGCTTTGGCTCATGAAGGACATCTAGGAAGGACCCTAACCAAAAGGAGAGTAAGAAGTGGATACTGGTGGCCGAGCATGTGGAGAGAAGCTGAAGAATTAGTCAAAAATTGTACTGCATGTGCCATGAGCGACAAATCCAAGTTGGTAAGGAAAACACCTCTGCAGCCTGTGACTATTCCTGAAAGTGTGTGGTCCAAACTTGCTATTGATGTCTGGGTCCATATGAGAATCTGGGTTCTGAGAAAGTTTACATTATTGTGCTGGTCGATTATACCTCAAAGAGGGTGGAATGGGGAGTAGTTGAGGGGTGCGTAACTACAGAGAAGATTGTGAACTTTTTAAGTGATGTGTTCATCAGTGAAGGGGACCCTAGAGAGTTGGTGTCAGATAATGGATCACAGTTTACATCGGTTGAGTTTCAAATTCTTGAGGGATAGAGCTATCAATCACATAACAACCTCATTATACCATCCCATCGCCAATGGACTGGAGGAAAGAATGAATAAGTTGGTAAAGAGTGGGATTCAGTTGGCTATTGAAAATTCACTTCCCTGGAAGGAGACACTCAAGGAGGCCTTATGTGCATATAGGTCAACCCCTCATTCCACCACTAACATTGAACCCTTCACCATGATGCGAGATAGAATGGCATCCAATCGTCTCAGACCCGCTTGGGTGTTTATGGCCAAAAATGAGACAAGTCTGGATATGGACTTAATATTGAGAGAAGTAAAGAAGAAACAAGAAAAATACAAGAAATATTACAATCAGAGAAATGGAGTGATGGAAACGTGTATTAAAGAGGGAGAGTGGGTCTGCATCAAAGAACCAAAGAAAGTAGTAAAGGGTGAATCCAGATTTAGGTCACCACAGAGAGTGAAGAGTAGCCAAGGAAAGTCGGTGGTGATGGAGGACGGCAAAAGGTGGTTGTATGATGATGTTGTGAAAACACAGAACGATTGTCAAAGACCGAGTTCAGGTGGAGAATTTAGTTTGTCGTCTTCCAAGAGAGGAAACCAGGACATTTTCATGAAGTCCAGCTCTGAAGGGGACACAGTTTATGCAGAAATAGATACCAGGAAGAAAGATTCCTTTGACTGTGACTATGATGGGTCATGTGGAAGCTTTCGAGGTGGATTATCTAGAAGAAATGGAAGAATTATTCAAAATTTCAACAATGATTACTTTTACTACTGATTTAGCTATATTGCACTGGCTATATATCGTTTGAAAGTGCTGTGTGATTGAACGTTATTGTCATGTTCTTTACTTGATGTCAGTTTTATCTATTACTGTTGCCATTTTGTTTTCAGTTTTTGTTTCTGTTGCCCATTTTCTGTTTGTATAAAGGAGGGAGATGTTAGAGAGTGATTAGTGTAATACATTAGAATGTGGATTATAGAATGGTCATACGCACCACCGTGCGTGTGAGAATTCTATAGAGAGCGAGGTTTGCTGTAGAGCCTTCCGGCTTACGCTCTGGGGCCTCTTTACAAATAAATCATATTAAACCATACAAGTTGTTGATGCAGAATTACTACAGACACCGCCTTGTTTAGCTTTGAGTTGTCTGCGTTACAGTCTCAGGAGGGATGTTGGGGCGGCACCTGCCCTTTCGCTATGCATGCCCCTTTCATGATACGCCGTAATACGCCCTTTACAGTACAATGTGAATGTCTTTCACTGAACCCCCGTTACCATTTGGGAGGGAGGCAGTTGCCTTCCCAGTCACCATGCCTCCTGGGATGTGGGCTGTGGTCCCAGGAGAAGTTGTTTACACCATAAGCCTAATTGGACGCTTGACTTACCTTGCCATGCAAGCTTGCCCAACTGTTGCCTTCATTCAACATGCACGCTACAATCACTGTGAATACAGAGGGGTCACTAGTGATGGCTTTCATGGATTTCGCAATTTAAACTTGAGAGGTGAAGTATCCAGATGTGACATGTTCTTTGAGTCGGAATATTCATAAGCATTCTTATGTTATAACTCAGAGTAGCATTTCACTATAGGTCATGGCACAACTCGGTACTTCGAGCGAGCAGTTCCTTTTCCTCGCAGAACGGGTGATCTGGTTTAAAACGTGCATTGGCATAGAATGGCAGTGCAAAGGGTTATTGAGTATGTACAAAAGGCAGGTGAATGAACAGTGTCTCAGCATACAAGTCTTAGCAGAGGCTGCGTTCTCATGCTCAGGACAGCAAAATCAGGATGGAAGGCATACAGTGATACCTTTCTATTCTTCCTGAGTAAGCTACTGCTGTAATTCACACACAGTTCAGGGCATGTGAGCATGCATGCTATATGACAACTTCTGTCTGCTAAAGCCTCCTTGCATAGGAAAACGGCACTCTAAAACACGCTTCTCTGTGGCAAATTAGAAACACATCAGAGGCAAGAATTGTGGAAGTTGTATAGGTGTGGCTGGGGTTCCCAGTAGTCACCCCAATTATCAGCAGAGTACTCTTGGGACCATCAAAGACTCACCACCACAAGAACAGAAGCCTCAACCATGAAGCAAAGTTACTGCCTTTTCTTAGCAAACAAAATGACAGGGATCACACCAGAAAAACAAGTATTCTCCAGAGCTCTCGTCTTCTAAGCATGTGTCACCCAGTTTTATCCTGGAATGGCATCACAAATCCAGGTTCCATCCCAGAAACATATCACACATTTACATTGGTCGGTTTGGGTAGGCTACATATGGGAGCTATATGGGTTAGTTCTACTATTGGATAGCCATTTCTAGTGGCTCCTCCTATGACCACCTCTACTAGTATCAATCTCCAATGTTGCAGGGTCGCAGAAAGACCATTGGCCCCTGCAACAAATTATATCCCTACGTGAATGTTAATGTTAATGTTAAAGGTCATTTGTACCGCGCACTATCACCACCGAAGTGGTCCCCTGGCGCTCTGGCGGCTCTGAAAAGGGGAGGAGAGGGGGTGGGTTAGTAGGAATAAGCTGGAAAAGTGCAAGAGAGCAGTGATGTGCTGTTGGCAGCCTCAGCCCGGTGGTTCCGTCGGCCGGGCTTGGGGTGTTTTATGGTCCGTAGTCGTCGTGTGCTGTTGTGCAAGGCTATGTGTGGTTTGTTTTGTTGTTGCATTGTTGTGAAGTTTGTGCGGATTGCTGCGTTTAAGGCTTGTGGTTGTGTTTGGTTATAGTTTGAGAGGTGTCTGCAGAGGGATGGAATTGTTAGTTGGTTGGTTAGTTGGCATTGCTGTCCTTGCAATTGTGGGATTCCATCTAGGTCCGGTACATGCTAACAGTCACATTTCTATCTAGATGCGACGCAAGCTAGGGTTCATAATTCTAAGTGTGGTGCATGCTAAGAGTCACATATGCTAACGGTCCCATTCCTGAAATTCCATCCGAGTGTGGCATATGCTAACCATCATATTTCTATCTAGATGCGACGCGGGCTAAGCTTGGGAATTCCATCTGAGTGTGGCATATGTTAACCATCATATTTCTATCTAGATGCGACGCGGACTAAGCTTGGGAATTCCATCTGAGTGTGGCACATGCTGACCATCATATTTCTATCTAGATGCGACGCGGACTAAGCTTGGGAATTCCATCTGAGTGTGGCACATGCTGACCATCATATTTCTATCCAGATGCGACGCGGACTAAGCTTGGGAATTCCATCTGAGTGTGGCACATGCTGACCATCATATTTCTGAAATTCCATCTAAGTGTGATATCTGCTAACATTCATATTTCTGTCTAGATTTGGCGCAGACTAAACTTGAGAAATTCCATTAAGTGTGGCACATGCTAACAATCACGTTTCTGTAGTTACCTCTAAGTGTGGTATATGCTAGCAGTCACATTTCTGCAATTCCATCTAAGCGTGGCACATGCTACCAGTCATATTTCTGTCTAGATTAGGCGCAGACTAAACTTTAGAAATTCCATTAAGTGTGGCACATGCTAACAATCACGTTTCTGTAGTTACCTCTAAGTGTGGTATATGCTAGCAGTCACATTTCTGCAATTCCATCTAAGCGTGGCACATGCTAACAGTCATATTTCTGTCTAGATCTGGCGCAGACTAAACTTGAGAAATTTCATTTAGGTGTGGCACATGCAAACCGTCATATTTCCATCTAGATGCGACGCGGGCTAAGCTTGAGAATTCCATGCAAGTGTGGCACATGCTAACAATCACATTTCTGTCTAGATTTGGCGCTTCTATCTAAGAGTGGACATGCTAACATTCACAGTTCTAAAAGAGTGGACATGCAAGTATTATTGCACTTTATGTTATTGATAGGTAAGATAGAGTGGCAGGGGTTTTCTGGAGTAGAGTGATTGCTCTATTCCCCACCCATGCCACACTCACGGTTTTTGTTGGTGTCTGTTGGCTGCTGGCTTCCTTGGCTTCTCCTGCTGACACCTGCGGACACTTCCTGGAGTCGCCTCTGGATTGGGCAGAATGTGTCCTCCCAACCCTGGGACCCTGGACAGTTACCAACCAGACAGAGTGTACCTTTTCAAGGCAATGGGAACGAACATGGAGGTGCAAAGTCTTCCCTAATGTCGCCATCTCTGATTACCTGGGAGAGTGCATTCAGTTGGCAGTTTGTGGTCAACACTTGTAACTTTTCCCCTCTGGTTCGATAGGGGAACAGTCTTCTTCGTCTTCCTTAGTTGAATGGGTATTGTCCTGTTCGACTGGGTCACGTGTGTTGAGACCAGGAAATGAAGCTGTCCTGCTTGCAACTATGAGGATTTTAGCCTGATTTCCTGCAGGTGGCTTATTGTCTTGGTAACTGGAACTTTCCTGTCTCCACTTGTCCTTGGCTAGGTCCCTCGTTTCTGCTCGCCTCTGGCTGAGGCAATCATGTCAGCTTTTCCATGTACCCGAAGATTGTCTCTCCTTTGGCATACATTTCAGAGACCCCTAGCTTCCATATTATTCCTCATGGCTTCTCTGTTAGTAGCAGTCAAGCATGTGCAAGCTAAATATATGAACTCTTTGCATCTTGTGGTTTTAGCTTTGGCGAAGGATATGAATATATAGAAATATGTATGTGTCCATCCTCTACCTGCGTGGTTCATAAGCATGTGCTTCATGCCTATATGCAGTAAACTGGTGCATGTTTGTTTAACTTCATGAATGGATGAATACATACTTCATGTATAAGTGCAGCTACATCGTGATGTCATTAGTCTCTGCTTTTGCAATTAGTCCATTTGCTCGATTGATGTCATTTCCATGTCATCCAAATCATCAATTGGTTATGGTGTGAACGGCTGCCTGAGCGAATAATATTTCTCACACCTGCGATACATCGAGGAGCACGGTGATGGGCCTAAAAGTGAGGTACATCTGTCGTTTCTCTGCCTTCGTGTTGAGATGTGTGGGGGTGCATGACGGTCATGTCTAGAATCCCCCCTATGGTCGACCTATCGACCACACTACTTAAACCACTCACTTAGTTCATATGCAGTTTCGGGAGCTAAACCTTGGTTATTCCTCCAAGAAGTCCATACTATTTTGCATGGTCGTCCAGGCTCCACGTCAAGTAGCTGCAGTCGCCATAAGGGTTGCACCAACCCCATTTTCCCCAATAATCAAGAGTGTTATGTGGGTACTGGAACACTGTTCCTGTCGGGAACAGAGTACACTGAGCCAGTCGTGATTTCAGTGCATTCCATGGCTTTGTTTTTTCATCTTGTTCAGTCTCTAGCCGATCAGCACCTTCATCCCTAAAGTCTTCTTAGTCATCTTTCTACAATGCGTGATGACTATGCTGATGACACAAAATGTCAATAACACTAATATCAAAACTGCTCCCAGTACTTTCAGTACGTTGGCTTTCCATGTTGATATCCATGAGAATATATAAGACAGCCAACCTTCGTCCTTTCCTACATTCACTGTTTCTGCCCCCATCTCTGTGTGCAGTTCAGAGAGCCGGATGATCAGCATTGCATTGCCTTCATCATTGGCAGGAACAAATGTACACAAGAAGACCCAATCTTGGCACAAACGCCTGCCTCCATGGCTGTGAGAAGATCTAGAACGTATCGATTCTGGAGGGCCATTAGCCTAACTGCTCTCAGCTCTTCCTTGATGGCGTTGAAACCCTTGATGGTTGAGTTTGTCTGTATCGGCTCCCAATTCGTAATCGGAAGTCATTTGGCATTTGTGCTTGTTTGTACTGCTGGAACGATGAACGCAAAGAACATCTTAGTTCTGTTGAACAGCATGGGTGTGGTGCTCCCGTTTGCCTAAGAACTTCATTTGATCTAAGGACGCTCTTGTCCGCATCGTCGCCGCTGTATCCTGCTGGAGAAGGCCTGACAGTCGACGCGCCCAGGAGCATCCGCCGGTGAGTTTCCCGCCACCCAAAGACCACAGAGACGCCGACGACTCAACGCCCTTGCTGGGCCACAGTTCTTCAAATACTCGGTCCAGAACTATCGTCACCGAGGTACCCCTCATTCCTCTTCCCTGCAGAACGTTTACGCTTCCCCGTCAACGAGCACCGCTAGGAACGAAGCTGCCACTTCACAGTCGAAGCTCACCCTGTTCTCCGTCGGACGTTCAACCCGTGACTCCTGCCTTAAAAGGAGGGCACTCAAGAAGGGCTGTCAATTCCCCGCCGAGGAACGCTACAACGCCAGGTACTTTGGGGTTGCAGAACTATTGGGAGGTCTATTGTGAACAATATATGGACTGGGCTTGTATCTTTTTTCTACAGGCTGCCCATGTGGGGGGGGGATCTTCACACACAGCTGTGTTTAATGGTAGCGACCAGTATTCTGCCAATTGTTCAACCATCTTGCTTTCCTTCCTCTCTCTACTGCTGGTTTCCTCTTTATTGAGCTGTGTGACATTTTGACAGTATAGTTGATGCACTTTAATGAGATCTGGTAATATTTGTGGTACCACTGTAGAACTGTATATATTTACCATTGTTGATTTTCTGAGCACAAAGTGAGTTATTGTGATAGTGTACATAACCTTGAATATTAATTATATAAATACTATGTTTTAACCGATACAGTGTGCGGACATTCCTTTGTGGGTGCTTGGGGACTACACTGTACTTAAGAACCAGCCTGCTTCACCTTCCTGAGAAGCTAGGCCTTGATTGCTCGACCACGATACCAATAATAGAGAATCTTGGTTGGGGTCCTCTGTGCCTCCCCTCTACCATATAGGGAGCAAAAGTACAGACACCCCCCTCCAGTCTTTACAATGGGCTCTGGTGATATTGCATCTAATCCAGTCGCCATATCTGATGAGGCATGGTTCCCCTTTTTCACTCTGGTCAACCCTACAGATCTCTTGTTTCTTGTGCTTGTATCCATATTATTGAACCCTTCTATTTGTATGTCTTTACTAGGCACTACTAATGCCTGAGTGTTCAGATGTACGAGTGAACATATTCCTCCCCAGTTGGGTGGCAGCTGCAGGTATGCCTTCGATCCACAGGTCCAATAGTGGTCCATGAGTATTGCTGTTCCGACCTTTATGACTGGTATCATCGAAATCTGCTTACATTATTTATTTTCCCCAACCTTTACTATGCCTTCATTCTGGAAACCTAAAGCTGCTCACTTGAGCGGTATGATGAACATGGGCCCTGCTTTGTTTTCTACCCACATGAGCAGTTTGGCACTTGCTTCCCGTTCCCCGAAGCTCTTGTCATTTTCCTGCTGTTCTACTTCCACTGGAATCGTTAGGAGAGCATGTACTTTGCTCCCAACCACTCCTTCTTTCCATCCGTCTGTTGTATATACTTGTCCATACACCAGCATCTTGTCATGATCTCTGCTTCCAAAAGGTCAGGGTTTTCCCAACTCCCTTGGAAGCAGATCCATAACCCAGGTTCCGAGTGCCAACCAGTCCCAATTGGGACCTTTTGGACCCAGTCCTGGCGCCAGTGGCACCAGGCTCATAAATATGCCCAGTCCCAGCGCTGGAAGCGCCGGGCTCATAATGCTTGGGTGGACTTACCTGCAGCAGACCATGCTGCTTACTTGCCTGCCAGTTGAGCCTCTGATCCTCTTCTGTTTGGAACTACTTTTCCTGTTGGGTGGGGCAGGAGCCACTCCCTAGATTCAGAACACTGGAACTCTTCTGGAAAGCAGGAACTCTTTTCTTACCTAGGCGTGGCTGTGGAAGGAGACACCTAAGCACTACAGGAGGCTATTTAAACCACACCCGATGGATGAATCTTGCTTTGCGTTATTCTGCATCCTCTGCAGCAGAACGCTCATCGTGTCTTCTGCATCTGATCCTGGGCCTAAGGAAAAAGGCTTACCATCCTGAATCCAGTCTTCAGCAACACCTATAAAGACAAGAAAGAACAGGTTAGCATTACGGTCTTCAATGACAGCTCTTCACTTACCTGGTCCATCGGCTGTCACCAACGCCTCACGCTGCATTCCGGCATCTGAAAGACAAAGGCTTACCAACTCTTCGTGCGCTCCGGAGGTCTACACACTGCATTCCGGCATCTGAAAGACAAAAGCTTACCAACTCTTCGCACGCTCCGGAGGCCTTCGGCGCTGCATCCCGCATCTGAAAGACAAAACAAGGTGCGTTTAAAGACATTGGGGAACTTTAATACTCACGTGCCATTACTCCTTTCCACATCTAACCCAGTGGGTATTCCGGCACCCTGCAGCCGCTCCGAACTTGTACCTGCAAAATAAAAAGACAGTTAGAGCGCATCGTGAAGCAGGCAACAAGCGCTTACTTACGTGCTTCCAGGCGCTTCTATTCATCACACGGGCTCCATCTTCAACTCACTTCAGCCCGTCATCCGCCATCGCCGGAACCCTGCAAAACAAGAAACATCATTACTAAAGACTTTAAAGACATTAGAATTACTCGAAACTTACCGTTCGTGCAGTAAACGACGGACAGCAGTCCTCTGAAGTCAAGAGGCCTGCTCCCCTCATCCAGTGAAGAAACTGGTTACAGCACCCTGCCCCGAGGCAGATGGAGAGAACGGCGTTCACTTACCTAAGACATCTTACCCTTTGAGTCAGACATACAGTGCACAGAGGTCCAGCCCAAAGAGCCAGCCGTGTGTTACACATCACCTTTGAAGATAGGGTATACGCCCAGTCAAGACCGGCGCCTCTACGGGAATCAGGTGAGCGTTACACATCTGTGGTCTTTCCCAGAATCCTGGCATGCCTCTTATTTCTATGGGTCCTTTCTTGGGACACTGTAACTTCTTCTGTGCAAATGTCTGTATTTCCCCCTTACGCTGACCCTCTGTGATGTACTCTATGCTTTTGTCTGTACTCAGTAATCGTCCAACATTTCCTGAGTCTTTATGTAGTTGTCTTCGTACTGGCACATCTTCTTGGACATCCATCTTAGTGTGGCACGCTTCCCTTGAAATCATCCTCTTGTGGTGCAGAACGATAAGTGCATGAGGCATTGTGCTCTTGCCGCTGGAATCTCAGTTGCCGCTAACTGAATGATACAAGGCCTAGTGAGATTGTTATTTTGTCCTCCTTTTGTTTCCCCCTCTTTGTCTTGACAGGCCTAGAAACACTTGTATACAGGCACATTATAAATGCCACATCACATATCATATCACAAACTTTCTGGATGCACTTGTGGCATAGCGGATGAGAGAGCAGACATATCAGCCCTCTTTTGACATTTGTTTCCCCACTTTGGCCATGTGCGTATACCACATGTTTGGATATATCTGGACTGAATCAGCTATACAGGAATTCAACTGGTTAAAATCTACTTCTGCACTTCGCCTAACTCTCTTTACTTCTTTTGCAGTGCTTATTGCATGCCCAGATATGGCTTCTGTAACAGCATGGATCGGGGCTACGCTAGTGAGGGTCAAAGCTTGTGCTTGGAAAAACAACGATCTTTGCAGAATAAGGAGTGCAAAGAGGTAGAGACAGCAGAAGGCACAATACATCACGATATTACAAATTATATTTCCCATGTTGTTATTCTTGAGTGTTTCTTTGTGTTGATCCAAGGGTTTGTGCAACTCACCTGAAAAGCCTGAGAAATGTGTTATTGTCATGTTAGTTTATGTTAGATTAAGCTCTACCCCTATAGTATTGGGTGAATGCTGTGAAGAACAATCGCTCCCACACTATACAGATTCTCGAATCACCAAACAGAGTAATGATAAACAGGTTTCCATGGGTCAACTGAGTATGTCTGGGCTACATAGAGCAGAAAGGCATGAAAATAAAATCGTGGAGGAATCATTGGTTCAGTTTCTGTCCATATCACAAAGCGGATGAAGGGACAGGGCCTCCTTGTCCTGTAGTACTTTTTTCATTTGTGCTCTGTATTGTTTTCTGCCCAGGAATCCATGTGGGACTCCTGGCAGTGCAGCTCTTCCTGTTTTTGGTTTGGTGTACAGACCCATGGGATACCCTTATGGCACGCATGGGTGGGGGTACAACCCTGTGCCCCTAGTGTATGTTTTTGGGCACCTGTGTGTGGCCCACAGAGCAGGGTATGGGCCGGTGGCAGCTCCATGCTGGATTTGACAGGTGCTCTGAATATCTTTCATTTTGGGATACTCAGGCCCTGCCATTGGAATCAGTTGATTCCTGATAGGAAACACGATGGCCCCTGTGGCTTCTTGCTTTCTATTGCCTGTTACCTTGTTTTCCCAAAGTCCTGGGAAACCCTGACTCTGTCCCTTCCCCCTGACTGGCTGTTGGGTGGAAGTTCCATATATGGTGTTGTTGTGAAGTCCAGGCCAGACTGGCTGGAGCCTTCTCAGTGACTGTGTGTTGTGGGTAAACCCTGTGGGTGGGATCTGGGTGAATGGAGTGTGTGACCAATATGCACTTTTTGTTGTGGATGTCTGCTTTCTAGTATGCAATACAATGTCTGAGACAGCCCTGCCCAAAACTGGTATGAATGCAGTGTGGAGTGTTGAATGGCTGGGTACTTGTCCCAATACACATTCCTTGTTGTGAGTGTCTGAGAGGGAGGAGAATGGCTGGAATGCATTGCATGCCTAATTGGCTGGCTGACTCCTGAATGCCCTTCTGAGTGATTGGTTGCCTGAGTGTGACCCAGCAGAATAAATGAGAGATCAACTAGTATATTTGGGGGCCTCTCACTGCTAGAATTCGTTCAGAAGCTGTAGTTGAAACTGACATTGAAACTGAAGCTGAATCTCAAAGCTGAGCCTGAAGAAGAAGGTTGACTGCTGTCTCCCTTTGCCGAAATCTGAAAGCCGCTGAGCCGTCGAGTCTGATCCAAGAGAGGACCTGGTTAGGCGCCCTCTTCCCGGGCTCCGAGGGACCATCGAGCACCGCTTACCTTCGACAAAGCTTCCTGGAAGTCAGACCCTTGACGGGCTGCCGACCGGAAACGGGGACCGTCGAGGAGGACGACGATAAGCACCAGACATTCCATCCACTGTCGACCAGGGTTCGCAGGTTTGCTATAACCGCTGGAGGCCAATCGAAGCCATGTTGCCCAGAAGCGGGGACTGCTTGACGTCGTGCCATCGACGGCTGAAGCCGCAACGCTCCTTTGCCTAAGACTTTTTGATTCATGAACGCGCCCGTCCACACCGCCACCCGCCTTATCCTGCGGGAGAAGGCCCGGCCGTCGACACGCCGAGGAGCATCTGCCGGTGGGTTTCCTGTCACCCAAAGACCGTAGAGATGCCGGACGACTCGACGCCCTTGCTGGGCCACAGTTCTTTACAAACTCTTTGCGGTCCTGAACTATCAACATTGAGGTGCCCCGCACACCTCTTCCTTGCAGAACGTCTTTGCTCTTTCGTCGACGAGCACCGCTGGGACCAAAGCTGCTGCCTCGACTCTGATTTCACTTTCTTCAAGGGATCTCGACGATCCGTGGCTCCTGCTTTAAAGGGAGCCACTCAAGAAGGATCCCTCGACGACTCATCGTTGTCACGATCCAAGTGCCTTAAAACTCCATCATAAACATACATGGAGTCAGTCCTGGCGCCTTTGGCGCGAGGCTCATTATCAGGAATAAAGCAATACCGGTTTTGGACTTTAATCCAACATGGGTGCCTATTACACAGCTCAGTTCTTTAGAACCAAGCCATGCAGTCTACTGTTTTGGGTGTGGCTGGGCCTGGAACTACTTGGCCTGGAACTACTTTACCTAGGCTATTTAAACCACACCCAAACAGCAGAACACGCTTCGCGTTATTCTGCACTCCTGCGGCGTAACGCTCACTGTGTCCAGCTCCTGCTCATCTGCTTCTCCGGTGGCCCGATCCTGAAGCCCTAGATCCGGAATCCATTAATAACCTGGAAGAACAAGAACAGCATTAGCGAGCAAGAACACTTACTTGTGAAGTAACCAGCCTTGAATCCATCCTGCCCTTCGCTTACCGCGCCCATCTCCAGAGTTCTCCGCAACCTGCAAAGGTAAAGAAACAAGGACAGCATTAATAACAACTCTTACCTGGGCAAGCAGCTAGTCCTGGCAGCACCCTGCGCTTCTTTTACTTCGCCAATCTCCGGGTTTCACCGCAACCTGCAAGGGAGAAGGAACAAGGACAGCATTAACAAAGCACTTACCTGAGCAAGCAGCGCTTCGATCGCTCATTCCTCCGTAACATTACCGCAACCTGTACATAGAAGAGAAGAGAACACAGGTTAGCAATTAACACCAATAAACAGCGCAGCGCTCTGCATCAATAACTCACCGTGGTCTTCGCCATCTGCGCGGCAACTCCGAGATCGCAACCATCCCTGTGAAAACAAAAAGAGACATTGTTAGGGAACAGCGTAGTGGAGCAAGACACTGAGAAGACGGAGAAAACGGAGGGAAAGAAAGAGACAGAATAAAGACGGAAAAGACATTATAACTCACCTGGAGATAGCAAGCAGAGTCGGAGTCACAGCCGGTCTGGACCCGACGTAAGGGCACACGGACCAATGAAGCAACTAGGTCCACGGAACACCCGCACCAACAACACGCACCTGCTCAGAGATGCAGGACGGAGAGTACAATGCACAAAAACCTAAGGTGAGCAGTAACCCCAAGGGAGGAGACTTGGACCAGAGGGAGGTGGGAGTCCACCCATCACAGAACCAGTATCTTAACCCTCCATTCTCCTGTTATAGGCGCTACCCAACATCTGGCACATAACCAAGCAGAGAGGGATCCGGGATAACGCTTAGACCGCCATCCAGTATCGTGTGGCGCCCCCGTGGATACCAGGTGAGCGTAACAGTCATCAAACCCTGCTATTCTAGGTAGCAACATTATAGAAGGAAATAAGACTTAAAGAACAATATATTGACTGGGCTTGTGATATATCTTTATTTTACAGGTTGCCCAGGTGGGGGGGGAACTCCACACAGAACTGTGTCTAGTGGTAGGGGCCAGTATTCTGCCAATTGTTCTAACCAACTGCTTTCCTCCTATATCTTTTGTTGGTTACCTTTATTAAGTGATTTGTCTGACATTTGACCAAAGTACAGTTGATGCACCTTAATGAAATCTGATCATAATAATTGTGGTACCACTTAGAACTGTATATAATTGCCATTGTAGATTAACTGAGCACAAAGTGAGTTATTGTGATTGTGTATATAACCTTGAACCTTAATTATATAAAGACTGTTTTAACTAGTACAGTATGTGGACATTATTTTGTGGGTGCTTTGGGACTACACTGTACTTAAGAACCAGCCCGCGTAACCTCCTGAGAAGCTAGGCCTTGATTTCTCGTCCATTGCTACCATAATAGAGAATCTTGTCTGGGGTCCTCTGTGTCTCTACCATATAGAGAGCAGGAGTACAGACACCCCCCTCCAGTTTTTACAATCCAAGGGTTTGTGCAACTCACTTGAAAAGCCTGAGAAATGCGTTATTGTCATGTTAGTGTATGTTAGATTAAGCTCTACGCCTATAGTATTGGGTGAATGCTGTGAAGAACAATAGCTCCCAGACTATACGGATTCTGGAATCACCAAGCAGAGTAATGATAGACAGGTTTCCATGGGTCAACTGACTATGTCTGGGCTACATAGAGCAGAAAGGCATGAAAAAACAATCGTGGAGGAATCATTTGTTCAGTTTCTGTCCATATCACAAAGCGGATGAAGCATTCCTGAAATGAATTATGAGGGTAATTCATAGAATTTTGCAGAAAAGTGTCGCAAGCGGCTGGCGCAGAGTGTCCGCGTGCGATTGTCTGCGCCAGGCACGTGCGCTAAAACCGATTTCCGCGCACAGCGTATTCATGGATTTTAGGCTCCCAAACCAGCCGTGGCGCAGAGAATCGCAGCGACCCTGCAGCAGCGCCAGTAACGCCCCGAAGAACGTCCTCGCGCAAGGAAAAGCCATCAAAATCGCTAAATCATCGCAAAGGGCTGCGCTAACCCTGGACCAGTTCACCGGGCTGGCAAACAGCAAACGCCAAGCGGGGAACGTGTATTTCAGGGGTTCGCGTGAAGTTTCTCACGCGATCGGGCCTGGGGGAGCGTGCTACGTGTATTACAGGGGTTCGCGTGAACTTACTCACGCGATCGGGCCTGGGGGAGCGGGCTACGTGTATTTCAGGGGTTCGCATGAATTTATTCACGCGATCGGGCCTGGGGGAGCGGGCTATGTGTATTACAGGGGTTCGCGTGAACTTCCTCACGCGATCGGGCCTGGGGGAGCGGGCTACGTGTATTTCAGGGGTTCGCGTGAACTTTCTCACGCGATCGGGCCTGGGGGAGCGGGCTACGTGTATTTCAGGGGTTAGCGTGAACTTTCTCACGCGATTGGGCCTGGGGGAGCGTGCTACGTGTATTACAGGGGTTCGCGTGAAGTTGCACATGCGATTGTCCCAGTGCGAGCAGGGTACGTGTATTTCAGGGGTGCGCGGGAAGTTCCACACGCGATAGTCCCAGTGCGAGCAGGGTACGTGTATTTCAGGGGTGCGCGGGAAGTTCCACACGCGATACCAGCAGGGAATGTGTATTTCAGGGCTTCTGGGGAGTACTACACGTGAATTGGCCGTGTGGGTCCTCCCAGGTGTACGCTCCACAACCTCCACGGCCCCTGCAGGCAGCCCACACCACGGGGGACTACCCTGCACCCCTGCTTATGTCCCGCAGGCAGCCCATTCACCATGGGCATGCCCCCCAGCCAACCCACATGTCACCTTGCACTACTGATCAACAATGCATGTCTCCCACCACCCCCCCCCCCCAGCACTGCAGGGGCAGCCTCCAGCAGGCCTCCACTTATGTCCCCCTGCACCCCCACCCCCCAGCATCCAGGGTCACCCTCCACCAGGCCCCCACTCATGTCTCCCACCACCCCCACCCCCCGGCAGTGCAGTGTCACCCTCCACCATGTCTCCCACCACCCCCACCCCCCGGCAGTGCAGGGTCATCCTCCACCAGGCCCCCACTCATGTCTCCCACCACCCCCACCCCCCGGCAGTGCAGGGTCACCCTCCACCAGGCCCCCACTCATGTCTCCCACCACCCCCACCCCCCGGCAGTGCAGGGGCACCCTCCACCAGGCCCCCACTCATGTCCCCCTGCACCCCCACCCCCCAGCATCCAGGGTCACCCTCCACCAGGCCCCCACTCATGTCTCCCACCACCCCCACCCCCCTGCCACCATGGCCAACCCCCACCAGGCCTCCACTCATGTCTCCCACCACCCCCACACCCCTGCCACCATGGCCAGCCCCCACCAGGCCCCCACTCATGTCTCCCACCACCCCCACGCCCGGCAGTGCAGGGTCACCCTCCACCAGGCCCCCACTCATGTCTCCCACCACCCCCACCCCCCGGCAGTGCAGGGGCAGCCTCCACCAGGCCCCCACTCATGTCCCCCTGCACCCCCACCCCCCAGCATCCAGGGTCACCCTCCACCAGGCCCCAACTCATGTCTCCCACCACCCCCACCCCCCCTGCCACCATGGCCAGCCCCCACCAGGCCCCCACTCATGTCTCCCACCACCCCCACCCCCTGGCAGTGCAGGGTCACCCTCCACCAGGCCCCCACTCTTGTCTCCCACCACCCCCACCCCCCTGCCACCATGGCCAGCCCCCACCAGGCCCCCACTCATGTCTCCCACCACCCCCACCCCCCAGCAGTGCAGGGGCAGCCTCCAGCAGGCCCCCACTCATGTCTCCCACCACCCCCACCCCCCAGCAGTGCAGGGGCAGCCTCCACCAGGCCCCCACTCATGTCCCCCTGCACCCCCACCCCCCGGCAGTGCAGGGCCACCCTCCACCAGGCCCCCACTCATGTCTCCCACCACCCCCACCCCCTGGCAGTGCAGGGTCACCCTCCACCAGGCCCCCACTCATGTCCCCCTGCACCCCCACCCCCCAGCAGTGCAGGGGCACCCTCCACCAGGCCCCCACTCATGTCCCCCTGCACCCCCACCCCCCAGCAGTGCAGGGGCACCCTCCACCAGGCCCCCACTCATGTCCCCCTGCACCCCCACCCCCCAGCATCCAGGGTCACCCTCCACCAGGCCCCCACTCATGTCTCCCACCACCCCCACCCCCTGGCAGTGCAGGGTCACCCTCCACCAGGCCCCCACTCATGTCTCCCACCACCCCCACCCCTCTGCCACCATGGCCAGGCCCCACCAGGCCCCCACTCATGTCTCCCACCACCCCCACCCCCCAGCAGTGCAGGGGCAGCCTCCAGCAGGCCCCCACTCATGTCTCCCACCACCCCCACCCCCCAGCAGTGCAGGGGCAGCCTCCACCAGGCCCCCACTCATGTCTCCCACCACCCCCACCCCCCGGCAGTGCAGGGTCACCCTCCACCAGGCACCCACTCATGTCTCCCACCACCCCCACCCCCTGGCAGTGCAGGGTCACCCTCCACCAGGCCCCCACTCATGTCTCCCACCACCCCCACCCCCGGCAGTGCAGGGTCACCCTCCACCATGCCCCCACTCATGTCCCCCTGCACCCCCACCCCCCGGCAGTGCAGGGTCACCCTCCACCAGGCCCCCACTCATGTCTCCCACCACCCCCACCCCCCTGCCACCATGGCCAGCCCCCACCAGTCCCCCACTCATGTCTCCCACCACCCCCACCCCTGGCAGTGCAGGGTCACCCTCCACCAGGCCCCCACTCATGTCTCCCACCACCCCCACCCCCCTGCCACCATGGCCAGCCCCCACCAGGCCCCCACTCATGTCTCCCACCACCCCCACCCCCTGGCAGTGCAGGGTCACCCTCCACCAGGCCCCCACTCATGTCCCCCTGCACCCCCACCCCCCAGCAGTGCAGGGGCACCCTCCACCAGGCCCCACTCATGTCCCCCTGCACCCCCACCCCCCAGCATCCAGGGTCACCCTCCACCAGGCCCCCACTCATGTCCTCCTGCACCCCCACCCCCCGGCAGTGCAGGGGCAGCCTCCAGCAGGCCCCCACTCATGTCCCCCTGCACCCCCACCCCCGGCATTGCAGGGTCACCCTCCACCAGGCCCCCACTCATGTCCCCCTGCACCCCCACCCCCCAGCAGTGCAGGGGCACCCTCCACCAGGCCCCCACTCATGTCCCCCTGCACCCCCACCCCCCAGCATCCAGGGTCACCCTCCACCAGGCCCCCACTCATGTCCCCCTGCACCCCCACCCCCCAGCAGTGCAGGGGCACCCTCCACCAGGCCCCCACTCATGTCCCCCTGCACCCCCACCCCCCAGCATCCAGGGTCACCCTCCACCAGGCCCCCACTCATGTCTCCCACCACCCCCACCCCCCTGCCACCATGGCCAGCCCCCACCAGGCCCCCACTCATGTCTCCCACCACCCCCCACCCCCTGGCAGTGCAGGGTCACCCTCCACCAGGCCCCCAATCATGTCTCCCACCACCCCCACCCCCTGGCAGTGCAGGGTCACCCTCCACCAGGCCCCCACTCATGTCTCCCACCACCCCCACCCCCTGGCAGTGCAGGGTCACCCTCCACCAGGCCTCCACTCATGTCCCCCTGCACCCCCACCCCCCAGCAGTGCAGGGGCACCCTCCACCAGGCCCCCACTCATGTCCCCCTGCACCCCCACCCCCCAGCATCCAGGGTCACCCTCCACCAGGCCCCCACTCATGTCTCCCACCACCCCCACCCCCCTGCCACCATGGCCAGCCCCCACCAGGCCCCCACTCCTGTCTCCCACCACCCCCTGGCAGTGCAGGGTCACCCTCCACCAGGCCCCCAATCATGTCTCCCACCACCCCCACCCCCTGGCAGTGCAGGGTCACCCTCCACCAGGCCCCCACTCATGTCTCCCACCACCCCCACCCCCTGGTAGTGCAGGGTCACCCTCCACCAGGCCCCCACTCATGTCATACACCACCCCGACCCCCTGGCAGTGCAGGGTCACCCTCCACCAGGCCCCCACACATGTCTCCCACCACCCCCACCCCCTGGTAGTGCAGGGTCAGCCTCCACCAGGCCCCCACTCATGTCTCCCACCACCCCCACCCCCCTGCCACCATGGCCAGCCCCCACCAGGCCCCCACTCATGTCTCCCACCACCCCCACCCCCCGGCAGTGCAGGGTCACCCTCCACCAGGCCCCCACTCATGTCTCCCACCACCCCCACCCCCCTGCCACCATGGCCAGCCCCCACCAGGCCCCCACTCATGTCTCTCACCACCCCCACCCCCCGGCAGTGCAGGGGCAGCCTCCAGCAGGCCCCCACTCATGTCCCCCTGCACCCCCACCCCCCGGCAGTGCAGGGTCACCCTCCACCAGGCCCCCACTCATGTCTCCCACCACCCCCACCCCCCTGCCACCATGGCCAGCCCCAACAGGCCCCCACTCATGTCTCCCACCACCCCCACCCCCCGGCAGTGCAGGGTCACCCTCCACCAGGCCCCCACTCATGTCCCCCTGCACCCCCACCCCCCGGCAGTGCAGGGTCACCCTCCACCAGGCCCCCACTCATGTCCCCCTGCACCCCCACCCCCTGGCAGTGCAGGGGCAGCCTCCAGCAGGCCCCCACTCATGTCCCCCTGCACCCCCACCCCCCAGCAGTGCAGGGGCAGCCTCCACCAGGCCCCCACTCATGTCCCCCTGCACCCCCACCCCCCCAGCAGTGCAGGGGCACCCTCCACCAGGCCCCCACTCATGTCTCCCACCACCCCCACCCCCTGGCAGTGCAGGGTCACCCTCCACCAGGCCCCCACTCATGTCTCCCCCCACCCCCCAGCATCCAGGGTCACCCTCCACCAGGCCCCCACTCATGTCTCCCACCACCCCCACCCCCCTGCCACCATGGCCAGCCCCCACCAGGCCCCCACTCATGTCTCCCACCACCCCCACCCCCCTGCCACCATGGCCAGCCTCCACCAGGCCCCCACTCATGTCTCCCACCACCCCCACCCCCCTGCCACCATGGCCAGCCACCACCAGGCCCCCACTCATGTCTCCCACCACCCCCACCCCCCGGCAGTGCAGGGTCACCCTCCACCAGGCCCCCACTCATGTCCCCCTGCACCCCCACCCCCCCGCAGTGCAGGGGCAGCCTCCAGCAGGCCCCCACTCATGTCTCCCACCACCCCCACCCCCCAGCAGTGCAGGGGCAGCCTCCACCAGGCCCCCACTCATGTCTCCCACCACCCCCACCCCCCTGCCACCATGTGCAGCCCCCACCAGGTCCTCACAATCCCCAATCATGTGCGTAATGGTCAGCCTCCACAGCCAAAAAGCCCTACCAGGTAACCCATTCACCCACATGGAAATGGAAATCACATGTTACACCCCCAATGTTCATGAAGCTAATGAACCCATGTCCGTCACACACATTTTTTGCAATTGAATGGGAAAACACACAACATGACATGCATGAATCCAATGAGATGAAACCACACAGTGAACAATGGCAACAAAAATGTATTGAAAAAAATTAAGAATGCTAAAGAAAGAAAACTAACTACAATGTAAATGTGAAAAAATAAGCTGCATGTCCGCATAAAAACACAAAACTGGAAATCCAATCCTAAAAAATTTTGCCCAAAGTGAAATGTAAAAAATTCTCCATGCAACTAAGAACTATGTACAAAATATAACAAGGGTCCATGATCCCAACTGAACTAAGGAAACCTCCTAAAAAACCTACCTAAATATCAACTATATACAAAAAGTGGAGCAGTGTCCGTCGACTCCAAATCATAAAAACAACGAAAGGAAACCTAAAACTAAATAACTATATACAAAGGCGGCGGGCAAGTCCAGCGGCTCACTCTGTGGTGTCCCGGGCCAGGGCATCATCGAACTCCTGTTCGATGTCCCGGAGGCGGTGCAGTTCCATGGCCCCGAGGGTCCGCAGGGACGACGCTGTGTCCTCCTCCAACCCCCTGCGGATTGCCTCGAGGCACTCGGCCCGCCTCAGGGCCCTCCGCATGGAGTTCTCCGCCCTGACCATTGTGAGCCGCGCCTCTTCCGCCCGCCGCCGCTCCGCACCTATGGCGTGGCACAACCGCTGCCACACGGAAGACACTCTCTGTCCTGGGTCCCCCTGCCCTCTGGCCGATGCCTGCCCCTCCGATGTCGAAAGCCCCGAGCCTTCATGTCTCCCACCATGTTGCTGCTGCTGCTGCTCTGCCTCTGCCCGTGCACTGCCTCCTGCTGCCTGCACATCCTCCGCCAGCTGGGGTGCACTTGTTGATGTGGCCACCCCTGCTGGACCTCCGACTCCTGACTGTGGCAGGGATGCCTCCTCCACCAGCCTGGCCGCACCGTCAGAGGCAGCTCCACAGGGCACCCAGGTGACTGATGGGTGGGAAGATGGCACAGAGGACGACTGGCGCGTAGGGGGTCCAGTTGAGGAGGGGGTCGGAGCAAGCCCCATCAGACAGCGGAATCCGGCCTGGGTGACCTGTCCCAGCAGGCTGACGTGGTCAACGAGCCATTCGAGATGACGTGCAGTCTCTCCATGAAAAGACTGCAGGTCACCTCGCATGGCCCGTTGACGCAACGCCACACCAGCCAGGACAGGCTCAACCCGGACCTGGATGGCCACGTCCGCAGGCAGAGGAAGGCCAGTTGACGTCAGCTCATCCCCTGCCTGAAAACGGGTCTGGACGTAGGCATCCCTGCTGGTGCAAGATGATGCAGGGACAGGATTGGGGACAGGATTGCACACAGGCACCTCCGCGGCCACCTGTGCTGCCTCCTGTCCCTGGTCCTGCACTGCACCACTAGCACCAGTGGGATCCCCACCCCAGACCCTGTCTCTGGTGCTTGCGCGGCCCCCTCCTCCACCAAACCCCCCACCAACCTGGATGACTCCGTGCCATCTTCCGCTGTTGGGTCCTGTGGGGTTCCAGCTGCCCCTTCTGCTGCCGAGGAGTTCAACTGCAACCTCCGCCTCTTGGACCTCCCCCCGGCAGCTGCGGCCTGAGACGCGGCACCGGACTCCTCACTCCCCGACGAGATGACAACACGGGAGGGGAGCCGGGCCTTGCGTCTCCGGCTGGCGGTCGGATCCCCGCCGCTGTGCTCCACAGCACCTTCTCCGCCCTCTTCATCAGTTGACGCTGCAGACAGGGAGAAACAAAACACAGGCATCAGGGCACTGTACAATGGACACATACACGCATGACAGTTGCACATGAGTGGCATTGGCAAACCTCAGACATGTCATCACAATCCCCAACACACATGTCATTGCAACTGGCACACATGAGCCATACCACAGCCATATCGCAACAGCCAGCACCATCCCTACACATACAACAGCATCAGCAGCCAAAGGGGAGCCGGACATCACATGCAACACAGGAAGTGCACCACACATGTACACACACCACCACACTTGCATGCATGTCTACACCTCTGCCAAGTGTCGCACTGTTCAGACGGGCATCCATGTCACATCTGCCAATCAGGCTTCCACATACCGCTGTCACATGCATCCATGTTGCATCACTGTTGCACCCTTGTCAAATACACACACATGCACATGTACACAGTGCTCATACATGCAGTCGAAAACAACATACATGCCTGACATCACGGACATGTCTACTTACATACACAATCATCCAAACATGTGTGCACGCACAACTGCATTTGCCATGCAAGCCCACACACACAAGCACCATCCATGTCTCACACATTACAGCCCTCGCATGTGTCAGCCCCACGGCCCTGTACACCCCCACCCATACTCCACCCCATACAAACAGATCTGCAACCGGCACAATGGCGAATGATCACCACACGCCCTGCTCACAACCAGGATGCATGTACACTCACTGCTCGACTCCAGACGGCTCTGCTTCTCTAGGACCTGGACGTGGAGCGCTGGGGATATGCGTTCCAGGACCCCCATCTGTTCTTCCGACAAGTGGCCCCGGCGCCCCTTGGCATCCGCTGCCTTCAAGAGGCGCCGGGCCTTGTTCAGGGTCCTGGACCTGAAGTCCTCCCAGTGCTTCCTGACATGTTGTAAGTCCCGGACTGCCACCCCCTCCGCGTTGATGGCAGTCACGATGTCAGTCCAGATCCGAGTCCGTCCTTCCTTGTCGGCGCGGGAACTACCAAAGAGGGCATCATACTGCCCCAGGACTTGCTCCACCAGGACACCAACTTCGGTGGCACTGAAGCTGGTGCCCCTCTGCCTCTCTGGCCGGGGGTTGTCAGTGGTCACAGATGGTGTTTGCCCCGACATGACAACCCCAGAGACAGGAGTGGGTGGGCAACTGGGTCCTGGGGCTGGGCTGTGGAGCGATGGAATTCCAGTCGGGAGTCTTCTGTTCCAGCAGGGGTGGTCACAGCAACAGCACCCCTGGCTGATGTGCAGGCAGCAAATGGCAGTGCACGTGGGCAGCAGGCAGTCAGGCAGCAGCAGATAGCAGGTGGGAGCGTGCTCGGGGCTCTGGGGGGCAGTAGTTCGGCCTTCTGGGCAGGAGCGTGGTCTTCCGTGTGCTTACGCGTGGCTAGCTTGGTACGGAGTGATTTGGCACGTGAAAATCCTGCACGTCAGCGTGAAAACCGAGGAAAGGCCCTTAGCGCGTAAGCGCGTCAGCACGCAGACGCGATTCTATTGGACCAAAGGCCCTCAGCGCGTAAGCGCGTCTGTGACGTGACCCGCACGGGTGTTTCCCACACAGCACGTGATGACAGAGCACACGTGGAAAGACTGCACGTCAGAGTCTCATCGCGTGTGATTGGTGGAAATGGCCGTACACGGATAAGTCACAAAGCGTGTAATTGGTGGAAATGGCCGTACACGCATAAGTCACAAAGCGTGTAATTGGTGGAAATGGCCGTACACGCATAAGTCACAAAGCGTGTAATTGGTGGAAATCGCCCTAGCGCGTACACGCCGCGTAAGTGACGTTGAACGTGTGGGTCTGTATAAAAGGTACGCCTAGAACACCATTTCCTTGTACGTGCTTTTCGTGGAGAGCGAGTGGGGGAATTCTGTACTTCTTGTCGGTTCACACGCGATTTACTTCACGGCGTTTCAAGTTCGTATTCCCTGTTACCTCTGACAGATTTTTCTCTTTTTTCTCTTTTACTGGTTTACCTGGGCCTGTTCCCTCAAACAGTGTTCCCTTCTACTGTTGTCCTGTCTCCTCAGACAGCGTACAAATCTTCTTTTGGCGGGGGTGTTGCCAACCAAACGCGCTCCATTTTCACGCTCTTTTACCTGGCAGACGGTGAGTCACGCACGTATCTAACATCTGTGCTTGCCCCGTGTGTAGCCTACCCCTTCAGAGGTCATTCTAGGCTGCGTGTGACACGCATACGTTCATTCTTGTGTTACTGGGTGCCACAGCGTAGTGCAGGTTTTTCTTTCTGCACACGTGGTCTAGGAGGGGTTGCGTGCACGTCATCTCCCTTTTTTGGGGCTCCTGTGCGTAGCGTGACCCGTCATCTTTCCCCAGGGGTTACAATCAGCCTTGCAAGAGCACTAGGGTACAATAACCATCTGGTACCCAACCCCTTTGACCCCCAATTGCCCAGGACAATATTTGACAGCCACTCCCATACGCACATCAACATCAGTGCCATGGTTGGGAGGCGAGGATTCCGTAAGGGTGGCAAAGGTGGAAGAGCCACAAGTGGTGGCCGTGGTGGATCCGGTAGGGGACGTGGTCGTTACTTGCAGGGTGAGCCTGTCCCCCCATGTGTGGAGGACCAGTCAAGGGCACCCATAATCCCCCCCCCCTCCCGTTGAGGCTGATGTGGCTGACACCATCCATGCTCAGCCCTTGTTGGACCAGCCCATTGTGGCACCAGACCTGGCTGACTCCATGGCTGACTTCCAGGTAAGCAGGCCTATGACACGTGCGCTGGTGCACGTTGATGTCACCATGCCACGTGCATCTGGGGCAGCAAGGTCATCTGCTGCACCAAGTAGGCAGGGCGGAGAGGCTGCAGGGGCAGCTGCGGCTCCATCCACCCCAGCCCTCACACACCCAGCCAGGACAGTGTCGGTCCTAGTCCATGCTGCTGATATTCCCCCTGACACCATCACACTAGAGCCAATGCCTGCACCAACTCCCATGCTGAGTGTGCAATCCCACACTCCTGATAGAGTCCACCAGGGCTCCTGCCCCTAGTGTCCAGAGCGGCGCAGGACACTCAGGATCACCACCACCTTCCAAGCGGAAGAGGAAGAGTGCTCGTCCGGCACAGGCTGATGCCCCAGACACGGCTACACAGTCCGGCCCGTCCAGGAAGCCCAGCTTCACGGATGACGAACTGAATGCACTTGTCCAGTATGTGTCCGCACATGACAACGAGATGGTCATTGTTGCAGGATCCAAGACCACACCTGCACAACGCCAGGCACACTGGCAGACCGTTGCGGACATCGTAAGTGCCCTTGGAATCGTGAGGCGCACAGCCAATGATTGCTATAAGCGCTGGAATGACCTAAAGCACAGGGCAAAGAGTAAGCTGGCCTCAAGTCATGCCGCAACTCTAGTGACTGGAGGTGGGTCTCCAGTAGTAGACATGGAACTCACTCCACATGAGTCAGTCGCTAGGACCTACGTCACGGAGGAACAGATCCAAGGCGTGGGAGATCTCCCTGATTACGAGGCATTGTCCGGTGAGTGCACATGCATGTGTGTGTCATCCATGTGCATGGTGTGTGTGAGGGCTTCTGTTTGTGTGCCAGGTGAGAGTGTGTGCGCCTGAGTCGTATGGGTCAGCCATGTGCTTCATGCAATACATCCTGCGCAGCTGCATTTGGCCATAGCTGTATCCCTTCTGCCAAAAGTAGACATGTAGTCCGACTGCACGCCAGTTGCCCTTGAAGTGTCACCTTGCCACAACATTGTTGCAAAATTTAGCACTGTTCATTTAGTCAGATATTTACCATTCCACCACTTTTACTAGGCATGTCGCAGTCCTCTAGTCACATGTCTGACATGGCTATGGTAAAGTTGAGTGACTTAGTTACCTGGATATCATTTGTTCAAACATGTCCCTGTGCAATTGCACCATTTCGGACTGGCAGCTCCAGGTGAAGAATCTGACCTGTTAGAATTAGAAAAGCTATTACATGCGGGAACTGGACAGTATGCATAGGTGCTGCCCTCCTCTCCATCTTCACTCAATAGCAATGGTACATGCCATCTGTGTGATGGCATGTGTGTTTCACCTGCCAATCACAGGCCAATGTGTGATGCCACTGCCAGGCAGCATGCAGAAAATGTGTTCATCTTCAATCTTGGTGTCATCAGTGTGTGCCATTTGCCTGCCCTTCATACGCAGTGAGGCTGCATGCATGGGAGGGTTTAAGTCATGTGGGACATGTGTCAACAAGTACTGTTTCTCTTGCTTCTCAGCCCTCATTGTGTGCCATGGTGCTAATGCCTGTTTCCATTTCTTTGTTTTTATGTCTTTGCAGGGGAAGACGCACCTGATACTGCTGGGGTTGTGGAGATGGTGCTGACCCAGGAGGGGCCCGAGGGCCGACCAACCACCAGTGAGGGACGTGGTGTGGTGGTGGGTGAGAACCAACAAGTGCTGCAGGTCCTGCTCTCAAGGGGTGTCTCTGGCTGCACCTCCCCCGAGCTGTACTCAGGTGTTGATTCGGATGAGACCTACGTGCCGTCGCAGGTGAGTGTTCCAGGGAGGGATTCTGTTCTGTCTCACCCACCTGCACCAGGGTCAGAACCCTCAATGGGGATGTCAGTGTTGGCAGCTACGCCTTTGGTGGTTACGGATGCAGGGTCACACTCCGCGACATCTGATCCTGTTCCTGGGCCAGCAGATCAGAGGGGGAATGCAGTCCTGCAGCCTCAGGCAGTGCCGGCACAGCAAGGCGCAGTTCGCCTTGCCCCAGACAGGTGTGGTGCCCGCCGACGTGGTGGCCGTACGGCACCTGGCAATACTGCATGGGAGCAATCCATTTACGGTATGGCAACCCAACAGGCAGCATCATCCGAGATGATGGCTCAGGCCATGGATAGGGTGGCCACTTCCATTGTCCCCCCTGAAAGGCTGATGGAGCGACTAGAGCAGGCAACCAACACCATCTGCCAGTCACACAGGGAGGACATGTTGGGGTCCAACAGGGACAGGCGGGCGCCACTGGCGACTCTGCAGGAGGCTATCTCCATCGAGTCCCAGGGCCACAGGGAAGCCCTGAGGCAGGAGATCCTTCACCTCAGGACGACTCTTGTTGAGCTTGAGGCTTCTACACACCAAAGGACAGAACAGCAGCTGGAGCGTCTCACCCGTACGCTCTCAGCTGAGATGCAGGCAACGAGGGCGGAGGTCCGGGCATCCCGTGAGTTGTTGCATGGGGACCTCCGCACACTCATCCTCCAGAACCAGACCTACCACACCCGCATGCTTGCAGCCATGGAGGAGCAGACTAGGGCCTTGCGTGGGCTGCCTCCCATAGTGCAACCACCTCCGGATGCAGCTGCACAGGGTGATAATAGCAACAGCAGTGATATTCCCACAATAGGGTAGCCGTGTGGGCCATGAGCCCATGGAGGTGTTTTTTTTTCCCAGGATCCACGCAGGTGGGTTCTGGTGTGCATCCTGTCCTCGGACCTCCTGGGTGGCCTCCCCAACCCCCCCGGGCCCTTCAATGGCCATTTTTTATTTTTATTTTTATTTATTTTTTTTTTATTTTTATTTCTTTTATTCCCTATTTTTTTGGGACAATTTGTTGGCTTCCATGGTTCCTGTGGGCATACGCTGCATTGTGGCTGGGCACATGCAGGCTTGTCATGTATTTGGTTCAGATGCTTGGGTTTGAGTCACACACACCACTCCTGCTTCCCGTTTCCATGGGCTTGCAAAGGGTGTGCCCAAGTGACAGTGAATTACACAGTGACGTTGGACTCCCATGAGCTGTGTGGGCAGTCTGTAGTCAATACTGTGCACACATTCCTAGTGCATACTGCTGTTGTGTTGTACACTGCATGTTGCATTGATGTGTAACTCATCTTCTGTGTCTACCTCCAAATTTGCAGGTCCCTTCCTCATGTCTACACAAGGACCTCTAGTCTGGAGATGTGGTCCATGTTGGCAGCAGTGCACCTACAACTCTACAGGCGCCAACACTGCACAGTTGGTAGTGGTGGGAGTGCAGGCATTTCCAGGTGGTGAGACTCCTAATATTATACATTAGTGATGTCATGTTAATGGTAGTACGTGCTCAAGTTTGTTGTTGGTCCGGCATTACTGTGAGCATTTCAGGTGTTGCAAGTTTCTAATAGGGACACCGTACATTGTGACACTAGTGTCATGTTGTGGGGATTACTTTGTTTACGTGCAAATAGCATGACATGGCACGGTGTGTCGTGTGGCGGTGCAGGGGTTGGGTTGGCTGACATGGCACTGTCCTCTTGTTGCATTTTGCAAGTGGGTATTCATTTCAGCTGCTTGAATTTGTAACTTCACAAAACTGCATTGGTGGTGTCAGTGTGGGTAGGGATGCACACATTGTGACACTTCCAGGTGAACAATCTCAGGCTGATATGGTTTTCACGGTTCTTTCTCCAGACATTCAGGATCAGTGTCAGGTTGAGTCATCATTGATTGTCAGATGGAATGTGCCAGGGCAGTGTGCACTCCACAGGGGTGTGATTTCTATGTGAAGTAATTAGCCACTAGCTGTGTACGGGCTGCCTCCCCCCGTGCCCTTTCCCCTCCCATGCACAGCGGCTGTGCATGTGGTTGGGGATGGGGGGGCACCACCATGTCCACGGCCAGGCCCCGGCGTGTTGCAACGTTGTGCAGGACACATGCTGCCACTATGATCCTGCACACTACTGGGGGAGCGTACAACAGCTGGCCGCCAGAACGGTCAAGGGAGCGAAAGCGTGACTTCAGCACTCCAAATGTGCGCTCCACTATGCCCCGGGTTGTAATGTTGGCTGCGTTATATCTTACCTGGGGTGGCGTGGTGGGGTTCCGAATTGGCGTCATCATGTGGGGGCTGAGAGGGTAGGCACTGTCCCCTGTGGAGGTGGTGATTGGTATCATTGGTGGGGTTGTGACCTTGCTCAGTATCTGACATGCATGCATGTGCAGTGGCATTCATACTCACCAAGCAGCCATGTATCCCCATGCTGGCCAGCTTCTAGGTCCCGGCTTAGGGTGGACATTCGGTAAATGAAGCTGTCGTGGGTTGACCCAGGATAGTTGGCATATAGTGAGGTGATGATTCCCTTGGCATTACATACTACCTGCACGTTGATGGAATGCTAGTGCTTGCGGTTCCTATAGATGTGCTCAGATGGCCTGGGGGGACGTAGAGCCACATGGGTGCAGTAAATGGCACCTAGCACTTTGGGGAATCGTGCCACAGAGTAGAAATCCAGGGCGGCAGCATGCCTTTCTGCAGGTGTTCTGGACAGGTATATGTGCCTGCGGACTGATGTGCGTGCAGTGATGATGTTCAAGACCTGGTGTAGGCACCGTGACTGGGTGGCCTGTGATACACCACCCACAATGGCACTTGTCCGCTGAAATGATCCAGTGGCTAAGAAGTGCAGTACATTGAGGACCTTCTCCAGGGGGCTGAGTGCTTGGGAGCACAGGGTGGGTGATGTGAGGTCGTCCTCCCACTCACTCACAAGGTCCAGTATGATGTGTGGTGGAAACCTGTACCTCCCATGCACCTGGTCATCAGGCATCCCGAAAAGGCTGGTTCTGGGTGTGAATATTCTGGCCCTGACTATCCTCCTCCTCCTCCTTTGGTAGGCCACGCCCACTGCTGCTAGGAACGGTATGTTCATCCTGGGTCTGAGCTAGTTATTTTGTTAGCGCGCAAATTAATGCGTTGCGCGTGTTGTAGGCGAGCGTGTGACCCGCGCACCCCTCCAATCCAGTGCCCAGTACAATAGCGTGTGGAAATTGGCGCGCACACCGGGATACAGGTGCGCTGATGTACTTGCGTGGGTAAGTGTCCGCGCACACCTGACATACACGTACATAGGCCAATCACGTGTACACGCACTTTTGTCCAATTACATGCAATGAGACTCTGATGTGCTGTCCAATTACACGCGATGAGACTCTGACGTGCAGTCTTTCCACGTGTGCTCTGTCATCACGTGGTGTGTGGGAAACACCCGTGCGGGTGATGTCACAGACGCGCTTACGCGCTGAGGGCCTTTGGTCCAATGGATTCGCGTATGCGTGCTGACGCGCTTATGCGCTAAGGGCCTTTCCTCGGTTTTCACGCTGACGTGCAGGATTTTCACGTGCCAAATCACTCCGTACCAAGCTGGCCACGCGTAAGCACACGGAAGACCACGCTCCTGCCCAGAAGGCCAAACTACTGCCCCCCAGAGCCCGGAGCACGCTCCCACCTGCCATCTGCTGCTGCCTGACTGCCTGCTGCCCACGTGCACTGCCATTTGCTGCCTGCACATCAGCCAGGGGTGCTGTTGCTGTGACCACCCCTGCTGGAAACGAAGACTCCCGACTGGAATTCCATCGCTCCACAGCCCAGCCCCAGGACCCAGTTGCCCACCCACTCCTGCCTCTGGGGTTGTCATGTCGGGGCATACAACATCTGTGACCACTGACAACCCCCGGCCAGAGAGGCAGAGGGGCACCAACTTCAGTGTTACCGAAGTTGGTGTCCTGGTGGAGCAAGTCCTGGGGCAGTATGATGCCCTCTTTGGAAGTTCCCGTGCCGACAAGGAAGGACGGACTCAGATCTGGACTGACATCGTGACTGCCATCAACGCGGAGGGGATGCAGTCCGGGACTTACAACATGTCAGGAAGCGCTGGGAGGACTTCAGGTCCAGGACCCTGAACAAGGCCCGGTGCCTCTTGAAGGCAGCGGATGCCAAGGGGCACCGGGGCCACTTGTCGGAAGAACAGATGGGGGTCCTGGAACGCATATCCCCAGCGCTCCACGTCCAGGTCCTAGAGAAGCAGAGCCGTCTGGAGTCGAGCGGTGAGTGTACATGCATCCTGGTTGTGAGCAGGGCGTGTGGTGATCATTCGCCATTGTGCCGGAGGCAGATCTGTTTGTATGGGGTGGAGTATGGGTGGGGGTGTACAGGGCCGTGGGGCTGACACATGCGAGGGCTGTAATGTGTGAGACATGGATGGTGCTTGTGTGTGTGGGCTTGCATGGCAAATGCAGTTGTGCGTGCACACATGTTTGGATGAATGTGTATGTAAGTAGACATGTCCGTGATGTCAGGCATGTATGTTGTTTTCGGCTGCATGTATGAGCACTGTGTACATGTGCATGTGTGTGTGTATTTGTCAAGGGTGCAACAGTGATGCTACATGGATGCATGTGACAGAGGTATGTGGAAGCCTGATTGGCAGATGTGACATGGATGCCCGTCTGAACAGTGTGACACTTGGCAGAGGTGTAGACATGCATGCAAGTGTGGTGGTGTGTGTACATGTGTGGTGCACTTCCTGTGTTGCATGTGATGTCTGGCTCCCCTTTGGCTGCTGATGCTGTTGTATGTGTAGGGATGGGGGTGGCAGTTGCAAAATGGCTGTGGTATGGCTCATGTGTGCCAGTTGCAATGACATGTGTGTTGGGGATTGTGATGACATGTCTGAGGTTTGCCAATGCCACTCATGTGCAACTGTCATGCGTGTATGTGTCCATTGTACAGTGCCCTGATGCCTGTGTTTTGTTTCTCCCTGTCTGCAGCGTCAACTGATGAAGAGGGCGGAGAAGGTGCTGTGGAGCACAGTGGCGGGGATCCGACCGCCAGCCGGAGACGCAAGGCCCGGCTCCCCCTCCCGTGTTGTCATCTCGTCGGGGAGTGAGGAGTCCGGTGCCGCGTCCCAGGCCGCAGCTGCCGGGGGGAGGTCCAAGAGGCGAAGGTTGCAGTTGGACTCCTCGGCAGCAGAAGGGGCAGCTGGGACCCCACAGGGCCCAACAGGGGAAGATGGCACGGAGTCATCCAGGTTGGTGGGGGGTTTGGTGGAGGAGGGGGCCGCGCAAGCACCAGAGACGGGGTCTGGAGGTGGGGATCCCCCTGGTGCTAGTGGTGCAGTGCAGGACCAGGGACAGGAGGCAGCACAGGCAGCCGCGGAGGTGCCTGTGTGCAATCCTGTCCCCGATCCTGTCCCTGCATCATCTTGCACCAGCAGGGATGCCTACGTCCAGACCCGTTTTCAGGCAGGGGATGAGCTGACGTCAACTGGCCTTCCTCTGCCTGCGGACGTGGCCATCCAGGTCCGGGTTGAGCCTGTCCTGGCTGGTGTGGCGTTGCGTCAACGGGCCATGCGAGGTGACCTGCAGTCTTTTCATGGAGAGACTGCACGTCACCTCGAATGGCTCGTTGACCACGTCAGCCTGCTGGGACAGGTCACCCAGGCCGGATTCCTCCGTCTGATGGGGCTTGCTCCACCCCCTCCTCAACTGGACCGCCTACGCGCCAGTCGTCCTCTGTGCCATCTTCCCACCGATCAGTCACCTGGGTGCCCTGTGGAGCTGCCTCTGACGGTGCGGCCAGGCTGGTGGAGGAGGCATCCCTGCCACAGTCGGGAGTCGGAGGTCCAGCAGGGGTGGCCACATCAACAAGTGCACCCCAGCCGGCGGAGGATGTGCAGGCAGCAGGAGGCAGTGCACGGGCAGAGGCAGAGCAGCAGCAGCAGCAACATGTTGGGAGCCATGAAGGCTCGGGGCTTTCGACATCGGAGGGGCGGCCATCGGCCGGAGGGCAGGGGGACCCAGGACAGAGAGTGTCTTCCGTGTGGCAGTGGTTGGGCCACGCCATAGGTGCGGAGCGGCGGCGGGCGGAAGAGGCGCGGCTCACAATGGTCAGGGCGGAGAACTCCATGCGGAGGGCCCTGAGGCGGGCCGAGTGCCTCGAGGCAATCCGCAGGGGGTTGGAGGAGGACACAGCGTCGTCCCTGCGGACCCTCGGGGCCATGGAACTGGACCGCCTCCGGGACATCGAACAGGAGTTCGATGATGCCCTGGCCCGGGACACCACGGAGTGAGCCGCTGGACTAGCCCGCCGCCTTTGTATATAGTCATTTAGTTTTAGGTTTCCTTTCTTTCGAATTATGATTTGGAGTCGAAGGACACGGCTCCACTTTTTGTATATAGTTGATTTTTAGGTAGGTTTTTTTAGTAGGTTTCCTTTGTTCAGTTGGGCTCATGGACACTTGGTAGTTTTTTATACGGACATGCATGTTTTTTGTTCTCATTCACATCGTAGTTCGTTTTCTTTCTTTTGCATTCTTAATTTTTTTTAATACAATTTTGTTAGCATACTTCACTGTGTGGTATCATCTCATTGGTTTCATGCATGTCATGTTGTGTGTTTTCCCATTATATTGCAACCATTGTGTGTGACGGACATGGGTTCATTAGCTTCATGAACATTGGGGGTGTAACATGTGATTTCCATTTCCATGTGGGTGAATGGGTTACTTGGTAGGGCTTTTTGGATGTGGAGGCTGTCCATTACGCACATGATTGGGGATTGTGAGAACCTGGTGGAGGCTGCCCCTGCACTGCTGGGGGGTGGGGGTGGTGGGAGACATGAGTGGGGGCCTGGTGGAGGCTGCCCCTGCACTGCTGGGGGGTGGTGGGAGACATGAGTGGGGGCCTGGTGGAGGCTGCCCCTGTACTGCTGGGGGGTGGGGGTGGTGGGAGACATGAGTGGGGGCCTGGTGGAGGCTGCCCCTGCACTGCTGGGGGGTGGGGGTGGTGGGAGACATGAGTGGGGGCCTGCTGGAGGCTGCCCCTTCACTGCTGGGGGGTGGGGGTGGTGGGAGACATGAGTGGGGGCCTGCTGGAGGCTGCCCCTGCACTGCTGGGGGTGGGGGTGGCGGTACACATGAGTGTGGGCCTGGTGGAGGCTGCCCCTGCACTGCTGGGGGGTGGGGGTGGTGGGAGACATGAGTGGGGGCCTGGTGGAGGCTGCCCCTGCACTGCTGGGGGGTGGGGGTGGTGGGAGACATGAGTGGGGGCCTGCTGGAGGCTGCCCCTGGTGGCTGGGGGGTGGGGGTGGTGGGACACATGAGTGGGGGCCTGGTGGAGGCTGCCCCTGGTGGCTGGGGGGTGGGGGTGGTGGTAGACATGAGTGGGGGCCTGCTGGAGGCTGCCCCTGCACTGCTGGGGGGTGGGGGTGGTGGGAGACATGAGTGGGGGCCTGCTGGAGGCTGCCCCTGGTGGCTGGGGGGTGGGGGTGGTGGGAGACATGAGTGGGGGCCTGGTGGAGGCTGCCCCTGCACTGCTGGGGGGTGGGGGTGGTGGGAGACATGAGTGGGGGCCTGGTGGGGGCTGGCCATGGTGGCAGGGGGGTGGGGGTGGTGGGAGACATGAGTGGGGGCCTGGTGGAGGCTGCCCCTGCACTGCTGGGGGGTGGGGTGGTGGGAGACATGAGTGGGCGCCTGGTGGAGGCTGCCCCTGCACTGCTGGGGGGTGGGGGTGGTGGGAGACATGAGTGGGGGCCTGGTGGAGGCTGCCCCTGCACTGCTGGGGGGTGGGGGTGGTGGGAGACATGAGTGGGGGCCTGGTGGAGGCTGCCCCTGCACTGCTGGGGGGTGGGGGTGGTGGGAGACATGAGTGGGGGCCTGCTGGAAGCTGCCCCTGGTGGCTGGGGGTGGGGCTGGTGGCTGGGGGTGGGGGTGGTGGGACACATGAGTGGGGGCCTGGTGGAGGCTGCCCCTGGTGGCTGGGGGGTGGGGGTGGTGGTAGAATTGAGTGGGGGCCTGCTGGAGGCTGCCCCTGCACTGCTGGGGGGTGGGGGTGGTGGGAGACATGAGTGGGGGCCTGCTGGAGGCTGCCCCTGGTGGCTGGGGGGTGGGGGTGGTGGGAGACATGAGTGGGGGCCTGGTGGAGGCTGCCCCTGCACTGCTGGGGGGTGGGGGTGGTGGGAGACATGAGTGGGGGCCTGGTGGGGGCTGGCCATGGTGGCAGGGGGGTGGGGGTGGTGGTACACATGAGTGGGGGCCTGGTAGAGGCTGCCCCTGCACTGCTGGGGGGTGGGGGTGGTGGGAGACATGAGTGGGGGCCTGGTGGAGGCTGCCCCTGCACTGCTGGGGGGTGGGGGTGGTGGTGGTGGGAGACATGAGTGGGGGCCTGGTGGAGGCTGCCCCTGCACTGCTGGGGGGTGGGGGTGGTGGGAGACATGAGTGGGGGCCTGCTGGAGGCTGCCCCTGCACTGCTGGGGGTGGGGGTGGTGGGAGACATGAGTGGGGGCCTGGTGGAGGCTGCCCCTGCACTGCTGGGGGGTGGGGGTGGTGGGAGACATGAGTGGGGGCCTGCTGGAGGCTGCCCCTGGTGGCTGGGGGGTGGGGGTGGTGGGACACATGAGTGGGGGCCTGGTGGAGGCTGCCCCTGGTGGCTGGGGGGTGGGGGTGGTGGTAGACATGAGTGGGGGCCTGCTGGAGGCTGCCCCTGGTGGCTGGGGGGTGGGGGTGGTGGGAGACATGAGTGGGGGCCTGGTGGAGGCTGCCCCTGCACTGCTGGGGGGTGGGGGTGGTGGGAGACATGAGTGGGGGCCTGGTGGGGGCTGGCCATGGTGGCAGGGGGGTGGGGGTGGTAGTACACATGAGTGGGGGCCTGGTGGAGGCTGCCCCTGCACTGCTGGGGGGTGGGGGTGGTGGGAGACATGAGTGGGGGCCTGCCCGAGGCTGCCCCTGCACTGCTGGGGGGTGGGGGCGGTGGGAGACATGAGTGGGGGCCTGCTGGAGGCTGCCCCTGCACTGCTGGGGGGTGGGGGCGGTGGGAGACATGAGTGGGGGCCTGGTGGAGGCTGCCCCTGCACTGCTGGGGGGTGGGGGCGGTGGGAGACATGAGTGGGGGCCTGCTGGAGGCTGCCCCTGGTGGCTGTGGCGTGGGGGCGGTGGGAGACATGAGTGGGGGCCTGGTGGAGGCTGCCCCTGCACTGCTGGGGGTGGGGGCGGTGGGAGACATGAGTGGGGGCCTGGTGGAGGCTGCCCCTGCACTGCTGGGGGGTGGGGGCGGTGGGAGACATGAGTGGGGGCCTGGTGGAGGCTGCCCCTGCACTGCTGGGGGGTGGGGGCGGTGGGAGACATGAGTGGGGGCCTGCTGGAGGCTGCCCCTGCACTGCTGGGGGTGGTGGGAGACATGAGTGGGGGCCTGCTGGAGGCTGCCCCTGGTGGCTGGGGGGTGGGGGTGGTGGGACACATGAGTGGGGGCCTGGTGGAGGCTGCCCCTGGTGGCTGGGGGGTGGGGGTGGTGGTAGACATGAGTGGGGCCTGCTGGAGGCTGCCCCTGCACTGCTGGGGGGTGGGGGTGGTGGGAGACATGAGTGGGGGCCTGCTGGAGGCTTCCCCTGGTGGCTGGGGGGTGGGGGTGGTGGGAGACATGAGAGGGGGCCTGGTGGAGGCTGCCCCTGCACTGCTGGGGGGTGGGGGTGGTGGGAGACATGAGTGGGGGCCTGCTGGAGGCTGCCCCTGGTGGCTGGGGGTGGGGGTGGTGGGACACATGAGTGGGGGCCTGGTGGAGGCTGCCCCTGGTGGCTGGGGGGTGGGGGTGGTGGTAGACATGAGTGGGGGCCTGCTGGAGGCTGCCCCTGCACTGCTGGGGGTGGGGGTGGTGGGAGACATGAGTGGGGGCCTGCTGGAGGCTGCTCCTGGTGGCTGGGGGGTGGGGGTGGTGGGAGACATGAGTGGGGGCCTGGTGGAGGCTGCCCCTGCACTGCTGGGGGGTGGGGGTGGTGGGAGACATGAGTGGGGGCCTGGTGGGGGCTGGCCATGGTGGCAGGGGGGTGGGGGTGGTGGTACACATGAGTGGGGGCCTGGTGGAGGCTGCCCCTGCACTGCTGGGGGGTGGGGTGGTGGGAGACATGAGTGGGGGCCTGGTGGAGGCTGCCCCTGCACTGCTGGGGGGTGGGGGTGGTGGTGGTGGGAGACATGAGTTGGGGCCTGCTGGAGGCTGCCCCTGCACTGCTGGGGGGTGGGGGTGGTGGGAGACATGAGTGGGGGCCTGCTGGAGGCTGTCCCTGCACTGCTGGGGGTGGGGGTGGTGGGAGACATGAGTGGGGGCCTGCTGGAGGCTGCCCCTGGTGGCCGGGGGGGTGGGGGTCTTGGGACACATGAGTGGGGGCCTGGTGGAGGCTGCCCCTGGTGGCTGGGGGTGGTGGTAGACATGAGTGGGGGCCTGCTGGAGGCTGCCCCTGCACCGCTGGGGGGTGGGGGTGGTGGTACACATGAGTGGGGGCCTGCTGGAGGCTGCCCCTGGTGGCTGGGGGGTGGGGGTGGTGGGAGACATGAGTGGGGGCCTGGTGGAGGCTGCCCCTGCACTGCTGGGGGGTGGGGGTGGTGAGAGACATGAGTGGGGGCCTGGTGGGGGCTGGCCATGGTGGCAGGGGGGTGGGGGTGGTGGTACACATGAGTGGGGGCCTGGTGGAGGCTGCCCCTGCACTGCTGGGGGGTGGGGGTGTTGGGAGACATGAGTGGGGGCCTGCTGGAGGCTGCCCCTGCACTGCTGGGGGGTGGGGGCGATGGGAGACATGAGTGGGGGCCTGCTGGAGGCTGCCCCTGCACTGCTGGGGGGTGGGGGCGGTGGGAGACATGAGTGGGGGCCTGGTGGAGGCTGCCCCTGCACTGCTGGGGGGTGGGGGCGGTGGGAGACATGAGTGGGGGCCTGCTGGAGGCTGCCCCTGGTGGCTGGGGGGTGGGGGCGGTGGGAGACATGAGTGGGGGCCTGGTGGAGGCTGCCCCTGCACTGCTGGGGGTGGGGGTGGTGGGAGACATGAGTGGGGGCCTGGTGGAGGCTGCCCCTGCACTGCTGGGGGGTGGGGGCGGTGGGAGACATGAGTGGGGGCCTGGTGGAGGCTGCCCCTGCACTGCTGGGGGGTGGGGGTGGTGGGAGACATGAGTGGAGGCCTGCTGGAGGCTGCCCCTGCACTGCTGGGGGGTGGGGGTTGTGGGAGACATGAGTGGGGGCCTGCTGGAGGCTGCCCCTGGTGGCTGGGGGGTGGGGGTGGTGGGACACATGAGTGAGGGCCTGGTGGAGGCTGCCCCTGGTGGCTGGGGGGTGGGGGTGGTGGTAGACATGAGTGGGGCCTGCTGGAGGCTGTCCCTGCACTGCTGGGGGGTGGGGGTGGTGGGAGACATGAGTGGGGGCCTGCTGGAGGCTGCCCCTGGTGGCTGGGGGGTGGGGGTGGTGGGAGACATGAGTGGGGGCCTGGTGGAGGCTGCCCCTGCACTGCTGGGGCTGGGGGTGGTGGGAGACATGAGTGGGGGCCTGCTGGAGGCTGCCCCTGGTGGCTGGGGGGTGAGGGTGGTGGGACACATGAGTGGGGGCCTGGTGGAGGCTGCCCCTGGTGGCTGGGGGGTGGGGGTGGTGGTAGACATGAGTGGGGGCCTGGTGGAGGCTGCCCCTGCACTGCTGGGGGGTGGGGGTGGTGGGAGACATGAGTGGGGGCCTGCTGGAGGCTGCCCCTGGTGGCTGGGGTTGGGGGTGGTGGGAGACATGAGTGGGGGCCTGGTGGAGGCTGCCCCTGCACTGCTGGGGGGTGGGGGTGGTGGGAGACATGAGTGGGGGCCTGCTGGAGGCTGCCCCTGGTGGCTGGGGGGTGGGGGTGGTGGGACACATGAGTGGGGGCCTGGTGGAGGCTGCCCCTGGTGGCTGAGGGGTGGGGGTGGTGGTAGACATGAGTGGGGGCCTGCTGGAGGCTGCCCCTGCAGTGCTGGGGGGTGGGGGTGGTGGGAGACATGCATTGTTGATCAGTAGTGCAAGGTGACATGTGGGTTGGCTGGGGGCATGCCCATGGTGGATGGGCTGCCTGTGGGACATGAGCAGGGGTGCAGGGTAGTCCCCCGTGGTGTGGGCTGCCTGCAGGGGCCGTGGAGGTTGTGGAGCGTACACCTGGGAGGACCCACAAGGCCAATTCACGTGTAGTACTCCCCAGAACCCCTGAAATACACGTACCCTGATGGAATAGCGTGTGCAACTTCCCGCGCACCCATGTAATACACGTACCCTGCTCGCACTGGCCCATTCCTGTGTGGAACTTCCCGCGCACCCCTGAAAGGCACGTACCCTGCAGAATTTGCGTGTGGAACTTCCCGCGCACCCCTGAAATGCACATACCCTGCAGAATTCGCGTGTGGAACTTCCCGCGCACCCCTGAAATACACGTTCCCTGCTCGCACTGGGCCAATCGCCTGTGGAACTTCCCGCGCACCCCTGAAATACACGTACCCTGCTCGCACTGGCCCATTCGCGTGTGGAACTTCCCGCACACCCCTGAAATGCACATACCCTGCAGAATTTGCGTGTGGAACTTCCCGCGCACCCCTGAAATACACGTACCCTGCTCGCACTGGCCCATTCGCGTGTGGAACTTCCCGCGCACCCCTGAAATACACATACCCTGCTCATACTGGCCCAATCGCGTGTGGAACTTCCAGCGCACCCCTGAAATACACGTACCCTGCTTGCACTGGGACTATCGTGTGTGTAACTTCCCGCGCACCCCTGAAATACACGTACCCTGATGGAATCGCGTGTGGAACTTCCCGCGCACCCCTGAAATGCACGTACCCTGCAGAATTCGCGTGTGGAACTTCCCGCGCACCCCTGAAATACACATACCCTGCTCGCACTGGGCCAATCGCGTGTGGAACTTCCCGCGCACCCCTGAAATACACGTACCCTGCTCGCACTGGCCCATTCGCGTGTGGAACTTCCCGCGCACCCCTGAAATGCACGTACCCTGCAGAATTTGCGTGTGGAACTTCCCGCGCACCCCTGAAATACACGTACCCTGCTCGCACTGGCCCATTCCATGTGGAACTTCCCGCGCACCCCTGAAATACACGTACCCTGCTCGCACTGGCCCAATCGCGTGTGGAACTTCCCGCGCACCCCTGAAATACATGTACCCTGCTCGCACTGGGACTATCGCGTGTGTAACTTCCCGCGCACCCCTGAAATACACGTACCCTGATGGAATCGCGTGTGGAACTTCCCGCGCACCCCTGAAATGCACGTACCCTGCAGAATTCACGTGTGGAACTTCCCGCGCACCCCTGAAATACACGTACCCTGCTCGCACTGGGACTATCGCTTGTGGAACTTCCCGCGCACCCCTGAAATACACATACCCTGCTCGCACTGGCCCAATCGCGTGTGGAACTTCCAGCGCACCCCTGAAATACACGTACCCTGCTCGCACTGGCCCATTCGCGTGTGGAACTTCCCGCGCACCCCTGAAATACAAGTACCCTGCTCGCACTGGCCCAATCGCGTGTGGAACTTCCCGCGCACCCCTGAAATACACGTACCCTGCTCGCACTGGGACTATCGCGTGTGTAACTTCCCGCGCACCCCTGAAATGCACGTACCCTGATGGAATCGCGTGTGGAACTTCCCGCGCACCCCTGAAATGCACGTACCCTGCAGAATTCACGTGTGGAACTTCCCGCGCACCCCTGAAATACACGTACCCTGCTCGCACTGGGACTATCGCGTGTGGAACTTCCCGCGCACCCCTGAAATACACGTACCCTGCTTGCACTGGGACTATCGCGTGTGTAACTTCCCGCGCACCCCTAAAATACACGTACCCTGATGGAATCGTGTGTGGAACTTCCCGCGCACCCCTGAAATACACGTACCCTGCTCGCACTGGGCCAATCGCGTGTGGTACTTCCCGCGCACCCCTGAAATCCACGTACCCGGCCAAATTGCGTGTGAGACTTCCCGTGCACCCCGGTATACACGCACACGTATTTTTTGTCAGCGGGTCCGTGTTTGTGGGTACCCCTTTGCACGTCATTTGTCCTGGAGGGCCACAGTATGGGACATTCATCATGGCAGTATATAGGTGCTATTTGTTGGCGCACCTTTTGGCGCACATTTCTTACAGCCGCAGAGACGCTACCGCCTGCTTTCTTGTGGCGGTCGTGTTTGTGCCTGTGCGCTGGTTTGAGCGTGCGCTTTTTTGCCCTATTCTATTCCATGAATACGTGTTGTAGGCTAGCGTGTGGGCGTTCCGCACACTTGTGCCCTGTACTTCCCCCGTGACGCCCACGTTTTGGCAAGTTGTTCCCCATTCCGAGTGTTACGCCCGTGTTCCGCCTTCTTTTGTTGCGTGCGCCGCACTATGTGCGATTTTCGCTGTGGCCTGTGCGATTTTCGCTGTGACCTGGCGTATGCTGTTAGATGGCCTGTGCGCCAACGTGCGCCGCGCACTTTTTTATCGCACATCCGCTGGTTTTCTCGCGCACGGACTTCCATGAATCGATGTGCGCTGCTTTTCGTGCGATTTTCGCACTTGCACTGCGATTTTCGCTATTCCACTGCGATTCGCATGTTTTTGCCCACTTGTGCCGCGCTAATTATTCCATGAATCGGCCTGTCAATCTATTAAAAACCATAGGGCTTGGACAGTCCTTACTTTTTTGATGAATACCTATTGTAGGTGTGCGTATTGTCCTTCTGAAACTCTCTGGCTCTGGACCGTGTTATCCGTGGTGGTGGTTCTTCTTCGTTGTCTTCTTGTATCAAATTGTCTTTTTTTAGATGGGAAGAGGTCTCACCTCGGCTTGGCTTAACGTCTCCAATGGTTCCATATTTTCTTTCCATGTAATTTTACTGCATGCTGTTGCTTGCTCTGTGTTGTAAGGCCCCTTGAACCTTGGTTTGAACCAGGAACATACAGGATTCCGGAGTAGGACAGTGTCCCATGGATAAAGTAGTGGTTGCTTGAGGAGTCTTTAACTTGCAGCTGGGATGGTATCTTTCTCACTGTTCTTCAACGTCTCCCCTTGCGTCTGCAGTTCGCAAGAAATAAGACGCACTAGCCATCAAAGAAGCCACATGCTTGTACATTTAATTTCCAAAAACATCAGAGGTTGTGTTTGCATTTGTCAGTGCCCTACTGGGAGGAGCCAGGGGTAGTCACTTGCGCCGTCCTGTTACCACGTCATCGGGCGTTAAGTGGTGGTCGGATCAGAGTGGTGATTGCACAATGCGAACAGTGCTGAGGGCAAACAGCAAAGCCAAAGCTTTTTTAAAGTGGCTTTTATCTTTGTAATCTTTTCTTTGAACAGGCCATTGAGGCACTCGCACAACCAGTTTGCTTACGGGTGATACACACAGGAGAATTTGTGCTGTATCCCCATTAGGGTTGTGATGTGTTCAAGTCTCATTCACAAAATGAGGCCCATTATCTAGCTGCAGGAACACACACACACGCACACCACACCACACCACCCCACCGTGGGAATACCTCTCTAACAAGGAATTGTGCTGCCCTGATGGCATCGTGGTGTGAACAGGGGCCAGCTTTGATCCATCGGGAGAATGGGCATACAGCCACTATCATGTAGCGGTAACCCTGGTACACCTGGATCATATCGACATAGTCGATGTGGAGATGTTGGAAAGGCCCGATTGAGTGGGGTATGGCTCCTCTCAGTACAAGTAAAGCATGTAATGCAGTGAGCTTTTTACAGGTGACAGATTTCCATGAACGCGGCTATATGCTCTGCCATGTTAGGACAGAACCAATCTTCCCCAATATGAGCAGCAATTACTTCTTTACCCATGCGATTGAGATAATGCTGATGCATGAATGCAATCTGCAATAATTCTGTTGGGTCTACTGGCTTGCCTGTGCTTTCCTGACACCACAAAACATCCGTAGAGGATATTGAACCCTATGCAACCCTGTTGCATGAATGCAATCTGCAATAATTCTGTTGGGTCTACTGGCTTGCCTGTGCTTTCCTGACACCACAAAACATCCGTAGAGGATATTGAACCCTATGCAACCCTGTTGCATGAATGCAATCTGCAATAATTCTGTTGGGTCTACTGGCTTGCCTGTGCTTTCCTGACACCACAAAACATCCGTAGGGGATATTGAACAGCCCCTTCGAGGGGATTGGGTCCTCCGACGTATTCCATATCTATGACATGTAAACAACACAGCTGTGCTGCTTCGGAAACTTTTTTCGGCGTCTGCGTCCTGCGTCGATGACGTTGATGCGCCGTCGTCGAGGGCCTCCTCCGTCGTCCGACGTCATCCGATGTGATAAGTAGGACGCACGACGCCTGTAGCCTCAGTTCCGTTTTTTCCGCGAACGTGTTGCTTCGTGATTCTTGGTTCACGCCTCGACTCTTTGGAGTTCTGTTCTTCTCGGTTCTTCGAACCGGTTCGTTTTGTGCAAATCCTTTGTGTGAGGATGTCTTCTACTTCGTCTTCGACCCCGCGTCCGGGCTTCAAGAAGTGCGGGGAGTGTGGGTCCAAGATGTCGGTGACGGACTCGCACGACGCCTGCCTCTGGTGCCTCGGGGAGGCCCACGACACGGATGACTGTATCGACTGCCAGTCGCTCACGTCCAAAGCCTTACGCGAACGTAAGAAGAAGTTGTCGGTAGGTCGGGTGTCCAAGTCCAGGAAGTCGAAGTCTGCGGGGCTTTCGACGGATGATTCGAGGGGTGACTCTCCGCGTCATCGTCGGAAGTCTCGTGGGTCCCCTTCTAGGAGTCGGTCTCGCCACTCCTCTGCCTCTTCGAGGCGTTCTCAGAAGCGCCGACACCGGTATTCTTCCAGGTCCTCCTCGGTGGACTCTGCCCGGCACGTCGCTTACCCCACCAGCCGTGCGACGCCAGAGGAATGGGCTTCCTTCGGGAAGAAAATGCTGGCGATTCTTGAGTCGCAGGGTACTAAGCCGTCCGCGCCCCCGAGTGGGGTCGGTCGTGTGAGGTCGAGAGACACCGCTCGCATGAGTGGTCGGCACGAGTCGCGGGAGGGGTCCCGTTCGGACAAGGAGACTCGTTCTCGCCGTACCCGTTCCAGGTCCCGGTCCTCGACGCGTTCGAGACCGTGTGCACCTGTGAAGTCTTCGAGGAAGACATCGACGTCTGAGGCGTCGAGGGCGTCGACAGGCTTTCTCGAGGCTCCGGCTTCGAGGAAGTCGTCGAGGCCGTCGACGCTCGGGTCGTCGAGGGACACGCTCGGGGCTCCGGCCTCGAGGGCTGTGTCGAAGCCGCCGATTCTGGAGGCGCTGCATCTGACGTCGACGCCGATTTCCTCGACGCCGATCCTCCCGGTGCCGGTTCTCTCGACGCTGGCGCCGATTCGCTCGACGCCATCGACGCCTTTCGTGATGGAGGTACCCCGGGGCACGGGTGGACCCCCTAGGAAGGCTCTGGTTAAGAGCAAGCACTCTAGGGTGCCTTCTTTTCGCCGCCTGGACTATATTTCAGAGGCGGATGAGGATTCTGATGGCCTGGTTCCTAGTCAGGTTCCGGATGACATTGTCTCGGGCCATAGTCAGTTTGACAAGTTGAGACAGTCACTGCATGATGCCAGTGGTCTGGACACCTCTCCGGAGGTGGAGTTTTGTAGGCCTGAGCCTGGCTCTCATGCTGATTCCTCGTACCGACGCCTTATGGCTAGGGTTTCGGAGTACTTGGGATGGTCTGCTCCCCCAGGGGAGTTTGTGCAGGATGATCTGACGGACATCCTTGATGTTGGTCCCCCAACTGACCCGGTTCTGCCGTTCCATATGGCTTTACAGAGAAGGGTGGCGGCGGCTTGGACTGCTCCGGAGAGTCTCCCGGCGGTGGGCAGATCCTTGTCGCGAAAATACCGGCGACCCCTGCTACTTGACCAGGCACCCCACTCCGGAGAGTTTGGTGGTGCAGGCGGCCACGGCCCCGGCGAAGCAGGCGTCGTACCCTACCATCCCTTCTGATAGGGACGACAAACGTTTTGATGGCTGGGTGAAGAAAGTGTTTTCTTCTGGTGGTATGGCGCTTCAGGCGGCCAACTCCATTCGTGCCTTGTCGCGTTTCACGCACACTCTGTGGAACTGTGTTGCGTTAGCGGCTGAACATATTCCCGAAGGGGACGAACGGGATGGTTTCCTTGCTATGGTCCAGGATGGTAAGGATGCCATGTGTGAGTCCGTTCAGTCGGGTTTGGACTAGCTGAATGCGTCAGTAGGTCCATGGCGGCGAGCACCGTGATACGCAGGTTTGCGTGGTTGCGGAAGTCGGGGTTTGCTCCTGATGTGCAGTCCCGGCTCCTCAACATGCCCTTTGACGGTGAACACCTTTTTGGCAGCAAGGCTGACGAGAGCCTTGAGAGGTTGCAGACCTCAAAAGCTGCAGCGAAGTCGTTGGGCGCTGCAGTTCGCCAACCTCCGCCTTTTCGTCCTAGGGGACAGCAGTGGAGGGGTGGTTCCTTTCTCTATTACTCATCCTTCAGTAAAGCGAGAGGAGCTGGCAGTCAAAGAGGCCAACGCAGGGGTACCAGAGGTGGACGACAGGGTACCCGTGGTGCCAAGGCCGCTCGGGCGGTTGCCTCTTTGCCCTCAGGTAACGCCGCAGCCGCTCCCACTCAGTCGTGAGGCCATGTCCCATGGTTCGCCGGTTGGGGGAAGGCTGGCGCAGCATCTTGTAGAGTGGCAAGCCAATACTTCAGATGTGTGGGTTCTGGAGATCATAACCCACGGCTACTGTCTTCCCTTTCGGCACAGGCCTTGCGACAATCCACCGGGGAACCTCTCTTTGCAGGGTCCGGATCCGCTCCTTGCGCAGGAAATTCAAGCCCTGCTGGAGAAAGGCGCCATAGAACTGGTGCCTGTAGCGGAGAGAAACAAGGGATGGTATTCCCCTTATTTTTTGATTTCGAAGAAAGACGGGGATTGAGACCCATTGTGGACTTGCGCGGTTTGAACAAACTCCTCAGGAAGGACAAGTTCAAGATGGTTACTCTCTCTCAAGTCCTCCAGGCCCTTCAGCTTCAGGACTGGTTGGTGTCACTCGACCTCAAGGATTCTTACTTCCATGTGCCGATCCATCCCAAGCACAAGAAGTACCTGAGGTTCGCGGTTGGCGACTCGCACTTTCAGTTTCGGGTCCTGCCGTTCGGAATGACCTCCGCCCCGAGGGTTTTCACCAAGCTCATGGTGGTGGTGGCAGCGCATCTCAGGCAAGGGGGGATTCACGTCTAGCCCTACCTGGACGATTGGTTGATCAGGGGGAGCTCTCCCGAGCAAGTCCTGGATCATCTGTCCGTCACCTGCCGCTCCCTTCACAGGCTGGGCTTCTCCCTCAATTTAAAGAAGTCCCATTTGACGCCAACACAGCGGCTCCAGTACATCGGAGCAGTGCTCGACACTTCCCTGGGGCAGTGTTTTCCTCCCCAGGTGAGGGCTCTTCACATTCAGCAGATGGTGCACAAGTTTTAGCATGCCCAGACGCTCCCTGCGTTCGAGTTCTTGAGGTTGCTCGGCCTCATGGCATCCTGCATTCTTCTGGTGCCAGAGGCTCGCCTGCGGATGAGATCTTTGCAGTGGGCACTCAAGACGCAATGGTCGCAGTCCTCCGGCAGGATGTCGGACCCGGTTCAGGTGCCGCCCTCGGTCGCCCGGGATCTTCTGTGGTGGGCCGTCGAAGGCAACTTGATGAGGGGGGCTCCATTTTGGCTTCCCTGGCCGGAGGTGACGATCGTGACGGATGCATCCCTCACGGGATGGGGAGCTCATGCCAACGGGCTGACAGTCAGCGGTCGTTGGTCTCCGTCGGAGTCCAGACTCCATATCAATCTTTTGGAGCTGAGGACCATCAAGCTAGCCCTGAAGGCTTTTCTGCCGACTGTGCGAGGAAAGAGTGTCCTGATCCTGACGGACAATACAGTGGCCATGCACTACCTCAACAAAAAAGGGGGGGCAGGGTCACTTCCTCTGTGCAGGGAGGCGATGCAGCTCGAGTTCTGGGCCATCCAGCAGGAAGTTTCGATCTCGGCAGTTCATCTGGCCGGAGTCGAGAACGTGACGGCGGACGCTCTGAGTAGGCAGAGCGCAATCTCTCACGAGTGGGAGGTGGCTCAGGAGATTCTCCTGGAGATCTTCGCCCTTTGGGGGACCCCTCAAGTGGATCTCTTGGCCTCCAGTGTCAACCGGAAGTGCGAAAAGTTTTGCTCGCGGGAATTTCCTCCAAAAGGAGCCTTAGGAGATGCGTTCGTGGTGGAGTGGTCATTCCCGCTGCTGTACGCGTTTCCTCCAGTCCCCGTCATCCCGCAAGTGCTGCGGAGGTTAAGGAAGTTCGGTTCCCGGATGATCCTCATTGCCCCGGTGTGGGCTCGGAGGACGTGGTACCCGGACCTTCTCGACTTATCCATCTGCCCTCCACGTCGTCTTCCCTACCGAGATGATCTGCTCTCACGGGAGGGGGGGTCAGGTTCTCCATCCAGAGGTCAGATCCCTCAACCTTCACGCTTGGCTTCTGAAAGGTTGAGGTATAAGAATTGGGACCTCCCTGAGGACGTGATGGAGGTGTTGCTTTCGGCCCGAAGGCCAGCAACAAAGTCTCTGTACCGTTGCCGTTGGCGTAAGTTCTGCGACTGGTGCAGAGTTCAGAATGTGGATCCTTTTGCATGTGAAATCCCCATGGTTCTGTCCTTTTTACTTTCTTTGGCCCATAGGGGCTTGCAAGTGGGTACCGTTAAAGGTTATCTGGCGGCGCTGTCCATCTTTAAGCGCTCGTCTGAAGAGTGTTCTTATTTTAAAATCCCTTTGATTTGGCAGTTTCTGAAAGGGCTCACTAATGTGTTCCCTCCGTCACCTTTCCTGGTGCCCGGTTGGGATTTAAACCTTGTTCTTAAGTTTCTTATGGGTGCTCCGTTTGAGCCTTTACATTCTTGCCCTTTGAGGCTGTTAACTCTGAAAACTGTGTTTTTAGTTGCGGTTACTTCCGCTCGCAGAGTGAGTGAGTTACAGGCACTTTCAGTTAAGCCTCCCTTCACTGTATTTCACAAGGACAGGGTTGTCCTTAGAGTTCGTCCTTCTTTTCTTCCGAAGGTAGTGACGGAATTTCATTTGGCCCAGAAGGTTGTTCTTCCGGCATTCTTTCCTCCTCCGCATCCTGGTAAGGAAGAGGAGAGGCTCCATAGGCTTGATCCTAGGAGAGCTTTAATTATGTTTCACGCATGTCCCGGGTCAGAGTGGACGATCAACTCTTTATTGGTTACGCTGGAAAGCGTTTGGGGCAAGCTGTGACGAAACAGACTTTGTCTCGCTGGATTATTTTGGCCATCTCGGAGTGCTACCGCTTGGCGGGTAAGGACCCACCGGCTGGCTTGCGGGCCCATTCTACCAGGGGTATGGCTGCGTCTACTGCCCTGCAGAGGGGTGTTCCTATTCGCAACATCTGTGATGCAGCCACCTGGGCTTCAGTACATACGTTTGTACGTCACTTTTCCCTCGATTCCATCCGAGCACAGGATCTGGCCTTTGGCAAGGCGGTCCTTTGCTCTGCTATTTGATTGGCTATTCTAAATCTTGATTCTAAATTCTTTCCCTCCTCCTTGCTCTGGTACTGCTTTGGGAGTCTGTCATAGATATGGAATACGTCGGAGGACCCAATCCCCTCGAAGAACAAGTTACTTTCTTACCTGGTAACGTTCTTTCGATGGGAGGGTCCGACGACGTATTCCATATCGCTCCCGCCCTGCCTTCCCCGCTGCAGAATTTCTTTTGCGATTACAGCTTACGTTCCGCAAGGCTTTGTGTCTGACTGGCAGTTGACTGGTGTCACACGTTCTGGGGGAAAAAACTACAACTGAGGCTACGGGCGTCGTGCGTCCTACTTATCACATCGGATGACGTCGGACGTCGGAGGAGGCCCTCGACGACGGCGCATCGACGCAGGACGCAGACGCCGAAAAAAGTTTCCGAAGCAGCACAGCTGTGGTGATTACATGTCATAGATATGGAATACGTCGTCGGACCCTCCCATCGAAAGAACGTTACCAGGTAAGAAAGTAACTTGTTCTTCTCACCCATAAGTCCTTTTCCTCTGTCGGAGCCCTTCCCTGAAACTCCATTATCTATGTTGCTGGTAATGCATTCTAGCCTTCTTTTAGAATCCTATAGTGCACACGGATCTGTGTGTTTGATGGGGTATCGAAGTCTAAGTCTGTTATTCCTGAAAAATATGCTGCGCGATTTGCTTCTGCATCTACTACTTCGTTGCCCTGGGAAACTACGTCCTCCGCCCTCGTGTGGACCGCTATTGCTGCTGGGAGTTGAAGCGGGTCTATGAGCCTACTCAAATGGGGCACGTATTGTACTGGTGTGCTGTCAGCACATTGGAAGCCCCTTATCTGCCATTGTGACAGCCCAGAGTGCACTCTAAATGTCACATAGGCCGAATCTGAATACACTGTAATTCCCTAGTCCCTGCGTGCTTCCAACGCCATTATGAGAGCCACTAATTCTGCTGCTGCGCCAAAAGATGTGAAGGTAATCTGGTGTTTGCTATTAATTCTGCTGCACGGTCTCCTTTTAGTCTCACCGCTGCCGTCCCCATATGTCTTCCCCCATTGTCTGGTCTATTGTCGATGACCCGTCAATGAAGAGCACTTCTCCCCCCTCAAGTGGCTTTTCCCCCACCTTGGGAAGGTCGTCATACTGTTCCATGTATGTAGTACATTTGTGTACATAGTCTCCCGCCTCCTAGCTCAGCTAAACATTTCGCTGGGTTGACAGTCCTGCATCTCACTACCACAATTGCTGGATTCAAGATAATCACCTTGCATCCAGAAGCTTGCTGTGTACTCTTGGGTTTTTCGAGAATTGCAAAGCGGGCGTGCTCGACGTAAAGTGTTTTGCTACACCCCATAGTGATACTTGCTGACTTCTCTACCATGAATGCAGCAGCAGCCAGAGGTTGATCACAAGGGTAATGTCCACTCATTACTGGGTCTAAACGTCCACTATAATATGCCGGTACCTTGTGCCCTAGGATAGACTTCTGTGTGAGTACCACAGTCATCACTACTCCATTGGATTGTGAGACCAAATATAATTTGTTGTGAGTCTGGGATTCCTAGTACTGGAGCTGTGCATATTGCTTTCTTCAGTTCTTCGAATACTTCAGTCATTTCATGTGTCCATACCAATTTACCATTTTCTCTCTGTGCCTCTCTAAGCCCACTCAAGAAGGGGCTATAGTCAAAGACACTGGCTATGCAATAATTGCAAAGGCCCAAAAATTGCTGCATTTCTCTCACTGTTTTTGGCATCAGTGTCCTACTGATTGCCTCATCCCTATCGGGAGTCACTTTTCAACCTTCTTGTGATATCTGCTGCCCTATATATAGCACTTCCCTTTGGCAGTATCGTAATTTTGCCTTATCCACCTTGCAACCCTTTTCTGCCAATACTGTCAGCAAGTATTGTATGACTGTGCTCGCTATCTGTATGTTGCCTAAATCCATCTGAAGGACCCTATTGAAGATGGATGGTGACTCACAGTACCCTTGTGGGATTGTCATGTGTTTCCACTTCCGGATTCTTTATAGAAAGTAAGTTAAGTCCTGTGACTCTTCATGAAGTGGTATAGAAAAGAAGGCGTTCTTCAAGTCTAGTACTGTGAAGTGCATATATTCCGTTCGGATGCTGAACAAAATTGTTGCTAGATTCTGAACTGATCGGAATTCTGCTTGAACAATTTGGTTCAGAGGGTACAAATCGTGAATGAAACGCCATGATCCCCAGTCGCCTTTTTCATCAGATACACTGCGATTCTCAAGGTACCAGAATGCATTGCTTCACTAATGCGGCGATCGTCTCGTAGATACCCTTGTTTGCTTCTCTTGATAGGGGATACTGTCTTGGCCTTGGTAAAATAGCCCTGATTTAAGCCTTCCTCAAGAAATGGTGGTGGCGGTTTCCGCAACACAGCTATTCTCTGCGGCACTTGTCATATATTTCCACCCAGTGTGTATTGCGTATGTCAAACTCACTATCGGATGGATCGTCTTGGAATAACTCCTCATCTGTCATATCAGTCAACCTGTATCCTTCCCCCACTGTAATTACAGTCCTCCATGATCATCCTGTATTATCAGTCCCATGCAATACTATTCTCTCGTCTCTCACTATTACTTCCTCGCGTTCTATTGGGATCACATTTCCTTTCTTTCATCTAAGGGAATCTCTGGTTTGAATAGGAACTCATTGGGTATCCTTAACAGTCTACCCTGTATCCCTGGGAGCCATCCAATCAGCACTTCCACTCCATATAAAAATAGGTCAATGACAACTGACACTCCCCTTCTGTACCATCTGGCCACAATAAGATTGGATGAGTTCCCTCATGTTTATGGAATGAATCCCTGGCGTTCAACACACTATCCTTTGGTCTGTGAATGAAATGGTCATATTAAGTCGGCTCATCATGTCTCTAACCATTATATTCCCTGGTGTCTGTCGGGACTATAACAGTGGCATGGTCAAGTCATGCTCTCCCACAGAAAGTGATAATTCATCAGTAAAATTAACCAAATCCATGTCCCCAGAGAATCCCTGTTTATTCATGGCAATGCCTGACACTGGGTTTCTCCCTTGCCTTATACAGGGCCTAGTCATCTGCATATCCACAAGAAAGTCAAGTCTTGTCACCTATAAATGGTTCCTCAGCCGGATTGGGTGTAACAGATAGGATTAAACACATCAGGTCTGTCTGTGGGATCTCCTATTGTGGCTATAATGACATTCCATCCCTGTAAATGGGCTGCCCCTTAAAACAGTTGCCCCTCCGAGCTTTCGCACAGAAGCAGTCATCGTGGAGCCTCCATGTGTTGTGGCCATGTTCTGTTGAACAGGTGCGTGCTTTGCTGGTTGTGATTGGTGCATGTGTCCCTGCGTCTGTAATGCAATTCTCATGGGCTGAGACTGCTGCTTTTGCATGTCTTGGGTATGCGTCTGTTGTGGCGCTCACATCTGCACTGTCGTGTGATCTTGGGCATAATAGTCTGCCTGCTCTGTCTGGTATGTGGGCTTTTGCGCATTCTCCCATTCTGTCGCATTCCACTCTTGTATCTGCATACTTGAGATATATTGCCAATTTGTCCACACACCCAACCTTGTTCGGGACCCCCATTGGTCTTTGCTGTCCCCCATGAAACCCTCCTGCGTTCTGCTGCATTGCGTGTTCGAATCTCTCCCCGCCAAGGAATCCCTCCATGTCCTCTTGGCCACTGATTCAGACCCCTCGTCCTGCAAAACCTCCACCTGTCAACTGTGGTCGGTTCTGCGCCAGCTGAGCAACTACTCCTTTTCCGCTCGTTAACATTGCCCCTTCCATTGTATACTGACAACATTTCTTCTGCACTAACTTTCCTTCTTCTTGTTTCCTCTCCTCACGCTTCTTTCTTGCATTAGCCTGCAATAGTGCATTATGGTTAGCTGAATTCCTGACCACGGCTTAACCTCCAGCCCCACTAGTTTCTTAAGCTGATTTTGCACTTGCTCGCATAACCCCTGACATAATATGTTATAAAATCCCCCACTGTTTTGTCCCATGGTTCAAGACACAATTTTTCTTGAATTTGTTGAATATATTGAAGTGGGTCTTCGTCCGCATGCATTTTGCGAGCCATAACCGCACTTATGTCTGAAGTGTCTGGGTATTGCACCCTCAGAGCTTGCCATACAGCCGCTCGGCAGTTATTGAACGGTGCATCAACCTGTGCCGTGCTTTGTGCAGTCACTCCAAGATATCCTGCTCTTTTCCATACATCATCAGCTACCTCCCCAAGAATGATTGAAATGCTTCATGTCCCTTTACCGCTAAGGTCATCCCTGCTGTCAGTCTTTCAATCTCATAAATCCACTTGCCAGCCCCAGCAGTTAACGAGCGCAGCATGCATCTTAAAATGTCTTTGTCCATTTGTTGCCAGGGGATACACTAAGTTCGCCCCCCCCCCAACACTTTTCCAGTAATGGGAACTGTGTCAGTGTCGTCACACCATCCTGTCTCCCCATGTCTCTAGTAATGTTGAACGCTCTTGCCATCTATGTCCTTTTCCATCCTGGCAGGGCCCTGAGCCTCTGTGCAAACAGAGCGCTATTGTCTGTGCTCTGAAACCCACCCTCGGGATGCGGTAGTCGCCCTGCAATGTCCTCCTCTCCTCTACCCATGTTTTCTTCACCTCCTCAGATTATGTCTGTCTGGGCTTGCTTCCCTAGATCATTGATAGTGTCTTCTCTCCTCCTCGTCTTCACTCCCCTGTGAATCCTCGTCTGACCCCATGGTCCCAATACTACTGTCATTGTACCCCTCTCTGTCTTCATAGAAGCTAGATCTCCTTAATGTTGCGTCTTCCCGCTGCTTTCCCCTTGTTCGGTCTGTAACTTCACACTCCCCCCTCACTGAGGGTTCAGCACTCCTTTCTGCCTGTGGGGAAACCGTGCTGCTTCTCCTTCCCCTGTAAGAGTGTCCCTATCCTTCTTTGTATACCTTCCCCATCCTCATCTAAATGTGGCAAGTCCATCTTTATCTCTACTGCTTTCGAAGAGCGTCCTTCTCTGCTCTAGCGCTCCTCTTTCCCTGCGTCAGGGTTCTTTTTACTAGCTGCTCGACTTCTAATCTCCCTTTCTCTTTATTTTCAATTGCCTTTCCCACTATAATTCTGCTTTCCTCCTTGCTATGTTTTCTAGCTCTTTGTTTTCTTCTCTTCCTTTCCTCTCTCTCTCGTGCATCTTTTCACTCCCTTTATTTCAACAATCTTTCACTTTCCTCCTTCTCTTCCCTTTCTCTTCTATGCACTTCCTACATTATCTTATCCCATTCTTTCACTTCCTCCTCCGCATCGTTACTACTTGAGAATTCCTTCCCCACACGCTCCGTCTCACTTGCTGTTTTCCCATCCAGTTTGAGAAATATCTGTCTACCTATCCATTCATTCGGTACTACCAATTGTTGGCCTGCACTAAGCCCTGTTTTCCCCCCTTTTCATTCTCCTTTAGCTTTGTTTGCATCTTGCTACACTCCTTATGTTCGCTGCTACTCTAACGGTGCTCTACTCGCTTGCTTTGCACCATCAGGTGCGGCTTCACCACTATTCGCTGGAAGTGCGAAAAGGTGATTGGTGTATCCTGCTGCTGCTTTTGATTCCTTCATGAGATAAAATCCCATGCTTTCTTTTTCTGTGTCTATGTCCGCTGTTTGAGGAGGAGGTGGAGCAGAGGGCTGTTCGTCCCGTGTCTCGTTGGCTCAGCATCCAATGCCGCCGAACCAAGTTCCCTTTCTCGTCCAGAAACATTTTCCAGAACTCTAAAATGGCCAATCATTTGCTTAGTTTATTCTCCTTATAAGCTTCCTGCCAATAAGTGGTTATTTGTTGCTGCACACATTTGGAAAAACATCTGTCTTTGGCCATTGGCTTTGCCAACTTGCCCACTGTATCGCAAGTCCATTCAGCGCTATAATTGCATTTTTTGTCTTGATACCATGGGAGGGACTTGCATAGATGTTGAAGCGGTCCCTCATGTTCGTCACCTTATGTAACACTTTATCAATATTTACTTGACCTTAAATCGGGATTCTGATGCATCCAATTTTAATCAATACAGTATAACAAATCTGTTCTTAGCCTATGCGGCTTACCACCAAAAACACAGATGTGCTCTGTGAACCACCCCTCTTGCGGCTTTCCACCCTGTAGGTGCAAATCACAATTGCACTTGGGAGCCTGTCAAGCTGCGCCCAAATGGCACAAACTGATTTTCAACCACAATCGGCAAACTACCCACCAAGTGTTCTGTACACTTGGAGTCCTATTAAACAGCCTCACCGCTCACATCACCACTAGCGTAGAGGAATCATGTTCAATACTCGATCTTTCAATAGATGTGTCTGTTTATGACTTGCCCCAAACACAATAACAAACCCAACATAACATATATATGGCCATCTTCCTATCTCCTAACATGGTAATCCAATACATTTCATGGTCCATTTTCTAAAGCGTCGCCTTAAGAAATGGACCTCCGCGAGGTAAATCAGGAAACCACCTTCCGCGATATAAGGTAGCTTCTTCCGCTAACCAATATACTAAGGTAAACCATTAAATAATCATCCATGAACCAAGCTAAATTGCCTAACTCACAGGAAAACCATTATATATATTTTTTTCCCATGTTTTTTTCATCTGCAAGCTAAACTGACTGTCTAAGCTGACCGCCCAAACTGACCGCCTATCAAACAGGTATCCTTGGGGGGGGGTGTGGCCTTGAGCGCCAATGGGACGGTCGCTCCCTTGATGACCTCTGTGGGATGCCCGCTGTACCCTACACACTAACACGGTTCCAATGACCGTTTAGACAAGCGAAACACTGGTGGCAACTTGTGAGGACACAGGGCCTCGACCGATGTGGCTGAGGGGGCCTTAGACCCCAGAGAAGACGAGATCAAGCCCTGATTGCCCCAAGGTCTCCCCTGCCGTATCATTCAAAATGGTGGGCGAGCCGCGTGACCTGCTGGCCTGCGCTGGGTAGGAGAGGAGTGAGGGAGCAGGAGGCGCCTCCGATTGACAGTGCAATGTCGGACTGGGCCACCACCCTGAAGCCTCCACCACTACACTGCTTCAGGACGCCGCTTTGACAAGCTCCGGAGGAGGGGGGCCGAGGGGCCTCCTTGCGGTGACCCGCCACCTGCACCCATGTCTTCCCCTCCGGGATGCGCTTGGGAGGCTGTGGCCCCCAGGGGGGGTTGGGCGCGGTACATCCTAGCCCACAGCTCCCCCCTGCGACCTCCCAGCCAGATGCCTCAACCAGAGGGAAGCCTGCTGCAGCGCTCCCCGGACCGCGCTGCCATAGCCAGCCATTAGGCTCAGACCTGGAGGCCCTGTGAGGACTCCTGGAAGGGGGAGAAGAGGGCACGCTTTGACCGCAACAATCACCTTGCCAGCAGTGGATGATCCCCTCTTCTAATAATCACGCCCGCTCCCTGCTGGGCCCGCCCAATCTGTTTCCTTCCCCACCGGCCTCCCTAGAGGAGACGGGCTAAAGTGTGGATGAAAGCACGAGCAGCACTGGCACCTGGCAGACCTGCACTACTGGAGGTAGGGAGGCCTGCATGATCTACTCCCCCCTCCTCACTACCACCAAGAGACTCACCAGCTTTTGGACCCCTCATGTTAGCCCTCAATATTTGATGGGAATCCCCACCCACCCAAACCCCCCCAGCTCGGATTATGCATTCAGATGAAGGCAGCAAGGCCTGAGGAGAATTAATCTTGCCATAGCTACCCGCAACCACCTGCAACAAGTAGCCTGGTGAGCCACAATCTGGACCTCAACCAGGAGACCCCGAGGCCCAGCATAACACGCTGCAGTGCAATTGATCTGACCAGGACCCTCCCGCCATGGCCGCACCCCTCACCAGGCACAATATGACGACTACATACCACGGCCTCTGGGAAACCTAGAAGCCTCAGCCTAACCCAGGTCTCCCTACAGCCTTAGCTAAATATAGGCTCTTTGTGGCTCCTCTTCACCTGAGCACCTCCTGGGGTGCCCTGGCCCACTATTCGGTCCCCCCACTCATCCCAGCTGGCTCAGGTGGCCGATCCAGCCTAATCAATGCCTCATAGGCTTGGGGGCCTTCCCCCTCACTTGCAACTCCACCACCCCTCCGGACCATACTGAGTGCTGCGCTGGTGGCTGTCTGAAGCTACACAAATCTCCACTTATCTACACTACTTTCTTGAGGAATTTCCACACCTCCCACTTCAGGAGTGAAGACGTCATGGCCAAGCAATCTAAATCTAATAAGAACACGGACATAGCCAGAATGCTGCTATTGGCGGACAAGGGAAAGAAACAGGATCCCGCGACTCTGTGCCCCAGATGACCACGGAAGACAAGGGAACCCTCGCAACTAGAAGTGACCTACTGGCTTTTATGGCTGATATCAAATCAGAGTTTATGTCTTGCATGAATTAACTTTCCACAAAATTAGAGCACACTGACCAGAAAATGATGGAAGCAGAGCAAAGACTGGGTGAAGTTGAGGATCAAACCCAAGATCACACCACGACCCTAAGCGAAATCCAACATTCCATCAGAGTCTTGCAGGACAAATGCGAAATCTTAGAATCCAAACAAGAAGACTTGGAAAATCGAGCCCGACACAATAACCTACGAATTTCGGGTATTCCTGCCTCGATTCCAGATCAAAACCTAACCGAATACATGGAGGACCTCTTCCAGTCCTTGCTCCCACACCTGGACAAGTCTCAGCTCTTGTTAGATCACACCCATAGGTTGCGCCCACGCTGGGGAGTGGGAGCAGACTCCCTCCCCTCCGCGATGATCACCAGGATACATTTCTTCACTATGAAAGAGGCCATCTCGGCGATCAGTCTCACCCAGGATGAGCTGACCTTCCAGGGCTCTCCCCTCCAAATTTACCAGGACTTTTCCCTTCTCACGCTGCAAAAAAGAAGGTCCCTCCGACCCCTAACTCTCTTTCTTCAAAGCCAGCAGGTCCGCTATAGATGGCTCTTCCCGACAGTGCTACAATTCACCTATAGAGGCACCTTAAGGAGAATTAGCCACCTTGAGGATGCCGAACAAATCATGCACCCAACTTCACCTGGGTCCTCCTCCCCATTGGCTCCAGAAACCACCGCAGGCAAAGACCCTACGTCCCCTCTGAAAGAGAAGCAGACTCCATGGGCAAAAGTCCCAAGAGATAGGAGGAAGAGATAACTTAATACTAGAGGAAGGTATACAGGCAAACGGACAGGAATCTGACAACTTAAACGATGGACCCTATAGCCCCTACTCGCCTATAATTCTATTCGGTGCAGCTCTACTCCTCCTCGAGACCTGCACCTTTTTCGCCTTGACAGATCGCCACCTACAAAGAAACAAATGAACAGTCACCACGCTTAGGGCAGCAGGCCCCCCCACGGTTCCTGCCCATTTCCGAGGTACAATCCACCCGCAAGTCCTTGGAATACCACACAATCTGATCTTAGTTTCAGCCATGTTGGCTGGCTACGGTTACTTGGCCCAGTTGGCCTGGGGGGGGCGCAAGCCTCATAAAGCTGGCCCCCTGTTGGTTAATACCAAGCCTCCCTGTTGGAGGCATGGGCAAAAATCCCAAGAGCAGGCTGATGTACAGCTTCAACTTCTCTCAACGCATGGCTGACCTATATCTGACCCCTCCACCCCCACAGAACCTAACAGCAACTTTGCCCTCCACCGAGGAACACCGCACCCTAAGGTTCATCTCTCTTAATGTTAGGGTGTTAAACTCCCCCCCGCAAATGTAAATCAATCCTACAAAAGCTCCAAGATGAAGATACAGCGGTGGCCCAGCTTCAGGAAACACACCTACTACCCACAGACTTTGGGCACCTGCGCTCGCAACAATTCCCGAAGCAACACATCGCCTCAGGCGGCACCAAGAAAGGGGGTACAACGGTTCTCTTTAGGAAGGGATTCAACCCCCACATTCTGGAAACGAAACTCTGCCCAGAGGTGCGTTTTGTGGCAGTGAAATGCCTCCTGTTTGGCCAACTGTACACCTTCGCTTTGGTTTACACCCCAAATCTGGGACAAGTGGCATTCTATGAAACTCTAAGCGCCACGTTGGCGCCCTTGGCTAAGGGCCAAATAGTAATGGGAGGTGATTTCAATGAAGTCACAGACCCTACAAACCTCCTCTGGAGACGTCACTCTGGCCCTCGGACTGCTACGCGTATTCAGGACCCTAGAGGTGGTAGACTTGTGGTGGGTGCTGCACCCCTCAGAGACAGATTACTCCTTTTATTCCTATGTCCACCGAACATATTCAAGAATCGACCTCTTCTTGACATCTCTGCAGGTGCTCACCTATACCAATGAGGTATCCTTTGGATCAAGGATTTTGTCGGATCATGCTCCGTTAACCATGGAGATCCGCATTCATGACCCAGCCTCCACCACCCAATGCAGATGGTATTGTACGACCCAATTCTTAACGAGATGCCGATAAGGGATGCCATAGCAACGTCAATTAAGAACTTCTTGAAAGAGAACCCTAACGACGACACCTCCCTGGCAAATAACTGGGATGCTATGAAAGCAGTCATTCGGGGAGAGCTAATAGCTCAAGGAGTGGCATACCATAGAAACAGATGACAAACTCACCAGTCCTTCGAAGAAGACCGCCGGAAAGCAGAAGACACTCATTTAAAAAAAAAGGGCTGGTCCCCCAAAACACAACGAGCCATCTGAACTGCACAGAAAAAATCGAGGCCCATTATGCTGAACACACTGCACAGTTACTGGCAAAGGCTAAACAATTCTATTATGTAAAGAACAATAAAGCGAACAAGTTGCTAGTGGCCAAACTTGCTAAAATAAAAAGGAGCAATACAATTATTGGACTACGAGACCCACAGAGCAAGATACTATATTCAGAACTAGAGAAACTACAACTGGCAATGCATTACCTAACAAAAGTGGCTGCTGCACCGACACGGAACGGAACGTAACGGAACAAATCAAATACCTGCAGAGGGCCGCCCTCCCCCGGCTGGAAGATTCCGCCCTAGACATCCTGGATGCGCCGATTTCAGGCAACGAGGTAGGGGAGACGATAAAATCTCTTAAGACCCGAGCCCCTGCACCCGACGGATACGCCACCAAATTCTACAAGATCTTCAGGCACCAATTATTGACGCCATTGGTGAATCTATTTAACTCTTTCAGGGAAACGGGCATGATAGCCCCCTCCATGCAAGAATCTGTTACCATCCTTCTACCCAAACCTGGGAGGGGACCCAAGGAACCCGGCCTCATACAGACCAATTGCCCTGCTGAACATTGATGCCAACATCTACTCCAAGTTCCCTGCGACGCCCCTGTCCCACATCCTGCCTAATATAATCCACTCAGACCAAACTGGGTTCATCAGAAATAGAGCCACTGGTGACAACATCCGCAGAACGCTGGACCTGGTAGACCTGGCCACCGGGACTCTTGGGGCCTAACACTCTTGGCCTTCGACTCCACCAAGGCATTTGACAAGGTGGATTGGTCCTTTATGAACCTCACCCTAGAAGCCTTTGGGTTTGGGCCAGAGTTCCGAACCATGGTCCTAGCAAACTACAAGTCACCAAAAACTCTCCTGAGGATCAACGGCATCTTCTCTGCCCTGATCCCCCTGACCAGCGGGACCAGGCAGGGATGCCTGCTATCCCCGCTCCTGTTTGCCCTGATCATGGAACCCTTCGCCCAAACAATCAGACTTAACAAGCTCATCAAGGGGCTCCAAGTTGGCCCTTCACAACACAAACTTGCCCTATACGCAGACAACATCTTGCTTACCATTTCAGGGCCCTGTATCTCACTGAAACACACGCCCTCGCTGAGATAGAAAATTACAGAAGAATCACTGGCTTCGCCATAAACTTTAACAAATCCACGACCCTAGGGATAGGCCTGACCACGGCGGAGAGGGAAGCCTTGACCCCGCTATGCCCTATTCAGTGGAAGGCTATGGCAATCCCATACCTGGGGGTCCAAATCCCAGCGGACCTAAAAGATATTTACTATGTACATTTTCCCCCTCTCCTTAAAGAACTGGAAGACTAACTGAAGCGTTGGAAATCCCAGGAAATCTCTTTAATGGGCCGCATTACCGCCTGCAAGATGAACCTCCTATGGCTGCTCATCCCTTCCAGTTCCTATCCCACCGCCGGCACCTTTGGGACCTTCAGAGGAACATGCTATGATTTATATGGAGGGGGAAAAAAACCAGGATCCCCAAAAAACACTGCTAAGTAATGCAAGACTAAGTGGTTTAGGGGTACCTGACCTGCAAGGATACCAGATGGCAGCACAATTAGCATGCATTCAAGCGTGGCAGGTATCCTCTGATCGCCCTAGATGGGTGGAGCTTGAACAATGCCATCTATCCCTCCCCCTGCGCTTTCTTCCACATATCCCACCCCCAAGGCGACAGACAAGGGAGCGACTACTGCTAGCCACCAAGCACGCCATAGACGTTTGGGACAGAGCCCTGAAGAAAAAGGTGATCCCCAGAGGCTGAGCCCTTCGTCGCCTTTGTTTCTTAACGCACCCTTCACACCTGGAATGAACCCCCAGAACTGGGGTAGGGGGGCTGCAGTTGCTGGGACAATTGTTCGTGGGGGAGGAACCTCAAACAATGCAAGGAAGCTTTCCAGCTTTCAAGAGAAAACAGGTTCTCATACATCCAGCTTCGCCATTGGTGCTCCCACCCGCAAACCCGCCAGGCAACAACCCGCCCACCCACAGCACTGGAGCTAACTCTCGTGGATCTTCCGATCCGAGGTAAGATCTCCACTCTATACAGACGCTTCTAGGGGGATATTCGCACCTTCAAAACGCAGTGTATGGCACAATGGGAGGCAGACCTAGGTCACCCTATAAAGGATCAGACCTGGGTGGATATATGGACTCGGGCCCACTCATCATCAGCCTGCGTCACCAATAGGGAGTGCGCCTACAAAACCCTGCTGCAATGGTACTACTCCCCCCTGAGGCTCTACCACATGAACCAAACGCTTGACCCGGCATACTGGAGACAATGCGGACACCCGGGGTCCTTCCTCCATATGTGGTAGACATGCCCAAAAGCCCAACAATTCTGGGAGCAATGTTTGGCTGCTATCGATGGAATCACTCAAACAGCTCTTCCACTAGAGCCTGAACCTATCCTGCTAGGCGTCCCGGTTCCCAGAATCTATTCCAAGGCTAAGCTGCTGTCCCAATGCCTCCTAGCAGGAAGAATAACGATTGCACGCTCCTGGAAATCCAAGGAAGGCCCACTCCTGCCCCTCTGGTGGGCCAAATTATGGGACATTCTTATTGAAGAGAAGGTAACAGCGGCAAAGGCAGGGCTCCTTCACCGCTTCCAGAACATCTGGGGCCCAGTTCTTGACTATGACCTAAAATTTCTGGCCCTCACCCACCAACCTCAGCAAGTCAGGAGGATCCTGAACAGTGGGACTACACCTGAGGAGGGGGATAAAAGATAAAAATAGGAGGGGAACCCCCGAAGTCCTGAGACTCCGCTCCGGATCGGCAGTCACATGAGGGAGGGAAGAACTTGATTGAAATGCTGGGTTGATGTATAACTGTACTTGTTTTCCTGCCTTGGTTTAAAATAAACACATTTTAAAAAAAACAGGTATCCTTACATCAAACAAAGATTTCTATAACATCATCAAAAGGACACTCCCTTCCCACATTTGCCACATAGCTGAGTCTATACTTGTACTCCCTGTTCCACACCTTTCCTCCACCCCCAAATTCTCCCCAGAGGCCACAGCTTGGACCACCTCCTTCTTACAAGACAGAACCATGCAAGTATTCTCTGACCTAGCCGCCGCATCACCAACTATTATACTTTGTGGTGTACCCCAAGGCTCCTGTCTCTCCCCCACCCTGTACAACATCTTCACACAACCCCCCTTCCTCATCCTCGACGCTATGGGCATCTCATACACCAACTACGCCGACGACACGCAGATCCTCCTCACTCTCACAGGTAACTATGACACCGACTCCCTGACACTCAACAACCTCTACAACACCATCCAAGCCTGGATGGCTGACAACGGACTATGCCTCAACTCTGACAAGACGGAACTCCTCCTGGTAGGTTCCCCCGACACGCTAAAAAACCTAGATGCCCAATTGAGCCACTTCACCATTGACTCCATTAAAATCCCGGTCTCCGATTCTGTCAAAACTCTGGGAGTCTACCTGGACTCCAGCCTATCCATGGATAGACAAGTCAACGCAATAGCATCCGCAGCTGCATATCATGCCAAACTTATCAACGCAATCAGGCCCTTTCTATCCAAAGAGAACTGCACCAACATAGCCAGAGCCATCACCGGCTCCAGGCTAGACTACTGCAATGTACTCTTTCTAGGAACCTCCAACAAAAACTTAGAGAGACTACAAGAAATACAGAACAATGCTCTCCGGGCAGCCCAAGGCATTGCTAAAAGAGAACACATCTCTGAAGCCAGAAAACTAGCCCACTGGCTCCCAATAAAGGAAAGGATCGTATTCAAAGCCCTGACACTGACCCACAAGTGCATTCACTTCACTGCTCCAGCATACCTTTCTCAAAGGATCCACCATGTCTCCACTACCAGGCCAACCAGATCCCCGTATACCAACATGCTCTCTGTGCCACTAGTAAAAAGAGTAAAAGCGGGTGGCTCCAGCTTCCCCTATCTTGCGCCCACCCACTGGAATGCCCTACCTCCCACTATCCGTGGCGAGGACTCCCTCATCACCTTCAGCAAAACACTGAAAACTACCCTCTTCACATAAGGACCGACACATCATCACGAATACTTATCATATACGTTGTAATATACGACCAAATGCAATATTTGTAACAACAGTATGATTTCTTGTATTATTCATAATGTGTCAACAATCGCTATCATATGTACCATGTAAGTTATTGCAAGTAACAGCTCCTCAATGCCCCTGGGCTGCTTGCGCGCTATATAAATATAAATAAATACATAAATAAATAAATGTCTTTTGGACACTGACTCTCCCACATCCTGACACTCTGCCGTCTGGTCTGATAGGCACCCCACAGGAAGTGTGCAGGAATTTCCCTCTAAGGGCGGCTCCTGTAGACCTCTTCTTCATACACACATGTTTTCAGACATTTATTACTGCGAGTCACCACACACCCCCTCAGCCATGCGGCGGGACTAGACGGTTTCTTGCTGAAAAATCCTAGTGACCCTCTTCTGCTACCACTTTTTATAGGTGTGGCCGGGGCTCTCTAGCAGTCACCCCAATTAGCAGCATAGTACTCTTGGGCCCACCAAAGACTCCCTGCCACAAGAACAGAAGACTCAGCCATGTGAAAAAGTTACTGTCTTTTATTAGCAAATAAAATATGTGAGATAGTGTTTCCAAGAAGGAGGCACAATATGGACATTAGAAATGGAACATGTAAGTGTAGTAGCTACCCATATCTATTTTACTTCAGCATACATGTTTTTGTGTCTGCAGTATTTGGCACTCTATGCTGTAACATCCTAGAGAGAATATCTAGGGTTCGATTTCCATACTTAACAGATGGTCATGCTTTGGTCTCCTCTGATTTACTTGCCATGTCTCCACATTCAGGGGGGGAGGAAGAAGGGATGTCGGAACAGAATAGGCCAAAGGTGGGGAGGACCAGATCCTCATGGAAGTGAAAATCAGAGAATCTTGGGGCAGAAAAGAGGAGCAGGACAGAGAGTCAGTTCTTCAGATACAAACCTGAGGACTGAGAACACCTACAGATGAGCCCCCCAATCCCCGTAGCTGCCTGGCCATAGTGATAGCAACCAAAAAGCAACACTTGCAGAAAAGGAGGGCAAGGGGGATCCACTCCAGTGCCTCCAAGGGAGCAGAGGAGAGTGCCCTGAGTACCAACAGGAAGACCCAGGTGGTAAAGGTAGACCTGAGATGGGGACGGGAGATATCAAACCTAAGTGGGCAAGCGTTCCAGTTCTCCGTCAGTGAGGAGAGCCCAGAATGTACGCACCGTCCAGTTAGCAACCAGCTGCACTCTTAAGGAGAAGACAGTTAACCCAAGCGTGAAACCCTCCTGAAGGAACGCAAGCACCTGGATGGGGTCGCAAGACAGAGGGTCAAGATGGGCCCATAGATACTCACTGAAAAAGGATCTCCGTTGTTGAGTTTTGGGCCCCAGGTTTGCCAAAGCAAGGTTTGAGGACATCTCCTCCATCTCAAGCCCTAATCTTTCAAGAACGATGCAGTCACATGAAGATGCTTGATGGTCAGAAAGAAAAGAATGGGCCATTGCATGGGATGTGGGCTGAGAGGGAAGGAGATGATAGCTGAAGGAGAGGGGAAACTTGTCTTCCTCTGCCATCGATATACAATCAGAATAATACTTAGCCTTTCCTTCATGATGCACAGTAGGAGTCTCTGGAGAAGAGGGAAGGGAGAAAATGCATAGAGACCAGCCTGAGATCCAGCTTGCTGACATGGAATCCACCCGCATGACTCCAGGATGCCAGACTAATAAGAAGAGCCGAGTGGGAGAGTGTCTGTTCTAGAGGCAAGGAAATGCACAAAGGGGAATCTAGTGAGAGGGAAGCTAGTGGGTGAGAGCATCTTCTTTGGTCTTCAGGATGCCTGGAAGATAAGCTGCTCTTAGTGAGAGCAGGTACCTCTCCACCCAGTCCATGGTCCAGGATGCAACTTCCTGCAGAGAATCCATGTCCAGGGCAACTTTGTGAAACACATGTTGAGGCTGAAGAAATTCCCCTTAAGTAAGTGGCATTATTAGTCCTGTGATTTCTTATCATTGAGAGATTGGGGCTATATTAGAAGTGGCATCACACTTATGGTTCCTATCATTGTCATTTTATATTAACTTTTAGTTGGAGCATATTGAAATCTGGGAGGCAGCTAGAAAGCCACAAATCTGGTGTAAGATGCTTAATGGTGTTGGGAGAGAGAAGGATTTCTATTACTCCACAAGTAAGTGCCTTCTATTAAAGTTCCAGAGGGATTGGGACAGAGCGAGCATGAATGGGGACACATTTAGACTTCTTGTGTTTCTGATCATTGCCTTCTCATTATCATTTGTCACCAGCACTATTGCACTACTTATAAATGGAGCACGTTTGAGAGACAAGGTACAGGACCCAAGAGACAGCTCCAGCTACCCATTGAGGTAAAAATGAGGCTAATATGAGAGAGTGAGTGGGTCACATATGAATAAACAACTGTTAAGGATGTTCTTCTCATTTTAGGTTAGCAAGAGAACGATGGGCTGGTATTTCCCAAGACCCGAAGACCAAAAACAGCAACACTTATGGTTGCAGGTGGTCCATAGACATGTAATCAACAATACCACCCAGGTATATTATGATTGAATGTATCTGTGTAACCTTGCGGAAAGGGTTAAATGTGAGGTCTAGTAATGAGACCAGTATAGTGCATTAAAATTGTGTCTCTTCTCAGTAGAGATCCTCAGCAAAACCTGGGTGATAGATGGTTGCAAACAGCAGCCAGCCACGTTTTTATACACCCAAGAGAACTATGCCCCTGATGAATGTCTGGCGGCTTTAGGCCTCCCAAGGACAGAAACTTGTACAGGTTGGGCTAGAAACACAGCTTGTGAATTGTGTGTAGTAAACTCACGCCAGTCCCAACCAGATCATTGAGATACTGGACAAAATGATGTTCATTGTGTTTTTTGTATTCTTGTGTAATCATGTACACGTTTGTAGACTTGATATTTAGGTTTTAAGCATGAATTCTAGCGTTTTATGCTATTTTATTGTGTGTAGGTAAAATTAATTATTTTAGATATACTGATGGTGGATGTTAGGTCTATTATTTGTTGAAGATTATACCTGGTAAACTGATGAGGCAATAATAACTGACACTCACTAGTATACCTTCCTTTTGGTTTGTTATAGCACCAAAGACACTAGTGCCCCCCTGCCCGAACCATGGTAATTCTATTTGAACTACCAGATGTGTAGGAAAATGGGTCCTAAATCCTTCATGAACTGGATTGCTTAGTGGGACACTAGGTTTACTCTTGGGAGTTAGAACTGATAAAGGGGAGAGCAAAGAACAACATGATCTTTGATTTGTGCCAGGGAGAGCCAAGAGTGATGCCCATGCAGTTGGGGGGGGGGGGCATGATGGGAGCACCAATTTGTCTGGGATGATAAGAGGGATGCTTTGTTAGCAAGGACCAGACTGACCTCAAAGTCAACCGCTGAGCTCATCTAGATAACCAGGTGTACATCACGTGATTAGGATTTAAGGTAGGGTGGTGCCAGTTGAATGTAACTAATCATTTTGCAGAGTTTCAAGATGGACAGGACGCACGTGGGGCGAAGAAGGACGAGAAGACAGCAGAACCAATTGGAGAATGGGCTGTATGGGATCATTAGCATGTATATAGGCGGCAGCCAATGCGGGTGGGGGATTAATACTATTATTATTTATTATTTTTGCATTTGTAAAGCAAATAAACCCATAGGCATCGGGGCGCTGTTGCATGACTAGTTACACACATTGGGGAAAGATAGAGGTGGTACACTTCCTCCGCTTAACGTTCATACTTTTTTCATACCTTTTTAATACATTTAGAATCCAAGGGTTACATGCTTTGATCATGTTCAATGGTTACATGCTTTGATCATGTTAGGTCATCGGGATTAAGCAAACGGCCAGGTTTCCAGTGTTTTTCGGAAAACCCAATAGGATTCCTTCGCTCTTGGGGCAGGCCGGAGGCAGTTACAGTGTGTAACTCCCACTGTTGGAAAAATTTGATCCATCTATTCTAGCTCGTTTGAATTTAGGTTGAGCAAGGCGGTGTAGGTAGGCTGACCTTACTGGTCTGGCGGAATTAGCGCTCACACTTTTGTGAGAGAGGTAGGCAGCGGCTGAATTGAACATGACTCTGTGTGTGATGGACATAGTTTTGAATATAATCCTTTTACAAATGTGTAGTAAGTGGGCCTTCTTTGGGAGATGTGGTTTCTTTTGGGGATTTTGAGGGCAGAGCCATGTTACTAATATTCTTTTTGGAGGTGCCAGCAAAGAGGGCGTTGAGTCCTGCATCGATGGCCGGTCGAGCAATACTATATATCGAGTTTCCCACTTGTAATGATTTCTGTGTTTAGAATCCAAGTTCTGCACGAAGGAAGAGCGATAGCTCTACGGCAGTGGATTCATAATACCCTGTCACTTTATTTTTTGTTTACAAAACAAAAGTGCTTGTCTTTCTTGAAAAAGGGTGCACCTAGCCTTTTTCCTAGCGGGTTGTATTTTCTTGGTCTGATCGCTGTACATTATTGGTGACCCCAACGTGATCCCAATATCCATCGCAAGGATGGAAGATTCCTGGCCACTCATCCGGAGGCGCCGCGCCCACCTGCAGCGACCTGTCCCCCTGGTGCACAACCTTTGAGAGGTTTACCGGAACGTGTCAACAGAATTCCCGTCCTTTGTAGCATGGCGCTGTCCTCTGATTGTGCAGGTTGTTAACGGGACAGAGGACTTCCGGTGAATTCACAGACATGTGTGTACCCACTTCAGAGAAAAACAAGTGAGGTATTAGGGGGAAGTATGGATGTTGTGGAGTGTGAGGGAGAGTGGATATATATGGGGGGTGTGAAGAGAGTGGATTGATAATTGGCAAGACCACGTGGTAGTGTATATATTTTTGATGTATTTTATATTACGGCTTCTGGAGTAAAAGAATGATTTCCTGAGGTAACAGGGAAGAAGACAGTGCTGTGAATTGAAGTAAAAGAAGACGTGGATAGAGGCTCCATATATTTAGTGAGTATGGGATCTCTCTGTCCAGTATAAAGGGGCGTGGGAACGATAAGTAGTTGTGGCCGAGGCCCTCAGTGGCCTGGGACCTCCTCACCTGATGTAGAAGGGGTGTTGGAACAAGAAATGTCGAAACCATTGTGAGTTTATTGTTGGTGATTTGTTTGGTTTTTGCGGTCGTTGGTGGTGGCTGGAGGAAGGCCAATTGTGGTGCGACATGGGGGATGGAAGGGGCGTGTGAACAGGTCTACGTGTGGGACATAACAAGTGGGTATTGGGGGTACGATTTGTTGGGGTGGGATAGGGGGTGTTGATAATATCGTAAAACGTTGACAAGGAGGGGTGGCTTCAATGGAGTCAATAACCCTGTTGGCTTACAGTACCTTTCCTCCTGAACATCTTAGACAGAGCAGCATACAACTATATCCAAGCCCATCTTGAATCTAACCACTCCCTAGGTATGCGGCAATCAAATCAAACTCAATTCGTTAAGAGACAAGGGTAAACCAGCCCTCCTTCTCCTGCTAGATCTATTCGCTGTGTTCGACCTTGTAGACCACCCCACTTTATGTCACCACCAAGTCATCACCTCAGCCAATTTCTCCCCGATGCCACATCTTGGATAGCGTCTTTCTTGGAAGACAGGACCATGAGAGTCTTCTCAGACACTGCCAGTGCCCCCCCCCACCACCATCCCTATCCCCTGCGGCATCCCCCAAGGTTCCTGCATCTACCCTTCCCTCTACAACATATTCACAAAACCTCCTTTGGACATCCTGGATGAAATCGGCATATCCTATACCAACTATGGCGATGACACCCAAATCCTCCTCCCCTTGTCAAGCTGCTACGAAGAAGACACACGATTGCTTAACACAATCTATTTCACAATAAAATCATGGATGGCAGCTAACTACCTATGTCTTAACGATGACAAGACCGAGATCCTACTGGCACGCCCACCTGCAATGCTGCAGGAACTCGGTTCCCAATACACCGCCTTCACCATAGACGGCACCAGATACCAGTATCAGCCGCAGTAAAAACGCTGGCGGTCTACAAAGGCCATGCGCTTTCCGTCACCAAACAAGTTAATGCGATCACCTCCTCTGCAGCTTAGACAGCCAAACTTATCAACGCTGCAAGGCAATTCTTAACCCTACAGAGCTGGTTAACCATCACCAGAGCAACAACAGGAGCAAAACTGGATTATTGTAATGCTCTCTTTGAAGGAACTTCCAAAAATATTAATAAACTCCAAATAATCCAAAACAATGCCCTTCGTGCGGCCCAAAACATCCCAAGGAGAGACCACATATCAGCCGCCAGAGTAAAAGTGCATTGGTTCCCCATTAAAGAAAGGATCATTTTCAAAACGCTATTGATGGCTCACAAATGTTTGAGCAACTCAACACTGCAATACCTAGCCCAGAAAATTGAGAGCCAAATCCAATAGACCAGCAAGGTCCACCTATGCCCACCACCTCACCATTCCTAAAACCAAAAGAGCGAAAGGAGGAGGGCCGAGCTTCCCAATGATAGCAGTCAACCACTGGAACTCTCTTCCCACTGAGCTTAGCGCTGAGAGCTCCTACTGGACTTTCTGCAAAGCCCTAAAACATGGCTTTTCACCGAACTGATAAGCACCCACTTTGGCCTCTGAACACTGTTTGCTGTCCTTAATCTGCTATTCATGCTGTTCTATCCTTTATGTGAAATGTGCGATTTAGTTCGCTAAGATTGTATCATGTAACTGGTCTCGCAATAGCGCCCTGGTGCCTCAGAGTTTGGGTGCTTTACAAATGTAATAAATAAATGTGTAGAGCCCTTCCCCTGTACCGAGATAAGATTGTCAAGTACCATAAGGAATGGGTTGCAGAAAAAAGGGAGGGATGTTTAAGCCATGGCCCGAGCAGAGGACAAATAGGGAGATACTGGCCCTCATTACGACCCTGGCGGAAAGGGTTTTACGCCAGCGTAATGCATGGCGTACCTTTCCGCCTTACGAGTTCCCGTAGCGCCATGGTGGTTTTTTCGCCTGGTTTTTCCGGGCGGAAAAATCCATGGCGCTACGGGACCTGTTGTTAATTACGCCACCGTAATTTACGGTGGCGTAATTAACGCCTTCCCCACTCCCATTATACCCTATGGGGCAAAAATGGGAATGGGGAAGGGTAAATGGGGATTGGGGACTTACCGCCCCGCCAAGGTCGGAATGGGGCGGTAAGTCCGCCAACCCCCATGGCGGAGTTGGCAGCTCTGCGCCATGGACCATGGTGCAAATTGCACCATGGTCCTCCGCCAGGGTCGTAATGAGGGCCACTGAGTCATATGTACATGCTTTTCACAGCTAAATATAAGGGCAGAAAACTGAAGAATAGAAAGGTAGTATTAGAATTATCCTCATCATCATCATTTGGCTTTTATTCGACTTTTTGTCATTTGCCAGATGCACATAAAAATTCATAAACCTTTTACAAGTAGAATACAGATAGCAATAATACAGAGAGTGACAGTTAACATACAGAATGGACAAAAGATCAAATGAAGGAGTCTAATCCTTGCCAATACGTTAAGGCAAAACTACTTAACAAAAAATTGAATCCATCATAGGTATAGCATCGAAATGGCAACATTTACATAAAGGATTTCATAATTGGCCTCATACAAACTGTGCAAAACAGCAATGCAACAGATGGTATGATTCTTAAACAAATGGATTGCCAACATGATCATAACAAAAAGATTTAACGGGCCGATTCATGGAATAAATGTGCGCCAAAAAGGGGAGCGCAAGCGGGAAAATCGCAGCGCAAATGTGAAAATCGCAGCGAACGCGTGCCAAAGCCACGCACATCGATTCATGGAATTCCGTGCACGTATAAATCCTGGGATGTGCGCTAAAATCGTGGGTGGCGCAAGCGGGTACACACGTCATCAAACGACGTGCGCTATGCGCACAGGGAAAGCGCACATAGCTACGTGAACACAACAAAAGTGGGCGTAACATGGGGCGTAACACGCGGAATGGGGAACAACGCACGAAAATGTGGGGATTATGGGGGAAGTAAAGGAGGTAAATGCTCGCAATGCCCACACACGCGCCAACACGTATTCATGAAATCAAACAGGGGAAAGGCATGCACCAAAAAAGACGCGCTAATCCGGAAACATGTACGCCAGCAGGAAGCAGGCGTAAGCGGCCCCGCGCAGCATAAAAGTGCACGCAAACAACAAACAAGCTCAGAAGCTACGATGAATATACCGTTCCTCACAGCAGTGGGCATGGGACACCGCAGGAGGAGGAGGATAGCCAGGCCCCACATTTTTTTACCCAGGACCAGCCTTTTTGGGATGCCTGATGACCAGGTGTATGGGAGGTATAGGTTTCCACCACACATAATCCTAGAACTGGTCAGGGAGTGGGAGGATGACCTCACACCACCCACGCTGTGCTCCCAAGCACTGAACCCCTTGGAAAAGGTGCTCAATGTACTGCACTTCTTGGCTACTGGGTCATTTCAGCAGACAAGTGCCATAGTGGGGGGTGTGTCACAGGCCATGCAGTCACAGTACCTACACCAGGTGTTGGCCATCATGACTGCACGCCCCTCGGTCCGCAGGCACGTATACATGCCCAGAACACCTGCAGAAAGGCAGGCCAGGTGCAGGACTTTTACGGGGTGGCACACTTCCCCATAGTGCTAGGTGCCATTGATTGCACCCATGTGGCTCTACGTCCTCCCAGGGCCACTGAGCACATATATCGAAACCGCAAGCACTGGCATTCAATCAACGTGCAGGTAGTATATGATGCCAAGGGAATAATCACTTCAGCATATGCCAACTATCCAGGGTCAAGCCATGATAGTTTCATTTTCAGAATCTCACCCATAAACCGGGACCTGGAAGCTGGGCGGCATGGCGACACATGGCTGATTGGTGAGCATAAATGCCTCTGCACATGCATGCATGTCAGATACGGAGTAATGTGACAACCCTACTAATGATAGCCATCATCACCTCCCCAGGGGACAGTGCCTACCCTCTGAGCACCTACATGATGATGTCAATTCGGAACCCCACCACACCACCTGAGGTAAGATAAAACACAGCCCATATTGCAACCCGGGGCATAGTGGAGCGCACATTCTGAGTGCTCAAGTCACGCTTTCGCTCCCTTGACCGCTCTGGTGGGCAGCTGCTATACGCGCCCCCAGTAGTGTGCAGGATCATAGTGACAGCAGGTGTCCTGCACAACATTGCAACACGCTGGCGCGTGCTGGGGGACATGGTGGTGTCCCCACATCCCCAACAACATGCACGCCCGTTGCGCATTGGGAGGTGAAAGGGCACGTGGTGAGGCAGCCCGTACCCAGCATGTGGCAAATTACTTAACCTAAAATCCCACCCCTGCGGAGTGCACACAGGCCTGGCACATACCAGCTGACAATCAATGATGATGACAAAAGGGACAGTCAACTGTCACAACCATACCAGCCTGAGATTGTTCACCTGGAAGTGTTACATTGTGTGCATCCCTACCTACTTAAAGACACCCAATGCTGTGTCACAAAGAGGCACACATTCATGCAGCAGGAACGATTAACCCCTTGCAAAATACCACATCAAAATAGTGCCATGTCACCCAACCCCTCCCCATCACAGCTAGCCAACACACCAGGGCATGGCATGCAATGTGAAAGCAACTAAATGAATGCACAACACATGACACAAGTGTCACAAACTGCAATGTCCCTAATGTAAACAGTCCACAGACAATATGCTCTCAGTAATCAATAAGAAACACCACACATGAACAAATACTTACCAGCAACACAAAACATCAGTACAGGATTAAAGCGTGGCAATATATGACAGCAAAAAATTAAAGTAGTGCAAGTCTCACAACCTGACTAAGGGAGCACATCGACCCCTTCCAACTGCATAGTGTTGCTGTCAGGCAAATGTCTCAGTGTACTGCATACAACATGAACTGCATCTGCAAAGGAGACGGCCTTGTGAAGACATGAAGAACCTACATGTATATAAGGAGAAAGACATGAATGCACAAGCACATATCAATACACCATGCCGTGTAGAATCCAAAAACAATCCCCACTAGGGATGTACACACAGTTTTGACTACAGACTGCCCACACAACTCATGGGAACCCAATGTCACTGTGTAAGTTACTGTCACTTGGTCACACCCTTTGCAGGCCCATGGAAAGGGGAAGCAGGAGGGGTGTGTGTGTCAGGAAACCAAGCACCTAACCCAAAGACAGGACAAGCCTGCATGTGCCCAGCTGGAATACACAGTGGAGGGGGGGTGGCCACCCAGGAGGCACGAGGTACAGGGTGCATCCCAACACCCACATGCATGGATGTTGAAAAAAAAAACACCCATGGGCTCATGGCCTGCATGGCTACGCTACCATGGGAGAACTGCTGTCGCTGTCATCACCCTCTGCTGCTACATCAGGAGGTGGCCGTGATATGGGAGGCAGCCCACGCAAAGCCCTGGTATGGTCCTCCATGGCAGCAAGCATGCAGGTCTGGAAGGTTTGGTTCTGCAGGATGATGGTACGGAGATCCCCATGCAGCACCTCACGGGTAGCATGCATTTCTGCCTGCATGGCCTCGCGTGATACCCGGATCTCCTCATGGGTTGCATGGAGCTCAGTTGACAGTGAACGTGTGAGCTGCTCCAGCTGCTGTTCTGACCTAAAATTCCGGGAAACCTCAAGTTCACCCAGAGTATCTCTGAGGGACCCATGTTCTAACCTCAGGGCTTCCCTGTGGGCCTGTGACTTTACAGATATGGCTGCACGCAGAGTCTCCAGTGCAGCCTGTGGGTCCGTGTTGGATGCCAGCATGTCCTCCCTGTGTGAGTGGCAAATGGAGTCTCTTGCCTGCTGCTGGAGCTCCATCCTTTCAGGGGGGAGAATGGAAGTGGCCACCCTATCCATTACCTGAGCCATCATTTCACACATTGCCCCCTGTTGTGCTGCTATACTGTACATGGAGTTCTCCCACACAGTATTGCCTGGTGGCGCACGGCCACCGCGTTGGCGGGTACCACACCTGTTTGTGGTAAGGCGATCTGCACCTTGCTGTGCTGGCACTGCCTGAGGCTGCAGGACTGCATTCCCCCTTTGATCTGCTGGCTCAGGAACAGGAGCAAATATTGTGGAGTGTGACCCTGCATCCGTAACCGCCACAGGCAGACTTTCCAACACTGAAATCCCCATAGAGGGCTCTACCCCTGGTGCAGGTGGGTGGGACAGAACCGCATCCCTGCCAGAAACACTCACCTGCGATGGCACATATGTCTCACTGTCCGATTCAGCACCGGAATCATAGAGGTCTGCGGAGGTGTACCCAGAGACACCCGTGGGCAGTATGGTCTGCAGGAGGGTTGGGTTTTCACCCACCACCACCCCACGTCCTCCACTGGTGCCCGATTGTGGCTGAGATTCCTCCTGGGTCTGCACCATCTCCTGCTCCTCAACAGCATCAAGTGCCTCATCAGCTGCAAAAACATGAAAGACAACAAATGGAAACAGGCATGAGCACCATAGCACACACATAGGCCTGACGAGGCAGAGATCCAGTACATAAATTGCACATGTCCTACATGACTAAAACCCTGGCATGCATGCACTGTCAATGAGTTGGAAGGGGAGGCAAAACGCACACACTGAGGACTCCAAGATGGAAAAGCAACACATGTGCAGCATGCTGGATAGCACTGGCAGCACACAGCCTGTGAGTGGCATGTCCAATACACATACATGACACATGTCATCACACAGATGTCACGTAGCATAGCCATGGTACATTTGACAGGTACAGCCATATGTTAGAAAATCAGTACTGTCACACATCCATGTGAGATGGACATGATGAGATAAAACATGCAAAATAGTGTGACAAAACACACATGTGCCACACGCTGCAACAGATCCAGTGTTCACTGATACAGTGATGGCAGGCAGATGAATACATCAATGGTTGGTCACTTCAACATGACAGAAGACAACAGTCATATTCAACATTCAAACAGGGCCCAAAAATGATTGTGTGCAGCCCATTTACTCAATCAGCCTGAATGGTTAAATCATTCCCATAACAAGGTAATAAATGTGGGCATTGTGGGGTGTAATGTATGACTGAAGTATGTCACATATGTGGCAGTACGCCAAAAAGATGTGTCCTAAAAATGGCAAGGATTGACACAATCAGGCTGAATGAACAGGAAAACATTTTGAACAATGTAGTTGCAAGTTGACAGTTGAAGGGCAACTGCACTAATCTGGTGCAAATTGGCAACTGTGGTCAGAAGGGATACTGTCATACCCAAACCCAAGGCCGGGGAATGGTTTTGAGGGACCACATGGGTGGCCCATACCAGTCATGACTACACAGCCTCACCTGGCACTCAATCAGAACACATCACCCAAGCAACATACACATGGATTGCACACACATGCATGGGCACTCACCGGACAATGCTTCAAAATCTGGTAGGTCTCCCACGCCTCGGATCTGTTCCTCTGTGACGAAGGCTCCAGCGACACTCATGTTCAGTGAGTTGGTCATCCTCTGGTGGAGACCCACCATCAGCCACCAGAGTAGAGGCATTATTGGAAGCCAGCTTGTTCTTTGCTCTGCGTTTCAGTTCATTCCACCGCTTATAGCAATCATCAGCTGCGCCTCACAAATCCAAGGGCACTAATGTGGTCCGCGATGGTCTGCTAGTGGGCCCTACATTGAGCAGGCGTAGTCTTGGACCCTGCAGTCACCGCCATTTTGCGGCTATGTGCCAACACATAGGCCACAAGTGCATCTAGTTCGGCGTCATTGAAGCTAGGCTTCCTTGACGTGCCGGAGTGTGTAGCTGTGTCTGGGGTCCTAGCCTGTAGTGCAAGAGCACCCTTCTTCTTCTTGGAAGGTGGTGCGGATCCTGAGTGGCTTACGCCACTCTGGTTGGTAGGGGCAGAAGCGCAGGTGGACTGGGTACTTGAAGTTTGCAAAGGCACAATGACCAAAGGTCTCAATGCAGGCATTGGCTGCAGGGTGATGTTCGCAGGACCAACCTCAGTGTGAAGGACTTGGACCAACCCTGACGCGGCTGGGAGACTCGGAGCTGGGGTGGATTGAGCTGCAGCTGCCCCTGCAGCCTCTTCACCCTGGCTACTTGGGGCAGCAGATGACATTGCTGCCCCAGATCCACGTGGCCTGGTGACAGCAACTTTCACCAACACAGAAGTCAGCCTGGGAGTCATCCTGAGCCGGTTCAGTTGACAATATGGGCCGGTTTAACAAGGGCTGAGCTGGGATGGTGTCAGCTACATTTCCCATAACCATTGGGGGATGGGGGGCATATGTGGGCCTAATTGGTCCTCCACACACTGGCCTCTTGGTCCACCCTGCACATTCTGCCCACGTCCCCTACCGCGCCCACCTTTTGGAAGTCGGCCACCTTTGCCTCCCTAACTGCTTGGTCGCGTCCCAACCATGGCACTGATGTTGTTGTGCGTATGGGAGTTGCAGTAAACAATTGTCCTGGGCAATTGGGGAGAAAGGGGTAGGGTACTAGATGGAATTCATACCCTGGTGCTCTAGTAAGGCTGTCTGTGACCCCTGGGGGAAGATGGCGGGTCACGCAACGAACAGGCACCCCGAAAACAAAATTAAACATGCACGCAACCCCTGGCAGACCACGTGTGTGGAAAAATGAACCCGCACTACGCTGTGACAGCCAGAAACACAAAAATAAGCGTACGCATGATACACGCAGCCTACAATGACCTCTGAAGGGGTACGCGACACACAGGGGCAACCACAGTTGGAAAATATGTGCGCGACTCACCGTCTGCCTAGAAAAAGAACATGAAAAAGACGCGCGTGTGCGTGTTGGCAACACCCCCACCAAAAGAAGAAATGAACGCTGTCTGAGTAAACAGGGAGTACGAACTGGAACCATTGTGAAGTAATCGCGTTTGAACCGACAAGAAGTACAAGAATCACCCGCTCGCTCTCCACAAAAAGCACGTACAAGAAAATGGCGTCCCACGCCTACCTTTTAAGCCAGCCCACACGTGCCACCTCACTTATGCGCGTACGCGCTAAGGGCCTTTCCTCCAATTACCCGCAGCGCCACCCGGACGTGCAATTTTTTCACGTATACAATGAACATGCACCCTGTTGTGGGAAACGCCTGTGCGTGTCATGTCACAGACGCGCGTAGCCACTAAGGGCCTTTCCTCGAATTACACCCTAACGTGCACTTTTTTCACGTGTCAAATCACTCCATATCAAGCTGGCCACGCGACAACACACGTAAGGCCACACTCCTGCCCAAAAGTCCATTTTCCTGCCCCCCAGAGTCTCGAGCACGCTCCCACCTGCCATCTGCTGCTGCCTGCCTGCTGCCCATGTGCCCTGCTATTTGGCGCCTGCACGTCAGCCATCTGCAGGGGTCCAGTTGCTGTGTCCACCCCTGCTGCAACAGAAGACTCCCGACTGGGATACCATCGCTCCACAGCCCAGCCCCAGGACCCAGTTGCCCACCCACACCTGCCCCGCGGGTCGCCATGTCGAGGCAAACACCATCTGAGACCGCTGGCGACCCCCTGCCAGAGAGGCAGAGGGCTACCAACTTCACCGACAAGGAAGTTGGTGTCCTGGTGGAGCAAGTTCTGGGGCATTATGATACCCTCTTCACACCATCGCACGCCAACAAGGAAGGACGGGAGACAATCTGGGAGGACGTAGTGGGTGCCATCAACGCGGAGGGGGTGGCAACCCATGACATCAAGCACATCCAGAAGCGCTGGGAGGACCTCCGGTCCAGGACCCTCAGCAAGGCCCGGCGCCTTATGAAGGCAGAGGATGCAGAGGGGTGCTGGGTCAGCCTGAGCAACATCCAGATGAGGGTCCTGGAACGCATTAGCCCAGCGCTCCACGCCCAGGTCCTTGACATGCAGACCCGTCTGGCGGTGAGGGTAAGTGGCCATGCATTGCTCTGTGAAACAGGGCATGTTGCAGTGTGCTGGTAGTCAGCTGCTTGCCTGTATGTGTGACATGGGCCATGTATGGATGTGTGTGTGCAAGGACATCATGGTGCTGCATGTGAGACCAGTCATGCAGGAACCACATGGATGGTGCATGTGTTCCGATGCAACATATGGAGCTGCATGTGGAATGCACACATGAATGCATGCCTGTCTCTGTTCTTGGACATGGTTGGGGGGTGGGAGATGGGTGCTGCTCTCATGTACATGTATGGTGTACATGCCTGTTTTTCTGAGAAGCGTGTGTGTGACTTTGAAATGCCATGGATGCATGACACATGTCCGTGACGATGTGTTTATTCACTTATGCAGTCTAGTCACCCTTGTATCCACTGTGTATGTGGTGTACAAGCCCTGATGCATGACCCTCCGGTGATGTGTGTGCATGGGATCAGTATGAGCCATGATGCATGTGAGTTTAAAGCCAAACCTTTGTCAATAGAGGCCCTTGTACATGGATGCTGATGTTGATTGCATGCACCGTGCCTGTTTCTGCATGTGTGTTGCCTGCATTGACCCATGTGTTGTGGAGGGACAGAATGGAAGTGATGTTTGACAGTGGCACTCATGTGTTATTGCTTCCTGTCTAGGAGACTATTGTACAGTACCCTAATGCTTCTGTTCTATGTCTCCCTCTAAGCAGCGTCGAGTAAAGAAGAGGGCGGAGACGGCGCTGTGGAGCAAAGCGGCAGGGATGCCTCCTCCAAGCGGCAACGCAAGGCCCAGCCACTCTCCCAGGATTTGCCATCATCCGGGAGCGAGGGGACTGGTGCCGCGTCTGCCACTACGGCTGTAGCGGAAGGGCCGGGTGAGCCCCTACAGGGGCTTGAAATGGCGGACGACGGTGCAGAGACATCCAGGTTGGTGGTTTCCACAGAGGAGGAGGAGCCTGCTACTGAGCCGCACATGGGGCCTGGTGGGGGTAGTATCACTGGTGCAAGTGGTGCAGTCCAGGGGCAGGAGGCAGCACAGGTTGCCGCAGAGGGACCTGTGCATGTCGCTGTCCCTGACCCTGTGACTGCACCACCATGCACCAACAGGGATGCCCCGTCCCAGGCCCGTCCGCAGGTAGGGGGGAGGCCCATATCATCTGGCTCTCCACTACCTGCGGACAAGGAGTCCCATGAATGTATGGGCTCTGTCCTGATTGGTGTAGCGTTGCGCACGCGTGTCATTCGTGATGACGTGCGTGCTTCCTGGGGGGACCATGCACGCCATCACGAAGAGCTGCGTGGCAACGTGGCACAGTTGGGAGGGGCCATGGTTGGGGAGTTCCTACATGTGTCGGGTGGCAGACCTCTCCTCCTCTGTGGAGACTATGCACCAGTCGTTCTCCCTGCCGTCTTCCGGCCCAGATTCCACCAGGGTCTCCTGTGGACCTGGCCTGACCAACACAGCCAGCTTGGTGGAGATCCCATCCCTGCCACAGTCGGGAGTTGGAGGTCCAGCAGGGGTGTACACCCCACCAACTGGAGACCAGCAGATGGAGGATGTGCAGGCATCATCGTACAGGGCACATGGACAGCAGCAGCAGCAGGCTCAAGGTGGGAGCGATGATGGTTCGGGGCTATCAACATCAGAGGGGCAGGCATCGGCCAGAGGGCAGGAGGACCCTGGAATGGGAGCGTCTTCCGTGTGGCTGCGGTTGGGCCAGCGGATAGGTGCAGAGCGACGGCGGGCGGAAGAGGCGCGGCTCACCATGGTCAGGGCGGAGTTCTCCATGCGCTGGGCGTTGAGGCAGGCTGAGTGCCTCGAGGCATCTCACAGGGAGTTGGAACCGGCCATGACTGCATCCCTGCGAGACCTCGGGGCCAGGGCAGAGGCCCGCCTCCAGGACATCGACATGGAGTTTGATGATGCCCCGCCCCGGAACATCACAGAGTGAGCCGTAGGACTTGCCCGCCGCCATTGTATATAGTTAGTTAGTTAGGTTTCCTTTCTCTTTTAATTTGTTTTGGGACGCTTGAACAATGCCCCACGTTTTTGTAAATAGTTCTTCATTAGGTAGTGTTTTTTTGATAGGTTTCATTTCATTCGTTGGGCTGATGGACCCTGGAATCAATCGTTGTACATAGTTGAACTGTGGATTCATGACAAAAAATGTATTTTGAATCACCATGTATCAATGGATTTTAAAATTTACGTTTCATTTGGATTTGCTTTGGTGGACGCAGAGTTTGGACTAACTTTCTTTTCGATTACTTTGAATTGAGACTTCATTTCTTTTTTTCATTTTTGGACATGCATTTCTTTTCTTGTTTAAAATATTTTTCATGTTTTCATTCCATTCCTTCATTTTGTGCTAAATACATTTTGATTTATTACTTCCATGTGTGGTATTTGCTAATTGGTTTACTGCATGTCACAATGTGGGTTTACACGATCACTGGCACCCAGTGTGTGTGTGTGACGGACATGTGTTGATGTACATAGTTGACTTTTGGTTTGTCATGAAATAGGCCTTTCAGTGTGGGGTGGATGGGTAACTTGATTGGGTCTCAAGACTGGGGTGGTGTGCAGTGGTATTTTGGGGTACATGAGGCCCATGAATGTGCATCATTATGACATGTTGGGGGGGGGGACATGAGTCGGGGCCTGCTGGCAGGTGCCCGTCAATGCTGGATGGGTGGGGGCACAGGGGGACATGAGTCGGTGCTCACTAGTGCATGGTGACATGTGAGCTGGCTGGGGGGCATGCCCAGGGTGGATGGGCTGCCTACGGGACATGGCTAGGGGTGCAGGGTAGTCCCTTGTGGTGTGGGCTGTCTGCAGGGGCTGGGGAGGGGGTAGAGGGCACACCTGGGAGGACTCACCCTGCCAATTCACATGTGAATCTCCCCGCACACCCCTCAGAATACACGTACCCCGCTCCCCAATCCCTATCGCGTGTGATTCTCCACACGCACCCCCCAAATACACGTACCCCACTCCCCAATCCCTATCACGTGTGATTCTCCACACGCACCCCCCAAATACACGTACCCCACTCCCCAATCCCTATCACGTGTGATTCTCCACACGCACCCCCCAAATACACGTACCCCACTCCCTATCGTGTGTGATTTTCCATGCGCACCCCCGAAATACACGTACCCCGCTTGCACAAGGCCTATCGCGTGAGTGTCTCCACCTGCACCCCCCAAGTGCACATACCCCGCTTGCACAGGGCCTATCGCATGTGAAACTTCCTGCGCACCCCAGAAATACACGTACCCCGCTCACACAAGGCCTATCGCGTGTGATTCTCCACGCGCACCCTCTAAAAACATGTACCCCACTCGCCCAAGGCCTATCACGTGTGATTCTCCACGCGCACCCCCCAAATGCACGTACCCCGCCCGCACAAGGCCTATCGCGTGTGATTCTTCGCGCGCACCCCTCAAATGCACGTACCCCACAAGCCCAAGGCCTATCGCGTGTGATTCTCTACGCGCACCCCCCAAATACACGTACCCCACAAGCCCAAGGCCTATCGCGTGTGATTCTCCACGAGCACCCCTCAAATACACGTATCCCGCTCGCACAAGGCCTATCGCGTGTGATTCTCCATGCGCACCCCCCAAATGCACGTACCCCGCTCGCACAAGTCCTATCACGTGTGATTCTCCATGCGCACCCCCCAAATACACGTACCCGGCTCGCACAAGGCCTATCGCGTGCGATTCCCCACACGCACCCCCAAATACACGTATCCCGCTCGCACAAGGCCTATCGTGTGTGATTCTCCACGCGCACCCCCATATACATGTACCCCGCTCGCACAAGACCTATCGCGTGTGATTCTCCACGCGCACCCCCAAATGCACGTACTCCCCTCCCCCAAATGCACGTACCCCGCTCGCACAGGGCCTATCGCATGTGAAACTTCCTGCACACCCTAGAAATACATGTACCCCGCTCGGCCAAGGCTCATCGCGTGTGATTCTCCACACGCACCCCAAATACACGTACCTCGCTCGCACAAGACCTATCGCGTATGATTCTCCACGCGCACTCCCCAAATACACGTACCCGGCTCGCACAAGGCCTATCGCGTGTGATTCCCCACACGCACCCTTAAATACACGTACCCCGCTCGCACAAGGCCTATCGTGTGTGAAACTTCCCGCGCACCCCAGAAATACACGTACCCCGCTCGCCCAAGACCTATCGCGTGTGATTCTCCACACGCTCCCCCAAATACACGAACCCCGCTTGCACAGGGCCTATCGTGTGTGAAACTTCCCGCGCACCCCAGAAATACACATTCCCTGCTCGCGTGATTGCAGTGTAGCGGACCTGCAAGCTGGTCCAGGGTTAGCGCTGCCCTTTGCTCTGCATTGGGGATTTCAATGGCTTTTCCTTGCGCAAGGGGCGTTCTTGGGGACGTAACTGGCGCTGCGGGATGTTCTCTGCGCCAGCGCTCATTATGGCTTGGGAATTCCATGAATACGCGGTGCGTCAGAAGGCTGTTTAGCGCACATTGCTGGCGCAAGCTGGCGTATGATCCCTCTCTGCGCTACTCGCTTGCGCTGCCTCTGTGCTGAAATCTATGAATTACCCCGCCAATCTTTTCCAATTTTTAAAGTAGCATTAATTCTAAATTGATCCATAATTTTGTCCAGGTCGTTACTTGAAATACCCTATTTAAATAACAGATTTCTTGGCTAATCCCATAACATTTTTGCAAAAGAGCAATACAGAAAGTGCATTTAAAAAATACGTTAAACAACATGGGCGACGAGAAAAAACATGACCAGAACAAAGATTTTATCTTTTTCCAATTTAACAAAAAAAAGAAATTTCATTCTAAATCGATCCATAATTTTGTCCTGGTCGTTTCTTGAAGTACACTGTTTAACAGATTTCATAGCTGATCCCATAGTGTGCAAAAGAGCAATACAGAAAGTGTATTTCATGAACATGTTAAATATGGTTGTGGAGAAAAAACATGGTCTTCAGCGATGTTCTCAAAAAGTATATTTCTATTTTGTGCAGTAAATCCTAAGCACTACCTCCGAGTTAAATCATCTCGCTAGCTGACAAAACCAGTACCCTTTAGCCACCCCCCAGGTATAAGAAATATACAAAATGACAATACAACTGAGTACAATGCTAGACCCATTTGGGCCTGGAATTCGTGCCAGATCAAAAGCAACCTCTGCTTGGTTTCCTTGCATTAGAGCACTTACTGGGTACACCACAATGGTAGCGAAAAGAATGAAATCCCTATTTCCCCAATCTTCAAGCTTCTAGATTTTATGTACCACCCCTGATGAATATAGTTATCTACAAAATATACAATATTCATACCGTTGCAGCACTTGAAAAGCAAAAGTGCTTAATTTGTGCATCATATATTATGTAAGTTACAAATTGTCTTCTGGCCACACAAAGACCCTGGCAAAAAAACATAAAATGGTCTAATGACTCGCTGCCTGAAACACACTCTGGGCATGATTCACTTCCAGTTATGAGCCACCTGTGTGTACGATATGCCAGGTTCAATAAAGCTCTCACGTGAAGCTCTCTTTACTGTTTCTGGGGTACCTTTCGCAATGTCTAAAGGGTTATACCAGTGATTCAATTTGATCAAACATTTCTAAACATGGGTGAACCAGGGCAGAGATCTACCACTCTCGGATTCTAGGATGTGTGGACCGCCTCACAGTATTAGAATTATGGAAAATGGTTGAAGACTTAGAGGATGGGTCCACAGATTTGTTAAGGGTGGTAGTTGAAGGAATTACTCTGTGTAGTACAACTACTACTGTGGCTACTGTCCTGAATGCCCCTGAGGCCTCTATTAAAACAGATTGGTGCCCCCGTTAGTGTGTTACCCTACACGTGCTTTGTCAGGATATACAAATCCTATGCATGTTCCATTGCCCGCCACAGCTCCCCCACCACCCACGCTGGCACATTATCAGAACCTCCCTAACCCCACTGCATCAGCCGCTGTACGGGGTAAGAGGTCGGAGGGAAATGATACAAAGCCACAAAAAGAGTTGATGGGTGCATTAAGGAAAAAACTAGAGAGGAAGGATGGACAACATACCTCTGTAAGGGTGGATAAATGAAGGGCAGGAGATATTTTGTTTCGCATAGATAGTACAGGTATCAAGGATGTGCATATAGAGAAAAGAAACGGAAGATAGGAGGAGCAGAGAGGACGGTATGGAGCATGGCGAGGTGAGGTCAGAGGACGAGTATGATTATATGCACGACGAGGAATGCAATACGGTAGATGAGTTGGAAGGGGAAGAACAGCCACCTACGATTTCCCCACAGGTAGAAAGTTTGTGGGGACCGACGTTACGGAATAGGTTTGGGCGGATGGCAGGAACTAAGAGATAGGTGGTGGGAAAGAAGAAAACTGGGAAAGCGGTAGGCACGCAGTTTCCATTACTACACAAGGGACCAGGGAGAGCGCAGTATGTACCATTTATTTATTTATTTTAAGTCTTATAAGCGCGCTGGCCTCCAGGTGCCATGGGCACATATGGAGAGAATTAACCTTATAAAGGCACTCCCATCCCTCATAGCTGGGTCCGGTAAGTAGATGTCATGATTCCTGCCCCTCATGTCCCCAGCCCTCCAAGATGTCAGGCTGGAGCCAGGCCACGTTCACCTACATGGCCCTCAGTGGCCTCTCCATCCCTCCAAAGACCCACTTGGAGTCAGACTTGGAGCTTGTGGCACAAGACTCACTCACTCCCATAGGATAACATTGGAGATTGGACTTGTAGTGCATTGATGGGGACAAGATGGATGCCCCCACATATTTCGGTTCCCAGAACTGCATGTGCAGTCTAGTCCTTTGGGTGTAGTTCAGCCCAGAGACACCTGGGATACCCAGAGACTATTTAAGCCACGCCCAGGCTGAGAAACATGCTTTGCGTTTTCTGTACCTGCAGCGTGACACTCACTGTGTTCGGATCGGTCTCCAGTAGGCCTGCATCTTTCTTCTGCACTCAGCTCCTGCAAGAACAAGAACACTGTTAGGAACAGCCTTACCTTGCAGCGCTTCTGCCCATCATTCATCGCTTCTTCTGTTCTGCTGGCATCTTCGGCGGTGTCATTTTCATCCCGGCACGTCACTTCCTAAGGAAAAGGGAAAAGAACAGAAAAAAGGCATTAGTAAGCATTCAGCAAATCTTCGCTTATTTTTAAAGACTGTACAAGCCTCAAACGCTTACCTGAATCTCAGCCGCTCTGGGGGAACTCTGTCTCCGGAACTTCTCATCCATCTGCAAGAGGCAAAAGACACTCCAGGTTAGCGTGGAAACATCTAGAGGCGCCGCTTACCGCGCTTACTCAGCGCATTTCTTCTTCATAACCGGCATCCACGCTGAAAATGTCGCGGCACCTAAAAGACACAGAAAAAGAACTCGGTTCGATACAAATACGAAAGGGTCGCATCGCGCTCTAACTCCCCTTCAGTGCTTCTCATCTCAGCAGCACGTCGCCATCCCCGGACGCCGGCCATCATCTAAGGAAGGAAAGGAACGAAGTTAGAGAACTGTTCAAAAGACTCATTATACTTACCTGTTGGACTCTTGCCAGTGAAGTAACTAGGCAGCAACGAGCCTGCATCAATCAACGCTCCCCTGCGCTGAAAGCAGGACGGAGAGCACACTTTCCAAGAAAATAAGGCCCAGTCTCCAGTCGAGTAGACTCCAGGGAAGGGTTTGAGGTCGTAAGAGGTCAGAGCAGGCTGAGTGACGTCCCCGTGGATACCAGGTGAGCGTTACAGTAGATATATGCATTTGAGAAGCATACAACAGGTACTACTTTGGCTGTAGGAGATATGAAAAGTATTTTTGTGTCAATTCTGGGAGATAAGGCTGATGACATTTGGGCTAAAGCAGCGTATCTGGGTGTGAAGTCGTGACGATAGTCCTGATGGTGCACATATTAACGACATCAGGCCTCAAGTATTTTTTTATTTATTTATTGGCCATTTGTAAGGCGCTTCTACATCAAGAAATTGTGTTTCAAAGCGCCCACAGGGCAAAGGAAAGGGAACAAGTGAACAGCAGTAAATGGAATATGATAACAGAAGACAAGCAAAACATAGAAGCGGTCCTTCTAGGCCTTGTGAATGTTTGGATTGTGCAAGTGCAGAGAGCAAGAAGGGGAAGGGGGTAAGTGCTAAGACGTGCGTACCCGGATATGCCTGACCCGCAGTCACTCATGCAAAAAACAATGCAGGATGATGAGGACCTTGCTCAATGTATACTGTATATACAAGAGATGTAGCAGGCCGAGACGGGAGAATCATGAGACCACCAATGCCATTTTTCTATTTTGTGATTGTGAGGCCATCCGAAAGAGGTACAGAAGGCGTTAACAAGATAGTGAGGATTGAAGCAAAGGGTTTGGTGGAAATTCAATCTATTATTATCGATCACTGTAAATAGTTGAAAGGAAAGGAGAAGGAAACTGCGCAGCGGGCTCAAGCAGAGTATGCAAAACTAGTTCAGGAGAAGTTGGTAAAGGTTGCATTGGGAATGGTCACGTGATTTGAGGGCGATTCAGGCTGACATGCGTGCAGCCCCTGTACCTACGCAGGGAGGGGAAAATGATTGGGAAGGTGGGTATCAGCCCCACTGTCATGGAGGATTTCAGGTGGGTTTTCGGGTGCCAGAGGAAGGTGAGGGGGGTTCAGAGGCATGGGATCTCAAGGAGGAGTGGGTCAGTATTTAACATGTGGACGAATGGGTCATTTTTCAAGGGAATGTAGGAGTAGACAAGTATATGCATATCCTCAACAGATGTACCCCTATCCTCAGGGCGGTCCAGTTGTATATCCTCAGCAGTATGGACAGTTGCCTCCGGCAGCACCTTGCGGTTTGCCGGTGCGTGGGGCCCCACCTGCTCCCCCACCATCTTTTCCACAGTTACCAGCTCCCAGTTTTGGTAATGTACTGTTTACTACATCACACATGAAGGGCAACAACCAAGCCCCCATATTCCAAATAAGAATACCATCCCAGGCGGCACAGTGACACAGTATCAGGGGGCCATAGTGGTCGGAGGGAATCCCTTCGTCTTTCCAGGGCCAAATATGTATCCAAACCAGGACAGCCCACAGAGAGCATTAGCGTGTCCAGTCCTATCCGTCACCACCGACCCAGAAGAGGAACCCTTGGTGGGCGTGAAGATAGGACATAAACCATTCATTTTCATGGTACATACAGGTGTGGCCAAATCGTTTATCAGTGAGAGAGGATTCCCTTTATCAGGTGAGGTCATGGACACGCAGGGCTTCTCTGTGGCAGTTCAATCGGTTCCGTTCACAAACAGATTACCCGTCAAGATAGTTGGCAGGGCTGTGTGGGCCCCCTTGTTGTTCTCAACTGCAACTCCAATCAATTTGTTGGGACGGGACATTTTGGGTAAGCTTAACATGACCATCTCGTTTATGGAAAGAGGCGTGGTCTGTTCGACAACCTTACATGCATTTGGCATTGAATCTGCCGCAAGAGTAATACCAGTAGCCCAGACTTGTTCTTGTACGGCATTACCATATTACTTAGCACAATACCGCAGGTAGCAAACAAATATTGGTGGCCACCTTCCGAGTTTGTGTTCAGCCCCGCCCAGCCCCACTGAGATTGTTGCAGGAACTATCATTGACCTTGATAATAGAGGGAGTGCTGATGGCGGAAGACAGGATTGTGCTAATAGCAGTTGATTCATATAAAGGAGAGTGTTTATTGATCCGACAATTCCAATGAAGAATGTTTCAGATGAAGACTTATTTGAAAATGGAGAGAACAAATGGGAAATCACTTGAGAAGTGTGCTTCCCATGTAAAATTAGGATACAATACCAAGGCATAAATTAGTTTACAAAAATTAATTAGCAGAGTTTGCTAATTAAATTTGTTTTGCTTAGCAAATAGACCCATTTGATTAGCAATTGTGTACTAGTATTGTTAATGTCACCAGAAGTTATTTGTACCCAAGACATGAAATGAGAAACCATACAGCAGTTTTGCATACCGCTGAAATATGACATTAGTGAGAGGAGTCAGGCATTGAAAAATCTTTTTTTTTTTACTTTGTGTATAATCACTTTAGCAATTTTTACAAAACTGTTGCTGCTCGTCCAGAAAGAGCTAGAAAGAGCCACATAGACGGCATAAACAAGAAGAGAATGTAAAACTGAAAACTGACAGACAAGCATGCATGCAGTTTATAGTTCCAGAGAGCGTTCCACTGCAAGACCCGATTACGGAGAACCTCTCATACCAAGGTCTTGATAATTGATCACCATAGAGGAACGTAGGGTGATCATTTCGAAAGTGCTCTCCAGGATTTTTACAGTCGCTATAGTCCATCTCGTTTTCTCCCCTGACATCAACCTGTTCCACCATGTTGTGTCTCCTTCTTCTAGAAATCCTAAGTTGTCTGTGCGCAGGTTGGTCAGGTATGTGGCTCTTAGATTTCTTAACTCAGGGCATTGGAGCAGAAGATGTTTTATTGTTTCTGAGTTGGTTGGTTTAGTACAGAGACGACAGGCTCTGACATTCGATTGCGTCCTAATCGCCAGAATTTCGCGTGTCGGGAGGAGATTGAAGCGTGCTCTCATATATAGTTTCCTTAGATGTTGTTTAGGGAATTTGGTGCAGTATGGGATGGGTTCCTTCAGTCTGTTGAAGTTAGGCGGCAGATCTTTAGTCAGCATATTTGCTTGCGCTTTGGCCAGAGTCTCTATCCAGTCTTGTGCCTCGAGTTTAAATTTCACTCTTGCTGGGTTCATCTTTAGATCCTCTTCTGTACATGCAATGTCGGTGAGCTTTTCTTTGAGCCTGCCCGTCCATTTGTTTAGGATGGTTAAATGACGGTTCGATATTTCCGCAGCTATGATCTTGTATATAGGAGGGCTGTCTGGAATTAGGGTGTTCCTAAACAGTTGCATTGCGTTTTGGACCACCGTCGCTTCCAGTGAGAGTAAGCCCAATTCTCTTCTGATGAGATCCATTGATGTTGCATTGGGCAAACCTAGGACCGTCTTCCAAATCAAACTCTCTAGTTTCCGCCAGATGTCATTTGGCATGCTCAGTGTTGCCCCCATGCCATAAGTTAAGGTTGGCACCACTTTCCCTTTGTAGAATGCTATCGCTGGAACTAGAGAGAATTTGCCTTATTTTCTGTCATTGATTTTCATTTGGGCGGCAAGATTTTTTGCTTTTTCCCAAAGCACATTTTGCATCGTTGATTCTTTCGCTGAGTGGTTAATATGAACTCCTCGGTATTTGAAACTAGAGACCACTTCAGTTTCAACTTTATCCAGTGCCCAGTTAAATCTTGCTCTGGTCTTCTTTGCACTTTTTCCCAGAATCACTATTTTCGTTTTTGATTTGTTTATTTTTAGGTTGTTCAAGTCCATGTATTGCGCCAGGTTTGTAAGTTGGCGTTGTAGGCCAATTTGGGTTTGATCTAATAGTATAAGATCATCTGCGTATAGAAGACGCGATATGATTACCTTGCCCAGCTTGGGTGGGAACGCTTTAACTGAGTTTTCTGAGTCTTTCATGTCTCCTAGGAAAGCAATAAATAGCGCCGGTGCCAGTGGGCAGCCCTGCTTCACTCCTCGCTCCGCTGGTATCTCTTGAGACAGCAGGCTTTGATTGTTTAGGCGAATTCTTAATTTAGTGTTGGCATGTAGAGCCATCACGGGGTCCAGTATTTCCATTGGGCAGTTCCATTTTTTTCAGTTTTCTCCACAGCAATCGCCTGTCAACTCTGTCAAAGGCCTGAGATAGGTCTACAAAAGCCAAAAATACAGTAGCTGAGCCTTGCTTGACCTTAGCTTTTATCAGATTGAGAATTAGAATATTTACTGACGTACTCCCTTTTTTTAGGAATCCCATTTGAAAAGGGTTGTTTGCCAGGGAAGTTTTGGCCCAATTACGAAAGTGGTTCAGGAGGAGGGTGGCGAATATTTTGCCTATTGTATCCAATAGGGCAAGGGGTCTGTAGTTACCCGGATCTTCTCTGATCCCTCGTTTAAAGATCGGAACCACCACCGCGTTGGCCCAAGACATTGGAATAGATCTTGTCTGTCTGCACTGGGCAAAGATTGTACTGATAAAGGTGGCCCATTGTTCCGGGTTCTGTTTTAAGTCAATGTTGCAGAGGCCATCCAGGCCCGGGGCTCTCGATTTCTTTAGTTTAAGGATGGTAACCTTTATGTCGTCTCTCGGAGATAAATCGATCCCTATAGTTGTATCTGATCTATCAATCATCGGTGCATGATGTGACGGTGCCCTGAACAGATTTTCAAAAAATCTGGCCCACCCGTTTTCGCTCACTGCATTTACGATTTGATTGGCCATCTTCTTATCTGAGTTTTTGATAAGAGCCCAGAAGTCGCCCTTTTTTTTCGAGCTTAGCGAGCAAAGCATTGCCTCTGCGTCTTTCTGGTACATTTCATATCTGTGGGCTCGGATCCAGGATTTGTATTTTGAATTTTCTTGTTTCCATGTATTCGATGCCACTGGTGAGTTGTCGTTTTTGATTTGTCTCTTCAATTTTCTTAGTGCTCTCTTTCTTTCCACGACCCATTTGTCGAATATATGGGTGTTTTGTTGCACCATTCGTTTTTTTTTTCTGATGTGTTCGTCCTGTATTGTAGTAGGAGAGGTGGATCTTGTCCCCTTGCAACTGAGTACCTTTTTTGTACTCTTTGGTGATACGTTCTATATTTGTCGCAGTCAGACGTATAAGAGTTTGTTGATTGTTTGACTCAATCGAATTGCTATAATAGTTGGTTGGAGGTCGTAGTGTTTTCCATTTTATAGCCAACAGATTGTGGTCGCTTTCTTGGGTTTTAGTTTCTGAGTAATCTTCTATGCACGCCACTAGGCTGTGGGAAATGAAGAAGTAGTCGATGTTTGCGCTGGAATCCCCATGTTCCCATGTGGGAGTGTTGATGTTCCAGGATTTTAGTGCTGACACATTGTGTAGGTTTCTCGATTTCATCAGCGTCATTCATTCTATTCCTCTGTACTCCGCTGGGGATTTTGTTTTAATCTCTTAGTTCTCTTTTTCATTGCTGCACTTGGCATTAAGATCACCACAAATTATGATGCGTGTTTCTGGTTCTTCAATGACGATATCGTCAATTGTCTTTGAGATTTGATTGCAAAAATCTGCTGTGGTTAATTTTTCTGGGTTCCAATATGCTGTTATAAGGGCTAATTTCTCTTTAACACATTCCTTTCCCCTTCCGTCTTCCTGGGCCCATGTCGTTGAAACTGCCAGTATGCCGTATGACGCAGTTAAAGTTTTTACGGAGGAGATTCCAGACCCCGCCTTTATTGCTATCAGTAGCCCTGCGGACGGCCGGCCAAACAGGCCGTTTGATGCTGGAGAGAAAGCGGTCTCAAAGCCGTCTAGGAATGGTTTTTCTGTTAACCGGTGCTCCTGAAGACATAGAATGTCAAAGCCCCCCAAATCTTGGTTTTCAGGGTTCGTCAAATGCTTGTGGCCTCTTGTTTTCCACGAGGCCATTGAGATCAATTTTAGGGGTATCGTCGGTAAGTAGTTCGCTGGAGGGGGTATCTTTCTAGTCCCACCTCCTGGTGATTGTGATTTGTCATTGTGAGAATTTAGCGTTTTTTTAAGCCAGTTCCATGGGCCCTTTGGTTGTCTAGCTTCTTGGCTGTCTTCACTCTTCGTTTCCTGGTTTTTCCCTTTGCTATACTCCTTTTCCGACGGTTCACTCTTGGTCTGGCTCGTCTTAAGCTGACCAGGGATTTCCACTCTGTGCCGTTCCCTTCTTTCCTGGGGTGAACCCCTGTACCCTGATCGCTCAGCCTTTTGTTTTTCTCTGGCTTCGGGCTCTGACCGTCTGTCTTTTGTTTCTTGCGTCCCGTTTTTCCCAATCGCAATCCCGGTGGGTCTCCTGTTCCACACGGTCATTAGGGACTTGCCTTTTTCTTTTGTTCTGGATGTGTAATGCCGTTTGTGGACAGCTCCCTCCTTTGGCGTCTGCGGCTTTTCGTCTGTCTTCGATATGCATATTTCCATCACAGTGAAACCTGCTTGTTTTAGATCTTTGTATGCTTCGTCTGGAACCCCTTTTAGTGCTTTGGTTTGAATATGAAGATAGGTCTTTGCCTTTTGGTCTCGATGGTAAGGTTCTATTAGAATAAAGTCTTCGGACTTCAGTTGCTGTAGACAGTGTATTTTGATTAATATATGGAGTACCGTTTTCCTGTTCAATACAATGTATCTGATTTTACAGGACGTTTGCTCTAGTTTGAACTCTCTTGAATCTTTGTGGGAACTGGTCAGGTTCGTAGTTGTCTCTGAGTATCGTTTGTGTGGGTTTTCCCTGTTCTCCCACTCAGGTCTTTTGCTTCTTTTTTCTTCATACTGTCGCTGTGCTCTTTGCTTCAAGGGGGGATTGTCCACGATTGGAGACCGTTGTGTCACCAGCCTGATCTTTTTTCATTTCAGCTTTTGCCACCGATTTGGCTGAGATCCTGTCATTATTTGTTTCCTTCCTACTATCAGGAGCACAGTTGTTTTCCTTTATAGATCCCTCTGGGCACATATGGTCATCTTCTCGAGCATCTGTTTCGAGGTGAACTGATATGTCCATCAATGAGCTTAAACTCATGAATTCCTTCACCGTTCTTGGCGACTTTTCTATCAGTTGGTGGCTTTCTGGCATGTTCGTAGATTTGTGGCAAGGCGTTTTGGGACTTTGGGTTAGATTGATTATTTCCTCTTCTTTTTTTGCATCCAAGGTTTCTGGTTTTGTTTTATTTGATTGACCTATGGTGTTTTCACTAGTCAACCGTAGAGCCACTTTTTTCTTGGTGTTTATCAGTGATGGTAGAGTTTTTGAACCTGAGCTGATGATCTGAGTTTGTAGTTCACGAGGGTCGCTCAGGCTTTTCAATTTTTGTATACTAAAAATTGGTTCCAGCTCTACTGTGTCAGTCTTCGCTGTGGTTTGGCATGCTCTGTCCATGAGTTTTTTGGCAATCATTTTTGCAGCTAATGCTTCTTTTCTCTCAGTCTCTAGACTGAGCCATTTCTCTTCCCATATTGCCACCTGTTTGCTGTTTTTTGCCTCTGTGACTGTGATGTAACCCTCCAGAAAATCTAACTTAGATTGCATCTTGCACAATAACGTAGTGTTGTCTTTGGCCGAATCACTTATCGTTTCATATAGTTTACAAAACGGTGCAAGGGCAATCGTTAGTGCCGCCATGATTGTCGTCATGTCCGGTTTTTTATTTGGTGATGGTCTTTGAGAGTCCATCACAATTTCACTGTGTCTTCTGTGTTTGGCCAATGTCAGGTTGTTGTGCAGAGGTGTCGAGTGTCAAGGCCCCAGCTGTAAGTATAGACGCTTCAGAGCAGTCTAGCAAAGGTCTTACAACATTTGGGTTTGATATGGTTCCATCATTAGTTTGGCTAGGTGTTTTTTCTCCACTTTCTGTGTGTTGGAGGTGGATTTTTGACCAGGGTTGGTCGCTCATTTGCGCCCTTGAGGCAGGAATTTGTTCCTGGTGTCCCCATTCCTCCGTGTTTATTCTGCTTCTCGCCTGAATTTCCGGTCTTGGATTATTTCTTGGACTTTCACAATGGTCTTGCTGGTCCACCTGGTCTTTCCTTGGGGTGTCACGTAGTGGTAGACCTTGAGGCTTCCTGGTGTTTGGTTGCACACACACCTCTTCTTGTTCTATCAATTTTTGGTGCCCGGTATGTGCAGCTATTTCAGACCTTGGCAACGGGACTACACTTAGGTTCGGAATCCCAATAGGGGAGATGTTTTCCCTCATGTCAGGGATCGAACGCAACCTCGCTTCTTCTGGCCCCGTCTGCAGTTTATGACGGTTGTCGTTAGTTTTCAGGGCTATCTTTGGACGATCAGCCACCTTCCTTAGGGTGTCTGGAATGATGTCTACTTGCCTGGGGACTTTGTTAGGATTATTAGGTTCCGTCGGCAGAGTCTTTTTTGCCATCTCCTTAAGGGTCTGAATCTCTCTGTCTTTCGGGATGTCATAATTTACCTGATTTGTTGCCCCTGTATTTGCTTCATATTCTTCAGTGTTCCTTGGGCTATCCATCGTCTTATCGGCTGTCCTTGGTCCCTTTTCACCGTGCGTGATTTTAGGTTCAGTGGTTGTGGCCGTTTTTCTGGCTTTTATTGCAGGGAGGGACCCCTCAATCACTTCCAAGATTTCTGCATCAGTAATTTCATCATCTGCTTCTAATTTGCATTTTTTCTGTTGCGACTTGAAGAAGGTGAACAGGGCGTTCGAGATTCGGGGTTTTAAGGTCGTGCGAATCCCTGCTTCTGTTTTTTTTCTGTCGCACAATTTAGTTTGGTTGCTTCTTTAGTTGCTAGGTCTTTCTGTTTGTTAGTGAGTATTCTGTCCACTTGATAGCTTTGATTTTCAGGTGTACTAGGCGTTATTGCTTTTCCTTTTTGTTTTTTGATATATTGTCGTTTGGTAGCACCAGGTTTGGTGCTCCTTTTTGGACCTTTGGTGGTTGCACGTACTGGGGACCCCAGATCTGCCCAGTCTCCCGTGTCATCGTTTGTACCATTGGACGCGAGATCAGTCGGCATGGCCTTGATCTCCATGGTCGTGCTGTCCTCTGATGACCTTGTTGGTTCATTGTTTAAATGCTGATTAGTCAAAACCTGTCTGGGGCTAGGTTCCCCCGTGAGGTTGTTCGGATCTTTGTTCATTTCCTTTTCCCCTTCCATGATCACTAGGGGATACAGGTTGGAGGCCATGACTATGGAGCTGTTTCCATGCGTACCCCGTGGCGGACTTTCTCTGACCTTTAGGTCGTTATGCGCCTTGGGCCACCCCCCCTCGTCTGTTGGTGCACGGGGCCAGGGCAAGGTCCATGTCAGACCACCCTCCGGTAGCCTGATCCGGTAAACCTCTCGCCGAAGCAACGCTCTGGTCCTGTGCTGACTTCACAGTGTCTCTAGTGTCAGTGGTGATATGCGGGGGGACGGCGGGCATCTGAGAGGGGACCTTTTCAGTTTCAGAAATGTCTTTCATCATGTCCGTAGTCAGGGGTATATCCGCTCCCCTGCCCCCAGCTCCTTTATAATGGAGATGAGCCTCGGGTATGGTGGAGTTCAGAGGTTTCAAGTCTGATACTGGGGGCACAGTGATCTTACCACTTTTCCCCGGCGATTTTCGCTCTCCTTGGGGAAATGACTTGCAGTTACTCCGCAGAATTCTGTGCGGCTCCAGCGGCTATGGAGTTGCCAGCAGTTGCACAGGCTCCGTCTCTGGATGGTGTCGTGGGTTGCTCTCTGGCGTGTCAGGAGCTCCTGCACCCTGCATTATTCAGCAGGTCTGCAGGAGATCAGAGCTTCGCGTGCTACGCGTACCACGGAGCTCCTGGCAGATTTTACGAGTGGAGGAGTTTCTCCCTTCTCCACAAAGCGATTTCCCCCGGACCGCCCGGGACCACCAGGGAACCCATAAAACACTCGGCACACTGCGCTACGCTCCGCTCCGCGTAGCAGGGTGTTTTTGAAGCAAACTCCTCCTCTTCCTCAACGCGTTGCTCAGCAGCTGGGTCTCAGTTTCCCCACACAGGAAACACTCGGTACACTCCGCTACGCTCCGCTCCACGTAGCAGGGTGTTTTTGAAGCAAACTCCTCCCATTCCTCAACGTGTTGCTCAGCAGCTGGGTATCAGTTTCCCCACACAGGAAACACTCGGCACACTCTGCTTTTTTTTAAATTTAGCTAGACTGCAGGCCAGGTAATTTAGTTTACCTATTCAACCTGAGAGAAATGCACTCTACACATAGCAACGGAGGACAACACATTTAAAATGCTCTCTGTGAAATGGTGCATGTCCCTACAAATCCGCTTTATGTTTGGCACACTGTGCTGCCACCTAGAGGCCAGCAATGCACCCTGAAACTTTTATTTGACATGTCCTGCAAATAAAGTAAATGTTAAATAAAAATTTCAGACATCTCTTGCAAATTCTACTCTTCCTTCATAAAATCTACCCGACTGTGCGAGTGGTCGAAAAGACTTTGTGAGCCATAGATTAGTGGCTGTAAAACGTTAGCTGCATGAAAGGACACCAATAAATGGATATGATAAAAAAAGTCTCTGAATTTAGTTTGCCCATCTGTCTCTTGCAGGTGGTGATATATAATATAATCATAAACCAAAGCGAGCTCCAGAGGCTAACTACAGTATTTTGTATTGCAGTAAATCTGTGGGTATACAGAGGATGAAACTATTTATCACTGCTTTCTGTAAGCATCTAGTTCGCTTTGTGGATTCATTATGTAAGAGGAAAGAAAGTTATAGTTGTTGGCATAGAAAGCAGAGAACTCAGCAAACTAGGTTGAACATTGTAGTTTGCTGCCATCTAGCTATCACGCTAACTGGTATAAAGCAGCGTGGTAATAGCTGCTTTATACCATAGTATGGGTTTGCTCATGGGTTGAGCACCAGTTGCAATATGTATGCAACCTACAGGTTACAGAAATAGATTTGCCATCAAAAGCATTTGATCATGTACATTTTCAAAGGTTTTTACTCGTCAAGATAAAGCATCTTCCCCAACAAAATGACTTATAGTTGACACTATGAAATGTACATGCAATAACCTAAACTTTACTTTAAAGCATGCAGATGCATTGTTTTACGGTAGCAATGCTGTAATTATGCATTATGTAACAACTTACATTTTAGAAATGGAATTGCATGACTGTCTTTTAAAAAAATATAAAGTTGACAAATACTGGTCTTTGCCAGACAGGATATAGAAAGCTTAATAAAAGTATCATCCCAATTACGTGTGGTTTACAATTACTTGAAAAATAAATTCTTTCCTAGCACTCCCACACATTCCTTTAGCACTTAAGAGTGGAGGAGATGATTACTGCTGCACTTTCTCTCTATTAGCATTTGAAGTGAACAGAGAAAAGATGAAGAGAGCACAGAGGGCAAGAGCGGAATGCAGGGTGAGCTGGGCTTTCATTGAAGAGGTCAATTTAAGCGGCTAGCTTTGCTAAACAAGTGTCCATTTGATTAGCAAACACACAGAATTGCATAGCAAATTGCTATGCGACACTGCTTATTTTATGGCTTGAATACAGACATGTGACGTGTCCCAGGTTATTGGTGAGGAATGTTTCCTCTTTCACTTCCACAGATTCGTCTCAAGTACCTGATAAATTGTGGACACGCAATCCGGATGATGTGGGCCGTCTACGAATTATTGCGCTAATATGTATCATTCTGAAACCTGCTGCTGTTCTGCCTCGAGTGAAGCAATATCCTTTATCAAAAGCAGCAGAGGAGGAATCTATGGGCTTCATTCGAAGTTTGCCGGTCTGGAAAGAAGGGTGCCGGTAAGCTCACTGGCACCCTTGTTTCCGGATCGGCAAACTCTGAGTCTGCCTGCTGTGGCATTCTGACCCTGTTGGGCGCAGCGGCCATGGTAGGCCAACTGGTCATGGAAGCACTGGCACCATTACTAACGTTGCGGTGCTTCCGTGTCCCCACTCCCATAGAGTCTGATAGGACTCCATCAGAATGGGGACTTACAATTTGCTGGCGCTTGATTTTCCCATGCCGCCGGACTCCGGTGGCACCAGGAAGTCAGTCGTCAGTAATATATAATGGGTCTGCCGGCAACTCACCGGCAGGTTTACCGCTGGACCAGTAATGAGGTCCAATGACTTTAATGGCTCCTCTGCCTCAGGGAATAATACTACCACCTAATTCGCTGTGTAATACAGCTATTTATCTGGTGATGAAAATGAAGGGGGTGAGTTGGAGAATGATTCAGGATTTGTGCCCCCTCAACGACATTATACAGGCAGAATTTTCAGTGGTTCCAACCCCTGCTATCATACCATGCTACATAGCTGTTGATGTCACTCACTTTACTGTAGTGGACTTGAAGAATACCTTCTTCTCAGTGCCCCTGCATCCTGATTAACAGTATGTTATGTTTGCCAGGACGCGATTCCAACATACTAGATTTCCTTAAGGGTACTGAGTCCCCAAGTATTTTCAATAGTGCTACATGAAGATTTGGGAACTATTGTTGTTCCCAGTACTCTAATTCAGTATGTGGATGATATGTTGGTATGCAGCACTACAGAACAGCAGTGTATTCTGTTATCCTGTTGCGATTATTGGCTGACAAGTGATATAAGGTGGACATTGCAATATTGTCAGCAAGAGTTGTTGTATTTGGGACAATTGATTTCAGTGAACGGTAAGAGAGTAAACCCAGAGCGTGCAGCAGCGGTGCGCGCATTCCCCAAGCCAGTGACAGTTAAGGATATGCAGAAATGGCTGGATTTGTGTAACTACTGTAGAGCATGGATATTTGACTATACATCATACACTAAACCACTGCTTCAGGCCTTCAAGGAAGCACAACGAACAAAGAATAATATTATTTGGACTGATGAGATGGTCATTAAATTTCAGGAATTAAAAGATGTCATTACTACTGATCTTGTACTGGCCACACCTGATTACACTAAAGAATGTTACCTATTTTCACATTCTGACAGAGGGATCACTGCTGTATTGACACAGCACAGCACAATGGGTCACAAACCTTTGGCCTATTATAGAGGCATGTTAGGACAATTCCTGTGCGAACAGGCGTTGGCTGCTGCTGCTTTTGCCATTGAGAAATTGCCAACCATTTTCATGAGGTGTTCATTAACATTGTACATGGAACACGCTGTCTTTGAATATTAGAGCGGTCCAAATCTACCTTGACTACAAAGAGGGCTTCTGCATATGGAGTGATTCTTTCAAGGCTGTCTAGTCCTATTGTCCACTGTAAGACAGTGAATCCAGCAATCTTTTTGACTGAGCCCATTACTGACGATGATGAGATGCATGACTGCACGATCTATGAGGACCTTGAGAATGGTATTCCCAAGGTACGTGATTATGCCCTGGATGAAGTATTTTTTGTTGACGTTTCATCAAATATTGCTCAAGAAACAGGCCAGAGACATACTGGGGTAGCAATACTGCAGCTTGTGGATGGGGGAATATGAGGTATTTTTGACTCAGAGGCTTCCGGTCATTACTCTTCACAAGCAGTGGAATTAATTGCTCTGATTGAAGCACTTGAGGCAGTGCAGGGGTGCCGACTAACAATTTATTTGGACTCTGCATATGTAACAGCAACTGTTCATTCAGGACTGTTAAGATGGATGAGGAGAAGATTCTGTAGGGCTGATGGATCTCTGGTACAGCACACAGCTTTGTTAGATCAATTAATTGCAGCTCTTTCTGAACCCCACTTGCTGCAGTGGTCAAGTGTTCCACCCACACTAGTGGTGTAGACTTTGTTTCTCTCTGGAACCAAGCAGCAGGTCCAGCGGCCAAACAAGCTGCATATTTACCACTTCAGGACATCCCTGAACATCCTGTTTTTGCGGAAATGCAGTTACAGGTACCATATACAGCTCTTCCTGTGGCTGAAATTGAGATTCCTGCCCAGGTGCCACATAATTAGAAGTGGGTGTGTCAAAGAAGAGGGTGTATGCAGTCTCCATCTGATTTAGTCTGGAGACAGATAAGTACAGGAAAGGTAGTGATGCCTCAAGCTTTGGCATTAGTGGCATTTGACCAACTTCAGTACCCTGCACACTTATCTAAACAACCTATTGCAGCTGACCTCCAAGAGGATTGGTATGTACTGTAGGGAACTCATGGTGGCAACAGTAAAGACAGACACAAGTGATCACAGTACAAGGGTGTTTATTAAACTGTAAATGCAGGATGGAAAAACGCCTAAACTAAACCTAAATCTAAGATGGGAGCAAGCTTCGACCATCAAATGAAAAATAAGGCACTCCTAGTTGCGTTGTGTCAAATAAAAGGGCCTATACGAAGAAAACCCTATTGCCAATCCTTAGGCTAATTATAAAGAGTGTGGGATAGTGTTTTCAATAAAGAAAGAAGTGTTCACAAATAATAAGTCAGGATGTGGTTGGCAGGGGTCTCCCTTCCCCACATTTTGAGCACGGGACAAGGTGGGTCTCCTGAGAACAGCACACGCTCTAGCCTTTCCAGCACGAGCTGACAATTCTGTACCAGCTATAAGGGTCTTCGATGGGTAAGTGTCATGATCTCTGCTTCCAAAAGATCAGGACTTGCCCAACTCCCTTGGAAGCAGACCCATAACCCCGGTTCCGAGTGCCAGCCAGTCCCAATTGGGACCTTTTGGACCCTGTCCTGGCGCCAGTGGCACCAGGCTCATAAAGATGCCCAGTCCCAGCGCTGGAAGCGCCGGGCTCATAATGCTTGGGTGGACTTACCTGCAGCAGACCATGCTGCTTACTTACCTGCCAGTTGAGCCCCTGATCCTCTTCTGTTTGGGACTACTTTTCCTGTTGGGTGGGGCAGGAGCCACTCCCTAGGTTCAGAACACTGGAACTCTTCTGGAAGGCAGGAACTCTTTTCCTACCTAGGCGAGGCTGTGGAAGGAGACACCTAAGCACTACAGGAGGCTATTTAAACCACACCCGATGGATGAATCTTGCTTTGCGTTATTCTGCATTCTCTGCAGCAGAACGCTCATCGTGTCTTCGGCTTCTGATCCTGGGCCTAAGGGAACAAAGGCTTATCTTCCTGGAATCCAGTCTTCAGCAGCACCTGTAAAGACAAAGAAAGAACAGGTTAGCACTACGGTCTTCAGTGGCAGCGCATCTCTTACCTGGTCCATCGGCTGTAACCAACGCCTCGCGCTGCATTCCGGCATCTGAAAGACAAAAGCTTACCAGCTCTTCGCACGCTCCGGAGGTCTTCGGCGCTGCAACCCGCATCTGAAAGACAAAAGAAGGTGCGTTTAAAGACATTGGGCAACTTTATTACTCACGTGCCATTACTCCTTCCCACGCCGAATCCAGTGGGTATTCCAGCACCCTTCAGCTTCTCTAAAGCTCCGAACTTGTACCTGCAAGATAAAAGGGACAGTTAGTGCGCATCGTGAAGCAGGCTACAAGCGCTTACTTGCGTGCTTCCAGGCGCTTCTATTCCTCACGCGGGTTCGATCCTCAATTCTCTTCAGCCCGCCATCCGCCATCGCCGGAACCCTGCAAAACAAGAGATATCATTACAAAAGACTTTTAAGACATTTGAAGTGCCCAGAACTTACCGTTCGTGCAGTTAACGACGGACAGCAGTCCTCTGAGGTCAAGAGGCCTGCACCCTTATCCAGTGAAGAAACTGGTTACGGCACCCTGCCCCGAGGCAGATGGAGAGCTCGGCGTTCACTTACCTAAGGTGAGGGCGTTAACCTTTGGGGTTCTACAGGAGAAGAGAAAGGGAAGAGGAGAGAGGCACCCAATAACCCCAGTTCATTAATCCCATATTTTCTATCTGCAGACATCTTACTCTTCGAGTCAGACATACAGTGCACAGAGGTCCAGCCCAAAGAGCCAACCGTGTGTTACACATCACCTTTGAAGATACGGCATTCACCCAGTCAAGACCGGCGCCTCTGCGGGAATCAGGTGAGCGTTACAGTAAGTCTCTTTTCACTAAAAAGTCTCTTGCCTTCAAGGGCCTGATGCATTCAACAAACAAAGTTCCTTTCCAAATGGGCCTTTGGAGTGTTGACTTTCCACCCCTGGATCTCCCTCCTTTGGGTTCAGACGCCTTTCGTACATCAGACTCCCTCCTTCGGGTACACTAATGCTTTTCTTGGTTCACAGATCTTAATGTCTTTTTAAACAGGTCTTCCCTTTTCTGGGTGATGCTCGCTTCACCTCTGGGTTCCCCTCTTCCGGGCTTAGCTCCCTCTTGAATGTTAGCCTCCATCTGCCGGGTTCACTCCGGTTTATATTTCAAGAACAATCTTCTCTGTCATTTTAGCATAATGTCTTTCCAACAATTCACTGTGAACCTCCCTTTCACAGGTTCACCTTTGTAAACACAAAATGTTCTTTGAGGCATCAAGCTTCACCCCTTCTTGTCAGCATCCCTCTGCCGGGTTCACTCTTGCCAACTTTTTAGAAAACAGTTTACTGTGGAAAACCCTCCGCTGGGTTCACCCTCGTCAACACACTGTTCTGCAGGACTTTAGACTTTGCCCCTTTCCATCGGCATCCCTCTTTCGGGTTCACTCTTGCCAATTCTTGTCAACACACTGTTCATGCGCTAGCTTCACTAATTGGGATTCATCTCTCCTTTGCTTTTCATTACTCTGTTGGTCAAAGACTTTCGATGTACAGAGGATTTTACAAGACCCCTGTATGACCACTTTGACTTCTTCTCGCCTCTTCCCAAGGGGTTCTCGTTACAGTGGTTTCTACCATTGGGTAATCTTCCAGAGTGTCCTGCTAGAGCACCCACGTGGTGCCGGCCTCCTCCGTTACTGGTTTTCCCCTTTCTCCATCAATCGTATCTTTTAATGCCTTTGAAAGTTCAAATGAGCAGTTGGCCACTTTTCGTACAACACAGTTCGGTTTCTTATCGATTCTCCCCTCGACCGGCTGTGATGAACTGCTTGCCTTTCTTCTTGTTCGAGTCAAGGCTTGCACCACAGAGACCCACGTCCCTTCCTGGCTTGGTTATCAGTGGAGGAGCATCCCATGTACCGTAGACATCTGCTGAAACACATGCTGGCTATTGTTCACAGTCTTATAATTCCTTCTGCTGAGGTTTCACAGGCCTTGGTCGGAAAGGGCAAGGTTGTTTCTCTGCTCGTCACCCTCTCGGTCTACACCGTCTTTATCCTCCTCTTGAACTGCCTTGCTGATTTTGCTTTCACGTTGTGTGGTCTACATGGCTCGTCTTGTGCTCCACCTTTTGTCCCTGTAGGGAAGGGTAAGGGCCGTCAGGTGTGTGTGATTCTGGTAAATTGCCTGACTTTGCCTGACCCTTGCATTGGCACATGTCAGGTAAACGGCTCTGGTGTTAGTCTGTTGTCTTCCGTGTTGTGCGAAAGTGTTCATATTGGAAAGGGCGTTGGAGAGGTTGAGTGTCTTAAGTAGTAGGATATGAAAGAGGGATTAATAGAAGGGGAATACTGCATTTCACCCGTCAGTGTTCCCGTTCCACTCCCGAGGACCCCCCCATCCAGGTGATCCTCCCTCACTGGTCCACCCTCAGGAACTGCTTCCAATACTGATAGCCGTGTCTTGGCCACCTGGATGACAGATCCCCGGGGTCTAGTTCGGGAGACACCTTCAGGTTTCTCACATGCCCTTTCCCTATGCAGGGTGGATATATCTGTTCTTTGTCCAGGTTCCAATCTGTTTGGACTTGGAAGAGAACGGGCATGAGAGATATTGTAACGCTTACCTGGGACTCCGCAGGAGCGTAATACCTTCTCAGCTAGAGGATCTGTTATCTGGGCTCTTATTCTGTGAAAACAACAATAATAACAATAGAACTACTATCATTTCTGTTGGCGGGAAAAAACTGTATTGCAGTGTGCCTTTGATACATTTCTCCCTTCTCATCTGTGCTTATGTTTTGTGGAGCTCTCCTTCCTGTATTCTACAGGGACACGTTGGTTTGAAACTTTTAACTTGAGAGGCTGTGGTGTTAAGAAGATTCTTGTCAGAATAATGTCCTTGCATCTTTTTAGAGTTATCTGGGGTGGTTTCTTTGGTGAAAATATATATATATAGTTGTTCAGATTCTGAGCAGTCCCTACATTGGAGAGATCTATCTTTCTAAAAGTTCCCCTTTTATTTTGCAGGTTCTTGGTTCTCAGAAAAGGTTAGCTGCTGCGGTATGGCTGCGACTGTACTCAGTTTGAGGAAACGTTAAATAAATGTTAGTTCATCTTAACTGAGTAATTTCAGCCTTCAGAGACGAGCGCAGTAATAACTAAGCAAAGAATAACTTGCTGGGACGTCAAGTAAGCAACATATGTAAAACTTCTTCTTTCTTAGTCACAAAGTTAATTCATTAACGAAAATACCTTTTGTTTTTCAGGTTTTCGGACAACTGTAGATGAAGTACGATCAGGCGATGCGGAGACTGCTGAGGAAAACTTCTGAATGAAGGCACTGTGACAGTGAACAAAGACTGCTGTGAGGAAGATGCTGCAGCTGCGACGGAACTTTTAACAGAAGATGCAGGGACTATGAAATAAACAGCTGGCTGAAGAAACCCTTCGGAAATAGCTTGGTTTGGTAAGTCTTTCAGTAAACTATGGAATTATATTGATTTTCTGTGGAAACTATTATCTCTTAACTTCTTTTTCCTTTCACAGGTTCTGTCAGGAGATCACTGCTAGCATTACCCGCTGCCAGCGGAGAAGATGTGAAGCGAGCGCTCCAGCGGAGGCGGGGCTTAAGTAGCTCCCTCTGCAGTAGGTGTAGTATGTGCTGTCAGTTTACAATGGACTTGGCGGCAGCCATGTTGAGTGTAGGAAAACCAATGTAAGCGCTATGTGAGCCTATGGGTGCAATTCTATGTATGAGACAAATGCCTTTTGTGCCAGGCTTGAAGCCACTGTTGACCCATTGACTGATACGAAGTTCCTTGCTTCCCTGGTATTTCTGAATGGGAATGGTGCTTCTTTGCTGGGATCATGACACATATCCCATTGTGTAACGCTCACCTGATTCTCGCAGAGGCGCCGGTCTTGACTGGGCGACTACCGTATCTTCAAAGGTGATGTGTAGCACCCGGTTGGCTCTTTGGGCTGGACCTCTGTGCACTGTATGCCTGACGTGTAGAGTAAGATGTCTGCAGATAGAAAATATGGGGTTAATGAACTGGGGTTATTGGGGTGTCCCTATCTCTTTCCTCTTCTCCCCTCCTGTAGACCCCCAAAGGTTAACGCTCTCACCTTAGGTAAGTGAATGCCGAGCTCTCCATCTGCCTCGGGGCAGGGTGCTGTAACCAGTTTCTTCACTGGATAGGTAGCGCAGGCCTCTTGACTTCAGAGGACTGCTGTCCGTCGTTTACTGCACGAACGGTAAGTTTCGAGTCATTCAAATGTCTTTAAAGTCTTTAGTAATAATGTCTCTTGTTTTGCAGGGTTCCGGCGATGGCGGATGACGGGCTGAAGTGAGTTGAAGATGGAGCCCGTGTGATGAATAGAAGCGCCTGGAAGCACGTAAGTAAGCGCTTGTTGCCTGCTTCACTATGCGCTCTAACTGTCTTTTTATTTTGCAGGTACGAGTTCGGAGCGGCTGCAGGGTGCCGGAATACCCACTGGATTAGATGTGGAAAGGAGTAATGGCACGTGAGTATTAAAGTTCCCCAATGTCTTTAAACGCACCTTGTTTTGTCTTTCAGATGCCGGAATGCTAACCTGTTCTTTCTTGTCTTTATAGGTGTTGCTGAAGACTGGATTCAGGATGGTAAGCCTTTGCCTTTCAGATGCCGGAATGCTAACCTGTTCTTTCTTGTCTTTATAGGTGTTGCTGAAGACTGGATTCAGGATGGTAAGCCTTTTTCCTTAGGCCCAGGACCGGATGCAGAAGACACGATGAGCGTTCTGCTGCAGAGGTTGCAGAATAACGCAAAGCAAGATTCATCCACCGGGTGTGGTTTAAATAGCCTCCTGTAGTGCTTAGGTGTCTCCTTCCACAGCCACGCCTAAGTAAGAAAAGAGTTCCTGGTAAGAAAAGAGTTCCTGCCTTCCAGAAGAGTTCCAGTGTTCTGAATCTAGGGAGTGGCTCCAGCCCCACCCAACAGGAAAAGTAGTTCCAAACAGAAGAGGATCAGAGGCTCAACTGGCAGGCAAGTAAGCAGCATGGTCTGCTGAAGGTAAGTCCACCCAAGCATTATGAGCCCGGCGCTTCCAGCGCTGGGACTCGGCATATTTATGAGCCTGGTGCCACTGGCGCCAGGACTGGGTCCAAAAGGTCCCAATTGGGACTGGTTGGCACTCGGAACCTGGGTTATGGATCTGCTTCCAAGGGAGTTGGGAAAACCCTGACCTTTTGGAAGCAGAGATCATGACACATTGTTTGGCACTAGTTGGTTTGTGTAGAGGTCTAGAGGTTTTATTGGTCTCTCTACAGAAGCCTATAAACTGGTTTTCCAGGGTTGTTGTTGGTTCCATACATTTTGCATTCTTCTAGTCCCATACTGCAGAACTTTGGGAGTAATAGTCTGTTTGCCAGCTACTCTGGGGTAGAAAATCTCCGAATGGAGATTTGAGAAGGTAGAGAAGTCTCGTCCCAGGATAACTTCCTCAGGGAGCCCCGGAATTATGGCTGACAATATTTCACAAGATTCACCCCGGAAATTAATATGTACAGGTATTTTGCAGTATATCTCATTATCACCATGCACACAGGTAACTCTAACTATGGCTGCAATTTCTAGGTCCTTGGCTGAAACTAAATCGGCTCGGATAGCGGTTTGCTTACTACCCGAGTCGATCAAGACCTTTACTCATCTTCCGTTAACCCAAGCCCTCTCGTATGCAAAATCTGTAGAGGACTGGCATAAACAGATACTAAAGGTTTCTAATTCCTCCTCGGGTTCATCCCATTCTTCCCCCTTTAGGCAACCTATTTCCATAGGTTCATTCCTTAGGTTCTTTGGGCAGTGTTGAGCCGCATGTCCCATTTCTCTACAGGAAAATCAGATAGGGGGAGATGGTCTACTCCCTTTTATTTCTCCCTTTTTACTTTCATTTTTGGCTTTGGGGTCAATTCTTTTAATGTCTACTCTTTCTCGGGGCAGCCCTGTATGATCCCCCTGGTCTCTCTATTCCCTGAGGTTGAGGTCAATGGGTTGTCTATGATCCTTCCGTTCATCCCAACGATAGGCCGAATGGAAATGCTTAGCTGCATCTGAGTGATTTTGCGCAGTTTCAATGGCCGTAGACAGGGTAGGTAGGTTTACCTGTAGAACAGCTTTTTTCTGAAAAGGGGTTAAGGAATCTGTAAACTGTTCAAGGGTGATTATTTTCATTAGCTTATCTAGGGTTTTACCATTGATCCATAGAGCTGCTGTATTTTTTTACGCATTCCCCCATTTCTAAAGGGTTTTCACCTGGATTCAATTTAATAGATCTTAATTTCTGCCGATAGAAATTGAATGTTTGCCCCACTCTTCAACAGCCCCGCTTTTATGGTTAGAAAGGTAGCCCCTTGAGCCAGATTCAGTAGTTGATATGAGGTTTGTAGTTCGCCTTTCAACAGAGGGCCCAAATAACATCTATTAAGGTTTTTTCCAATCCTATTTATTTATTACATTTATATAGCACGCCTAACCCTCAGTCATCTGGGCGCTTGGACTTAAGAATACGGTTGCATTACAGAGACTTAGTTATACAGTAAAGTAACAGTTACAGGTATAGTATTGATACATTCTTGTAAAGTTGCATTAGTCACATGTGAGTGTTCAGTTACATTTTGATCTTAGTCTTTTTAGTCAAACAAATGCAGAATACGGTATCAAAATTTCTAGTTGTGCTGTGTCATTCTAGTCTGCGGATGGTAGACGGGCGGAGACCTTGTGCTCATTAGTGGAGCAGTAGATTCTTGATATCCTGGTTAAAATGAGGGCCTGTTCTTAGTTCCGACGGCATAGCATTCCAGTAGTTGGCTGCGATAACAGGGAAGTTGGAGTCTCCTGCTTTTTGTCTTTTGTATCTTTGTGTGGTCACTTGCTCTAGGTAAGCCGACCGGGTTGGTTTGGCCGATTGAGCTTTAGAGATTAGCTTGGAGAGGTAGCGCGGAGCAGTGTTAGAAAGACATTTATGAATAAGAGATAGTATTTTGAATTTAATTCAGTCCCTGACTGGTAGCCTGTGAATGTTTCTTCTCGTGGTTATATGGTCTGATTTCAGGATATTAAGAGGAGCTCTGATTGCATTATTTTAGATGAAGGAGCTTCTTAATGTTAATAGTCTATCCTAGAGACGATCAATGCTCTGGCTAGTGTGACGTAAGGAAAGGTCTACATGCAGTGATGTGTTTGGCAGTGTATGGTGCAGCCGATGTGATGGCAATAACTTGTCTGGAGAGGGTGAGAGATGAGTTTAGTTACACCCCTAATGCCTTGACTTCTTTGGCTACCGTGATGCTGGTGCCATCAATTTTGAAGGTTTTGTAGGAAGGTGGGAGGTTCTTGAGTCTCGCGGGACTGACTATGATCAGGATCTCTGTTTTATCGTCATTAAGACAGAGATCGTGTTGAGCCATCCAGGCTTGGATAGCAAGATAGATGGAGTTAAGGGATTTGGAGTCTGTTTCATAGTCCCCCGTGATTGCCAGTAGTATTTGGGTGTCGTATGCATAATTTGTATATGTGACACCCAAATTGTCTAGTCTATCGAAGAGAGGTTTTGTGAATGCGTTGTACAATGTGTGAGAGACACATGATCCTTGTGGGACGCCACAGGTGACTTGAGTGGGGCGTGCAGCCGCCGTAGATGAGAAGACTGTCAAGGAACGGTGGGAAAGGAACGATTCAATCCAGCGTAAGGCATTGCTGGGAAAGTGGCCATCAATACATAGGGGGTGGAATAAGATATGATTCACAATATCAAATGCCGCCGATAGGTTTAGTAGGAGAAAGATGGCAAGGTCACCTCTGTCTCTGATTTGATGTTATGCTCATCTGGTCTCTGCAGAGGCGTTTGGGCACGGTTGCAGCCCTCCTTGTACTTGAATCACCCCCCTTCAGGCCTCTCCCTCAGTAGAAAAGCTGTGAGCGGTGTTACGTGATGCTTGTTCAGCGCAGCAGGTGAGAGCAGCCGCCGGTGACTGCAGGCCAGCCTAGCCCTTCCAGGCCCTCTGGGCCCCATGTGAGTGATTTTTGGCATTTACTTTATAAAATCTGTTCCGCGCTCCAAGCGCGTTGTTGTGCCCGCTCCCCCCTCCCCGTTCAGCCTCTTCCTGGTCCTCGTCCCCCTGCCTGCCTCCCTGCCCGTCCACACCTCCCCCCTCCCCTTCCTCTCCTCCTACTCCTTCTGCCTTATAACTGCTCCCCGTGGGCAGCCCCCCTGCCCGGCAGCCCCATCGGCTAAGGGGCCCTTAGGCGAAGGGTGGCTCCTACGGGCGCGGCTCCCATTGTGTCTGCAGGTGTCTGCAGGAGACGACAGGCGCCATTCTGCCGCTCCCTCTTGTGTGCTCCACCTGCTCCCCCGGTCCACCCCCACCCGTACCTGTTCACTTCTTCGCCCATTATGTTTGCCATCATTGTAAACTAGGGTTTTTCTCCCCTCGCAGGATTCTCAAACTTAGGTGGCCTCTCCACTGGGTACCTGATATGCTTTACTGTGTTCACTGTTTCTGTAATTGTGGTAAACTAGGGTTTTTCTCCCCTTGCAGGATTTTTAAACTTAGGTGGCCTCTCCACTGGGTACCTGATACGTATTACTGTGTTCACTTGTTCTGTAATTGTGGTAAACTAGGGTTTTTCTCCCCTCGAAGGATTTTCAAACTTAGGTGGCCTCCCCACTGGGTACCTGATACGCATTACTGTGTTCACTTGTTCTGTAATTGTGGTAAACTAGAGTTTTTCTCCCCCCGCAGGATTTCAAACTTAGGTGACCTCTCCACTGGGTACCTGATACGCATTATTGTGTTCTCTGTGTTCTGAATTGTGGTTAACTAGGGCTTGCTGCTCTCTTCCTGTCCGCTTGCGCCCGTCCTGTCTTCCCCCCTCTCCCTCCTATTCCATGGTGCTCTCTATCTCATCTATCTTTTCAAACTGCTTCTCCATTGACTATCCTGCTCTCCTCACTAAATGTGGTAGGAAAAAGTTTAAAAAGGACATCCTGGTCTCCAACCCAGGCCTCCCTATCGCTGACACCTACACTAGTGCCTCCTCCAAGGAAATCCTCACTGACATCCTCTTTTTCGTGCCTTCACCTGACCTATGGAACCTTCATATGATCTCTGTGCTCTCTCCTTTCTCCTCCTCTCCCATTAATGGTGGCACCCGTTGGGATGTCCTCCTGGCCTCCTTTCACTCCTCTAAGGCCATCGTTAATGTCTATGCTAATGGAACTGTCTTGGTCCAAGGCCCTCAGGCCAACTTTTACCTCTTTGATAGACGCTTCCCGCGCCTCATCAACTTCCTTTCTTCTCCTGCTGTTCCCCCCCCTCTGCCCTCGGCTTCCTTGCCTCCACCCTCCCTCCCTGTCCCCTCACGCTCTCCCTCTTCACCTCCGCAGGGCGTACCTCTGATCTGTACCCCTCCCCAGAAGGGATGCCGTCAAACATTCCTCCGATATCTGCTGCCTTCTTGAGGAACTGAACTTGACGTACTCGGTCTCACTGAGACATGGTTCACGGCCAGCTCTGTCACCAGCTTTGACACACTCTTACCTGACGGTTACAAGATCCTCTCCTTGCCCAGGCCCAACCGTGCTGGGGGGGATGTGGCCCTTATCTTCCCTGAGTGGATTCCTGCCACTGTTATTCCCACGCAGATCTACTCCTCCTTTGAATGTCTTGTCTGCCGACTCTCTCTCTCTCCTAGCCATACCCTTACCGTGGCTACTATCTATCGGCCACCTGGTCCAATTTCCTCCTTCTTCTCTGAGTGGGCGGACCTCTCCTCCTCACTCCTGTCCTCAAACACTCAACTCCTCCTTCTTGGAGACTTCAACATCCACCTGGATGCCTCCTGTCCCCCCTCTCGACTCTTTCGCGACCTCTGCGACTCTCTCTCACTCTCTATTCTCCCGTCTTGGCCGACTCATTCTGTAGGGCACACTCTTGATGCTCTGATCTCCTCTGACCTTCCCCTCTCTGTCCCTCTCTCCACTCCTCTCGGAGTGATCACTTTCTCCTATCCTCCCACCTCACCTTCCCTACCCCACAGGCAAAGCCACCCTCCGCACAGCCACCCTCCTTCTCAGTCATCTGACCCATGAAGCGTGTGTCAGTTGAGGCTTTCGCAGCCACCTTCTCGCCCCCTCCTCCCCCTTCGGCTGACTCCCACCCTGACACAGCCCTCTCCACTCTTTACTCTGCTATATCTGATACTCTTGATATCCTTGCCCCTGTCATGAGAATCCGCCGGAAGCCCAAAGCCAAATGTAACTCCTGGTATGTCTCGGATCTCGTCACCCTTAAACTCAAGTGCAGGGTGGCGGAGAGGAAATGGCATGCTTCATGTTCATCCTCCGACAAACTGGCCTGTCGCCTGCTTCAAAGGCAATACCGGCTCTCCGTTCTCTCCAAGAAGAGAGCCCTCACCCAAGCCCGCAACTCTGCGGCATCTAACAATTCGACCGAACTCTTTAAAATCTGCAAGGAGCTGGCCAACACTTCTGCAGTCTCTACCTCTCCTGTCCCCTCCCAGGCCCTCTGCACAGCACTGGCCTCTCACTTCATTTCTAAAACTCAGGACATCCTGTCCTCACTCTCCTCCTATCAACTCCCCCCCTCTATTCCATGCTCTTCCTCTGGCCCTTCTGCAGCCACCCCTCCTCTCTCCTTCTCTGCCTTTCCCCTTTTTTCTGCTGACGAGGTTTCGAGACAAGTCCGATCTATGAAAGTCTCGTCAAAACAGGTCCACCCCTGTTCCTCCAAAACTATCAAGGACCACATCGACTCCTTGGCTCCTGCCCTTGCTGACTTGTGCAATCACTCCTACGCCTCTGGAGTCTTCCCATCCCCTCTCAAACACTCCCTTGTGCACCCCCTTCTTAAGAAACCCTGCCCAGCTAACTATCGCCCAATCTCTATCACTCCCTTCCTGGGAAAGCTCCTGGAGAAACTGGCCATCTCTCAGCTTAATCTCCATGCTGAATCTGTTGGTAGTCTTCATGACCATCAGTCTGGCTTCAGACCTGCCAGAAGCACGGAAACTGCTCTCCTGAACATCCGTGAGGACCTGCTCTCGAACCTTGACTCTAACACTCCATGTGCTCTCATTTTGCTTGATCTCTCTTCTGCCTTTGATACTGTCAACCATACCATCCTGCTCAACCGTCTCCATGATAACCTGGGTATCACTGGTCAGGCTCTGGCGTGGCTGACCTCTTTCCTCGCCAATCGACACTCCCAGGTCCAACTGGGGTCCTTCCTCTCTGACATCTTTTTTCTCTACCTGTGGTGTCCCCCAGGGATCTAATCTCTCTCCCTGGCTTTTCAACCAGTATCTGGCACTACTCACCCACCGCATCGCCGCTCTCTGCCCCAACTTTCAGTGCTATGCGGATGACACCCAGCTAATTTTCAGGCTACCCTCGGCCACCTCTTCTCCTTCCCTCATCTCTGACTGTCTTTCTGCTATCCAGGACTGGTGTGCCGCCAATGACCTCTGCCTTAATGCCAGTAAGACTGAGATTCTACTCATCGGCACACCCACTCCCTCCTTCCCTGCAGCTCTCTGGCCGGCCTCACTTGGCCCTCTTCCTGCTCCTACCTGCAAGGCAAAAAACCTTGGGGTCATCTTCGACTCCACACTCTCCTTCTCTCCTCACATAGCCGACGTCTCTAAGAAGTCCCACTACCAGCTACACCTCCTCCTCTCCTCTCCTTTCCCCAGAAGCTCACTGCCTCTAGAGCCCTGGTTCTCTCAAAGCTGGACTACTGTAACAGCCTCTATCTAAATCTGCCTGCCTCTACTCTCCGCCCTTTGCAACTCATCCAGAACAGGACTGCAAGACTTGTCCTTGGCCTCAGGCCCAGGGACCGTATCTCTCCGGGACTGAAATCACTACACTGGATTCCAGTGACGGCGAGGATCAAGTTCAAAACCCTCTGAATTGTCCACAAGGCCTTCTGGGGCCTTGGGCCAAAATACCTTCAACTCTCTCTTCCTAAATATCTTCCTTCTCGAGTTCTTCGCTCATCCGCCTCCAACTCCCTCAGGGTCAGCCGCTTCTCCAAACAACGAGTTGGGGGCAGATCTCTCTCCGCTGCAGGGGCCTCCCTCTGGAACAGCCTTCCTGCCCCCCTGAAACTTGAGGAGAACCATCTCCGGTTCCGGAAGCACCTCAAAACCTTCCTCTTTGCCTCCGCCTTCTCTCCCCCTCTCCCCTGCTAAAGTTACTGAAACTGCACTGAATCTGCAACTGGCCTACTCACCGTTCTCGGTCCTTGGCCCAGCCACTCTCCCCTGCACTGCACTGCACATTCCTGGCAACCCCTGCACCGCGGGACTGTGTCTGTATCCCCACAGCCCCCCTTCCCAGCACTTGACTGCACTTTCCTCGCACTTGCCACTAGCTGGCCCTTGTTATTTATCCTGTATGCTATTAACCCTGTACTGCACTTTCCCCTCTCCCTTCCCCCCTGCACTTTCCCTTCCCCTCTACCCTTGCACTTGTGCGATCTGAATGACACCTGGCCTAGTAGGATCGTTGTCTGTCTCCCCTTGTCCCCCCCCTGCCTCGTCACACCTTGAAATACTTGTGTATAGGCACGTTACAAATGCCATATAATATCATACCATACGTGGTGATACTGCTCCTACATGGAGATAAGAGTGTGTGAGTGTGCCAATCTGTGATTGTTGTACCTCTCGAACCCTTTACCCCAAAGTACGGTTTCTGTGAGCATACGCCGGCCCATAAAGCTCTCCTGTGAATTATGGAAGATCAACTCTCCGTCCTGTTACTTCTGGCGGGGCATGTCGAATGGGATCTAGTTCCTTCGCTGATCTGCAACTATGCTTCTCCTTATGATTGGTAAGTCTTTTTTGAGCTCTTGTGATGCTGTTCGTTCTGTTTAATGTCTTTATATGTTGCTCCTATTTATGTCCGCAATAATGTCTCTCTTCTGTTTTCTTCCCTTAGATGGAAATGCAGCCTCAGTGCAGCTGTGAGACGCGGCTGGATGGAAAATGGATGCTACCACAATGTTCGACAGCAGGTAAGTGATGGTTTAAGGGAAAGCACGAAGTACAGCGAAGCGCAACCTTAAACGGACTGTTTTTTCGATGTCTAACCTTGTCTTCTGTTTTTCCTTGCAGGCACTGCTGTCGACGACGGAGCGTGTCTTGCTGCGGCGCCAAGATGAAGATTTCGGCGTTCCGGAAAGTGTAAAGATGAATACTTGGTTTGCCAAAGAGATGTACAGGTAGGAACAGCTTCCCCTAGTTGGTAAGTATGCTGGCAGGAAGCAGGATGTCCTGGAAGCAGGATCTGCAAAGGTAACTCTGACCTCAGGCGACGGTGAGCGTTACGCTGCTTGCAAGTGCAGAATAATGCGAAGCGTCTGTCTTGAGGATCGGGGCAGCTTATATAGCCGAGATCGTGGGCATGCCCATTAGGGCTGGTTTACCAGCCACACCCTGCCACTCCTAGAGAGTGAACCCGTGCAAAGGCAATCCATTAGCAGCCACACACAAGAATACACTTGGGGCTGCTTAATGGATGGAATTTTCAAGGTTAATGCATCCTGCTTAATGGATGGAATGTTCAAGGTTAATGCATCTGAAGTGCTATGTCCATAATAAAAGCTTTTTGGAGTTAATTGGATGTTCTTGTTTACTTTTGTTCATGAGCCTGGCGCCAAAGGCACCAGGACAGTGTCCACCCAGTTCTCCTGTGCATGTGACCCCTTCATGCCTGTACCCCTGACTTCATGACCATGACATTTGAGCCATTTGGATTTTAAGATCTAGCAGGGCCGTTTCTGTGCCATGGCCTAGGCGGAAACCTGATTGGTGAAGGCCAAGAAGGTTATGCGTTTCGAGGTAGTTTTGGATTTGTACATAAGATATCCTGTCTAAGATTTTCAATAGGAAGGGTACCGTCGTGATAGGCCTGTAGTTGGTTGGCACGTTGGGGTCTAGAGTAGGTTTTTTAAGTAAGGGGAGTACCCAGGCTTCCGTCAGGTTTTCTGGTACTTTATTGGAAGCAAAGGAATTGTTTATTAGTGAGGTGATGAATGGCGCCAGGTTGTCTATGCAGTCTTTGATTAGCGTGGCTGGGCAGATTTCACCTTGACATCTCAAAGGTTTTAGACCTTTTATAGTTATTATAGTCTCCTCTATAGTAATAGGTGTGAATTTGAATGTAGGAAATGGTTTAGCTGAGTTATGATTCACAGTTGGTTGATCCGGTGGGGCAAGTTAAAATTTATTTTGATTCATCTTAAGTTAGAGGGATGAGATTTGTCCATACGTGCCTTTTGGATACTTTCACACCAAGCTTGATCCTTGATGCAGAGGTTTGGGTTCTGTGAGGGTGATTCTAGTTCCCGCAGTGTCATGATCTCTGCTTCCAAAAGATCAGGACTTGCCCAACTCCCTTGGAAGCAGACCCATAACCCCGGTTCCGAGTGCCAGCCAGTCCCAATTGGGACCTTTCGGACCCTGTCCTGGCGCCAGTGGCACCAGGCTCATAAAGATGCCCAGTCCCAGCGCTGGAAGCGCCGGGCTCATAATGCTTGGGTGGACTTACCTGCAGCAGACCATGCTGCTTACTTACCTGCCAGTTGAACCCCTGATCCTCTTCTGTTTGGGACTACTTTTCCTGTTGGGTGGGGCAGGAGCCACTCCCTAGGTTCAGAACACTGGAACTCTTCTGGAAAGCAGGAACTCTTTTCTTACCTAGGCGTGGCTGTGGTAGGAGACACCTAAGCACTACAGGAGGCTATTTAAACCACACCCGATGGATGAATCTTGCTTTGCGTTATTCTGCATTCTCTGCAGCAGAACGCTCATCGTGTCTTCTGCTTCTGATCCTGGGCCTAAGGGAACAAAGGCTTACCATCCTGGAATCCAGTCTTCAGCAGCACCTGTAAAGACAAAGAAAGAACAGGTTAGCACTACGGTCTTCAGTGGCAGCGCATCTCTTACCTGGTCCATCGGCTGTCACCAACGCCTCGCGCTGCATTCCGGCATCTGAAAGACAAAGGCTTACCTACTCTTTGCATGCTCCGGAGGTCTTCGCACTGCATTCCGGTATCTGAAAGACAAAAGCTTACCAGCTCTTTGCACGCTCCGGAGGCCTTCGGCGCTGCATCCCGCATCTGAAAGACAAAAGAAGGTGCTTTTAAAGACATTGGGCAACTTTATTACTCACGTGCCATTACTCCTTCCCACGCCGAATCCAGTGGGTATTCCTTCACCCTTCAGCTTCTCTAAAGCTCCAAACTTGTACCTGCAAGATAAAAGGGACAGTTAGTGCGCATCGTGAAGCAGGCTACAAGCGCTTACTTACGTGCTTCCAGGCGCTTCTATTCCTCACGCGGGTTCGATCCTCAACTCTCATCAGCCCGCCATCCGCCATCGCCGGAACCCTGCAAAACAAGAGATATCATTACAAAAGACTTTTAAGACATTTGAAGTGCCCAGAACTTACCGTTCGTGCAGTTAACGACGGACAGCAGTCCTCTGAGGTCAAGAGGCCTGCACCCTTATCCAGTGAAGAAACTGGTTACGGCACCCTGCCCCGAGGCATATGGAGAGCTCAGCGTTTACTTACCTAAGGTGAGGGTGTTAACCTTTGGGGTTCTACAGGAGAAGAGAAAGGGAAGAGGAGAGAGACACCCAATAACCCCAGTTCATTAATCCCATATTTTCTATCTGCAGACATCTTACTCTTCGAGTCAGACATACAGTGCACAGAGGTCCAGCCCAAAGAGCCAACCGTGTGTTACACATCACCTTTGAAGATACAGCATTCACCCAGTCAAGACCGGCGCCTCTGCGGGAATCAGGTGAGCGTTACACGCAGGTCTGAGAAGAGATCTTTGGTGCCAGAGTTGGCATTCTCAATACGCATGTTATATGCGTTACTCTTTGCTAGGAAGGTGGCTTCTTTGTACTCTGTAGCTAGGGTAGTGAATTGTTTGTTGTTGCAGGAGTGTGTTTTTTCCAGTTACTTTCTGCATTTCTTTTTTTATTCCGTAAGTCTTTAAGCTCTGGGGTGAACCAATGATTGATATGAGCATTAGGTTTGGTTTTACAGTTGCCCATAGGTGCCACTTTGTTGATCGCTGCCTCCATGGTTTGGTTATAGGTGGTTACCAAAGAGGATGGATTGGAGATGTTCCCAGTGTATTTAGTAAGCTTTGCAAGCAAAGGGAGTATGTTATCTGGCGTGATGTTGTGGTGATTGCACGTCTGGCTCGCTGGTGCAATGATAGTGGGGGTGCATGCTTGTGTGCATGTATTGATGGAGAATAGTATGGAATTATGGTCTGACCATGGGCATGGGTTGTTGTTGGTGATGGTGAAGCCTTGTGTTTCTATAGTGTTGGCTAGGGCTGTAGCTTTGGAATCGGTGCTGTCATTGAGTCCTAGATTGAAGTCTCCTAGGATGAGAACTTTGGATGTCGGTTTTAAGTCTGTGGTCAGTAGAACAGCTATGGCCCCACTTCCTCCTTCGTGGAGGGCTGCAGGCTTGTATATGAGATGTATAGTTAGGGAGGCTGTGGTGGAGATGGTAATTTTGGTAGACAGTAATTCCCCTGACGGGAAGGCTAAGTTTGGGATTTCTCTTATGTTGAGGATAGTTTTTGAGATGAAGGCAATAGCACCTCCTTTTGAGATGGTTCTGTCTTTTCTTATGATGGAGTATCCATCTAGTAGGGCATGAGCAAAGGAGGGGCCAGCTGCAGGATGCAGCCAAGTTTCTGTTATAGCAATTAAATCTAAATCATTGACTGTGATAAGATTGGATATGTCCAGGGCGTGTGCTGGGAGGGATCTGGTGTTAATAAGGGCTCCTTTGATAATGGTAGACGTGTCGCTATCCTTATCCCTGCTGGGTACAGCCATAGTTTTGGGTATGGATGGTTGTCTCGTGGTTACTGTTACTTTGTTTCTCAGAATCAGGTTCTGCTGGAGGGTTGTATTAGGTACAAAGGGGATTCTCTTGGAAGATCTAGTGTGAGGGTGGCTGCCAAAGGGATAAATTGCCTTAGTTTGGTACTGGTTTCTGGGGAAGGCTTTTGTCCTGTCCCCAAGTCTTTCATTTCTTTTTTGAGAAGTGAGGGTGGTGGTTCCTATGGGGTCACAGAGCTGCTTTAGTGATGTTGAGATTGAGGATGGGGGGGTTGGTGCTGGAGTTCTGGATTACTTTGGTCATAGAAATAGGGGTGAGTTTTGTACAGGGTTTGAACTGCTGCATTTGAGGGAGGAATGAGGATGGAAGGATGGTGCTAGAGTTGGGGAGTACTTTGGCCGTACCTAGTGTATGTGGTAGATAGGCAGATGGCACTTCCAAAGGTGATGAGGCTGGCATATCGCTCCCGTATCAATGTGTATCTTGCGCTGGGGAAGGTAGGCTTATCCTAAGATGTGGCAGTACAGTGGATTTAATCAAATATAGATGGAGGAGCAAAGGAGGTGTCACACGTTAGGGTTAACCGGCTGGCATAAAGGTCCACAGGCTTCTGGCCATCAAATGAAGCAATGCACATTAGATAATGGCAGAGCGGAGGGGGTGCTGCAAGTTGAAGTGATAAAATATAGCACACAATACTGAGGCAGAAATTACTAAATGCGGCATACAATGCTGAGGCATAAATGACTGAATGTGGCATACAATGCTGAGGCATCAGTAGCTAAATGTGGTATACCATGCTGAGGCAGGAATGGCTAAATGCGGCATACAATACTGAAGCTGAAATGACTAAATGAGGCATACAATGCTGAGGCAGAAATTACTGGATGCAGCATACAATACTGAAGCAGAAATTACTAAACGCGGCATACAATACTGAGACAGAAATTATTAGATGTGGCATACAATACTGAAGCAGAAATGACTAAATGCGGCATACAATGCTGAGGCAGTAATGACTAGATGTGGCATACAATACTGAAGTAGAAATGACTAAATGCAGCATACAATGCTGAGGCATCAGTAGCTAGATGCAACATACAATGCTGCGGCAGAGATGTCCGGTTGTGTACTAATAGGGGGCACATGTGCATATATCATGCGAGCGCAACATGCTCACGCTGGGAATAGCAGGGGGGTTAGAGTATGGTAGAATAGAAGGTAGTTGGATATTGATCTTTGTATTGGACATTTGTGAGACAGTATGTAGGAGGCTTACGCCCATAGTTTGCAGGATTAAGGTGGGAAGGTTGTTGCTTGAATGTTCCATGCAGGTGGCGGGGGCGATGCGCTTGCAAGCAAGCCTTAAGAGTGGTGCGTAAGAGGAACACGCTTTTAAGGCAACAGGGAGCAGTCACAGAACAGTCAATTAGTTTGTACGAGGTTGCAAGGTGTCGGGCAGGTTGCATACCTTGGCCACTTTGTCGATGGGTCTCCTGACTCCACGACGACACGAATGGACACAAACGGGGCCTTGAGTGTGGGCCTTAGATGGGAGGCCGGTGTTTGCCTGCCGGCTCCCTGATTGGGCAACTTAAAGCAGGAGCTGCCCAATCCAGTGGAGCGAAGGGTCTGTTAGGGTTAACACTCCAGTGTTAATTTAGCGGTGGCCATTTTGGAAGAGATTTCAACCATGTTGTAGAATGCACAAACAAATGCTTTCTTGCAGCTGTAGATGTACAATGCCTTCTTTATAAATCATGCGCATTGCGTATTGGAGCAGCAGCAATTGTGGAAATCAGCTGTGTATTTGGAATGAGAATACGGGGGATTTTCGGGGGCTCTTTAAGGAAGGCAATAGCCTGGGAACGCTTACCTTGCAGAGTAGGCGCTGTGGAGCACGCTGGCTCCTGACAAGTGCTCTGCATTAAGGGACATAGAGCTCCTTCCCAGGATGACTGCATCTGTGTGGATAGTTGCACCTAGTTGCGCTTAGTTGCACCGGTAGACACTCGAAGTTCAGAAAAAGAATTCTCAAATCTTCGCCCTCCAGATACGGTTGAAGTACCCACTGTGGCAGTAGGGGTCTCACTTGTAACTCAATTAGTTTAGCTACATTTTCTTGGAGTCTAACCTCTGCTTGCATCTGATGGGCCACTAACTGGGCAATGACATTGGTTAGATCAGCCATTTCCTTTAGGGGTGCAGGGGTTCCCTCTGTGGATGGTTCTGAATCCGAAAAGAAGTAAGTCTCACTTTCTTTGGATAAAGTTTCAAAATCTTCAGACCCAGAGTCTGAATCTGCCGAAGGAACGGACTTCGGTAGGTTCATCTCCAACCCAATGGCCCTGCGACGGTGGTGAGGATGTACCAAAAAAAAGGTTCACAGGGAGGAGGGTTCAGGGAGCTAGGTTTGACAAAAGAAAAAAATGGGTTGAACCTTCAATACAACTTGATCCCACTGCTGTATGCTGTAGTGTGAAAGGAAGGGTGTCTAGTAATGCTTGTGTCTTAAAGAATAAATCCTGTTGATCAGTCGGGATACGCAATTGTGAGAACAACACCTCTTTTAGAGTGGATACGCGGTCAGAGTCGAGGAGCTCAACAGTCCTGTTTCCCCCTTTCGGTGGTACTACAATTATTAGCATGGGTTTCAATTTTTAGCAGTTGAATCACATGACACTCCTAACACCATACATAAGGAACTCATGGTGGCAACAGCAAAGACAGACACAAGTGATCACAGTTCAGGGGTGTTTATTAAACTGTAAACGCAGGGTGGAAAAACGCCTAAACTAAACCTAAATCTAAGATGGCAGCAAGCTTCGGCCATCAAATGAAAAATAAGGCAGCCTTAGTGGTATTGTGTCAAATAAAAGGGCCTATACTAAGAAAAACCTATTGCCAATCCTTAAGCTACTAACAGAAAGAGTATGGGATAGGGATTTCAATAAAGAAAGAAGTGCTCACAAATAATAAGTCAGGATCTGGTTGCCAGGGGTCTCCCTTCCCCACGTTTTGAGCACATGACAAGGTTTGTCTCCTGAGCACAGCACGCGATCAAGCCTTCCCAACATGATCTGATAGCTCTGTACCAGCTACCAGTTTCTTTGATGGTTAAGTCTCTTTTCGGTAAAAAGTACCTTGCATTTGACGGCATGATGCATTCAACACACAATCAAACAGTTCTGTTTTACATGGACATTGGGTGACTGCTTCCCCCCTGGGTCTCTCTTTTCTGGGCATAAGCCCCTTACAAATTGTATTCAACAAAACAAATGCAAAGTTCCTTTCCAAATGGACCTTTGGGGTGTTGACTTTCCACCCCTGGATCTCCCTCCTTCGGGTTCAGACCCCTTTCGTACACTAGCCTCCCTCCTTTGGGTTCACTATGGTTTTTCTTGGTTCACGAATCTTAATGTCTTTTTAAACAGTTATTCCCTTTCAGGGTGATGCTGGCTTCACCCCTCGGTTCCCCTCTTCCAGGCTTAGTGTCTTAATGTCTTTTCAACAATTCTCTGTGAACCTCCCTTTCATGGGTTCATCTTTGTAAACACAAAATGTTCCTTGAGGCATCAGGTTTCGCCCCTTCTTCTCGGCATCCCTCTGCCGGCTTCACTCTCGTCAACTTTTAGAAAACAATTTACTGTGGACAACCCTCTGCCGGGTTCACCCTCGTCAACACACTGTTCTGCGGGACTTTGGACTTTGCCCCTTTCCATCAGCATCTCTCTTTTGGTCTCACTCTTGCCAATTCTTGTCAACACAGTGTTCATGCGCTAGCTTCACCAATTGGGATTCATCTCCCCTTTGCTTTTTATTACTTTGTCAGTCAAAGACTTTAGACGGTACAGAGGATTTTTACAAGACCCCGGTATGACCACTTTAACCTCTTCTCGCCTCTTTGCAAGGGTTTCTGGTTAGGGTAGTTTCTACCATCGTGTAATCGCCCAAAGTTTCCTGCTAGAGCACCAACATAGTGGAGTCCTCCTCTGTACTGGTTTTCCACTTTCTCCATCAATCATATTTTTTTAAGCCTTTCAAAGTTCCAATTAGCAGTTGACTACTTTTCGTTCAACACAGTTTGGTTTCTTATTGATTATCGCCTCAACTCGCCGGCTGTGATGAACCGTTTGTCTTTCTTCTTCTACGAGTCAAGGTTGGCACCACGGAGACGTGTCTCTCTCCCAGGCTTGGTTATCAGTGGAGGATGGCCGCATGTACCATAGAGATCTGCTGCAACACACGCTGGCTATTGTTCACGGTCTTATAATTCCTTCTGCTGAGGTTTCATGGGCCATGGTCGTAAAGGGCAAGGTCGCTTCTCTCTTTGGCACCCTCTCGGTCTACACCGTCTTTCTGCTTCTCTTGAACTGCTGTGCTGTTTTAGCTCACACGTGGTCGGTCTGCCTGGCTCGTCTTGTGCTCCACCTTTTATCCCTTTGGGGAAGGGAAAGAACTGTCAGGGGTGTGTGTGATTAAGGTCAATTGCCTGACTTTGCTTGACCCTTGTATTGGGACATGTCAGGTAAACGGCACTGGTGTTAGTCTGTTGTCTTCCGTGTTGTGCGAAGTGTGCGTATTGGAAAGGGGGGGGGGGTAGAGAGCATGAGTGTCCTATCTAGTACGATACAAAAGAGGGATTAATAGAAAGGGAATACCGCGTCTCACCCGTTGGTGTTCCCGTTCAACTCCCCGAGGACCCCCCATCCAGGTGATCCTCCCTCACTGGTCCACCCTCTGGAGCTTGTTCCAATAGCGATGGCTGTGTCCTGGCCACCTGGTTGACAGATCCCTGGGGTCTAGTTCAGGAGACACCTTCAGGTTTCTGGCCAGAACCTAACATTCAGGAATTACTATATGTGTTTACGTCTAACTGCATAGTGTGTCAGACATAAAGTAAGGGCCAGACGCTAAAGACATTTGCATCGTCCAATTGGCCTGTTTCATGATTATATATTGATTTTGCTGACATGGGACAAAGATGTAACTTTTATCTCTATTTAATAGTGGCAGTTTGTCCTTTCTCCACCAAGGTTTTGGTGAGAGAAGTGTTTCACTGATGGAGAGCCTGCAATACTATCAGATGTGACAATGGCACTCAATTCTTCAATGAGCTGTTGAAGGTGATTGCAGCTCTTTTGGGTAAAAAGCATATAAATTGTGTTCTCTTTATCATCGTCAGGCCAACAGGGTTGTTGAAAGGATGAACAGATTGCTTAAAACCAAATTGTCGAAGCTCTGTGTCACACTGAAGAGGGACTGAGTGCATTGTCTCCCTTTAGCCTTGTTCAGTTTGAGGACTCAGCCCCGTAAAGACCATCACTTCTCCCCTCATGAAACAGTGATGGGGAGACGTATGCACATGCCATTATGCCATGTTTGGAGTGCTTCGAATGCTCACAGGGCTGGATCGATTCTGGGGGATGAGTTCCATTCGTATTTAACGCAGTTAACAAAGTATATTAAATACCTTTCCCAACAAATTGCTCCATGAAAGTCAGAAGAAAGTGACAACAGCGCTGCACCAGAATCTGCAAGCTTGCCACCAATGATAATATGTATGTCAGGAATTTCGTGCAAAGGCGAGTGAACCTTGTTACAACGGTCCTTACATCGTTGTGTTTGCTACTCCACTTGCTGTCAAAGTAAACAAATTGCGTTATATGGTGCATTTGTCTGATGTTAGAAAAGCACCAATGACACCAACTATCAGTATTTTATCTGAGTGTTTTTAAATTCAATATTGTTTTACATTTCTACAGTAAGAACGGCATCTTAGTGTTCATGAAACAGTGGTTTGTTTTTCTTTTCTTTTTTAGAATATATTTTGAGGTTTTGTGAATTTTGGAGATTTATTACACAAAAAGATGGTTCACACTAGTATTACACATGCATATTTGAAACATACGTGTATTACAATGTTGCTTCACTTTATGTGCGGTTTTATTTTTGGGTTATTTTTATATGTTGTCTTTTTAGGTTATATGGGTAGGCCTTATAAAGGGGCTTGTGGGTGTAGTTTTTCTTTAAAGGAATGTACGCAGGTTCAATTGTTCAACACATTGTTTGAAGTCACAACACCAAGTGATGAAAATGTAACTATAGTGGTTAATTTTAAGTGGACGAATATACTTGATGCTCTCATATGGAAGTTACAAATGCGAGTGAGTAGGGGTTTGGAGGAGGAGAAGGAATACAACCAGTACAAAGGTGTAGTGTTTGATACAATGGGCTGCATAACAAGTTTGGCGGTAGCCTTGCCAGTAAAACTGGCAAGCTGCCACCAAACTTGCAAAATATTCCGGCACCTGCGAATGGGCAATTACCGGGTCATTACAGCCCTGCCGGACCTGGTAATTGCCCATTTGCGGGCGCCAGAATAAAATGCTCTCCATTCCCATTTGAGCCCCATAGGGCTGAATGGGAAGGGGAGGTTGGATGCACCAGCAACATTCGTAAATTGTGCCGGTGCATGCAACATGCTTTGCTTGCAGGTGCCGGTATGGCCGCCAGGTCAGACCTGGCGGGCGGGAAGGCACCCGCGAGCAGAACTTGTTGTTTGCTGGTCCAGTAACTACGGTACCGGCAAGCTTACCGGTACCATAGTTACCGGACTGGCAAACTTGTAATGAGGCCCAATGTCTAATGTGCACCACCCAGAATTTAACAATAGGTGGCATAGCTACATGAGCTCAGTGGGAAACAGAGGTACAATGGGAGTTATGGCTGTTCCCTTATCCCGCACACGTCTGGGGCACCCAAAATGTTAGTATCTCAAATATTGCCTTTAGAGGCTCAGTGCTTGGTGCATTTAGCGCTGTGTCAGGTCCGCAGTCTATTCCAAGGGCACAAGGCGCAAGTGATATTAATGGACAGAAATGAAGAGAAATGTGCCTAGGACGCCAGTGCCCTCCAGATTTACTGGAAGCAGTGTACATGACAAATAGATGAGAGAAAGCAGTGGTAAACTGTGCAGCAGGGGGTCGACAGGGTTCGGAGAAGTTATATAGAACATTGATAAGAACTGTTTTGCGATATGGACTGCATATATACCTTAACTAACATGGATTGAAGCACGTGAAACACCAGTGCAAGTGCAACAAGTAGATGAATATCAGTTTTGATTTCGAGGGAATGCAACTGTTCCAGTAGGCACCAACACTAAGTGAAACAAGACAATGTTCATTCCAGATCTGGCTAAAGGGACAGCGACATTAATGGATATGTACTGGGTATGTGGCCAATATGCATACCTGCATCTTCCACCTTCCTGGCGAGGTCTATGTGCACTCAGATAGCTTGGTGGCACCAAAAGTACATTTGACAATAACATCTAAGCATGGGGTATCAAACAATCCATCTCACCTTCTATTCAACCCCCCCAAGTGAAGAAGAAGAAGCGGTCAGTGAAGATAAGAAAGAAGAGAGAGAATTATCTGTCAAAGTAATCCTTCAAATGTCTCAAAGTGATTCCAGACAAGTACCGATTGTACACTACAACGGAAGTGTTCTTTGCATCACTCTTAACTCCAGGAATCCAGGCCGCTGCAAAGGCAAAGCGGTGGCAGATCGTTCATTGGGAAGTGATTGAGTTGGTAAATGAAATGGAACAAGGCCTCAGCGCTATCAAGAGTGAGGTGAGGGTGATTTGGCTGATGATGCTTCAAAACCGGTACGTTTTAGATCTCTTAATGGCGATGGAAGGGGGCGTATGCAAATAGATCAGGTTGTCCTGTTGCACATACATATCCCCTAATGATGCGGAGAATAGATTGTTGACGCACATCAAAGGGGCCTCACACAAGCTAAAGACTGGCATGGAATGAAGCTGGTGTGCAGGCCGAAGATTGGTTGAACACGCTGTTTTCTTGGGCGCGCCATCTTGGCATGAGGCACTGGTGAAGATATTGGTTCTGATCATGGTTTTCCTGCTGGTGGTGTTCTGCATGTTTCAGATGACCCTTCGATGTCGTGCCAAGAGTTTTCCAAATAGTGTGAGAATTATGGTTTCTATTGGGGCAGGAATGGCGCTCAGGCACAAAGGATGGGCAGGTTCAAACTGAGGATTTGAATAAATCACTTATAGTTAGAATAGAGCAACCTATTTACCCTCCAGGAACACTAACATCGCCCCCACCAGGCCTTGAGAATTACACAGAGCACTGGGTGGATTTAGCGGGTGATGGGGATTGTATATAACTTACGTGTACCCCTGAGAAATATGCATGGGATGGGGGTAGTTTTTGTCATGTGTGTAGGGAATGGGTGTCTTAACGATGAAGTGGATAGAGAAAGCGAAAGGGAGACGTTAGTTAATGAAGGATTAACTAAAGGGGGAAATGTTGGGATGCATGTACAGATTGCTGCCCCTCCCAGGCAAGAATGGTTGCAGGACGGTCAGGGGGAGGAGGATGTTCAGCAGAGGTGACTAACTGGTCAGAGTGGGGAATTACATAGGAGGTTGTAAATAACCAGTACTGTTGTAATGGAATCATGTAAGATATATGCATGGTAGTTTTAATACTGTCATGATGCCTACCCCCGGAGCACCAGGCCAGGCCCAGCACCCCCGGAAGAAGGCATCATGCCCTCGGGTAAAAGCCCAGCGGCCCCTTATAGGGGCTCTTTGGAGTCAGTCCTGGCGCCTTTGGCGCCAGGCTCATGTTGGACATCAGTCCTCGCGCCATAGGCGCCAGGCTCATAAAGGGAGACGTTTTGTGCACTTACCTGATGCAGACCATGCTGCACGCTTCCGGCCTCCCTGAGACCTGAAAGGGACTATTTTTTCATAGGGACTATTTTTTCACTCGGGCGTGGCCAGGGAAGGATACATACCTAGTTAGGGAAGGATACATACCTGGGACTTCTTTGGAGGCTATTTAAGCCACGCCCAGACAGCAGCTCATGCTTCGCGTTGTTCTGCTTCTTGCAGCTTAACGCTCACCGTGTCTGCTCCTGCTCCTGGACTCCAGCCACGCCCGCCTCGAACCTGGAAGACCTGCAAGGAAGGAAGAGAAGAGAAAGGTGAAAACCAAGGACTATTTCAAACTTCTTACCTGCATCCGGAATCTTCTCGCCAGCATCCCTGAAGAAAGACTTCCATTTAAAAGCATTGCGTTGCTCGCTGCAGCGCCACGCTTCACTCACCTGTCCTCGAGACATCTCCCGGCTCCATCGCGGCTGTCAGCATCGGACTCCACTTCTCTGCACCTAGGGGAGAGAGGAAGAAACAAAAGGTGAGCAGAAGGAACACAGAAGGAAAGCCTGATTAACAGCCATAATACTTACCGGCTGTTCTTCCACATTTCGGGTCGGCGCCGCCCCGTTGGCAGGTACCGTACCCCGGCCCCTATGGGGAAAGGACAAGAGACATTTCTGGGGAATGATAAGGACATTTAGAGGGATCGCCCTCATCACTACTCACCTCGGCAGTTTAACCCCTCGACGCATCGCCTTCATTCTGCACCTGAAATAAAGGACAGATCACAGGTTAGAAAGACAACATAAAGGGGGCCTCACTTGAACTTTGAACTTTCATACTTACGGCGCATCGCTCAGGAAAGTCAAGTGGATTTTGCCAGCGCCATTCTGAAAACCAGTGAAGTAACTGGACGAACACGCGCCCCTGCACCAGAAGCAGGATGGAGAGTTCCTCCTTCCAAACCATAAGGTGAGCTTAAACCGGGGTTTGGAGGAAGTTAGAGAGGAACGAAGGGGGAAGGGGGGAAGGGGGGAGCTAGCACACTATTCTGCAGACTGTTAATCCCCTTTCTCATCTGCAGAAGGATATTCCTACGGGCCATGCAAGCACGATTTGGAGGTCCTGTCCAATCGGTGTTCCGGGTCCTGCCCATCACGCTAGAAGAGGCCACAGCAATCCAGACTAGACCAGCGCCCCCGTGGGAACCAGGTGAGCGTTACAAATACAAAGTAGAGTTGCATTTAAGAGTAGGCCTGAATCCTCATAGGCCGTGTTGAAATGAGGCATTATCCCTTGTTTACCCAGTGCACTCCGATTCCCAGACGCAGCAAGAAACACGCCCGTACACCCACATTAATTGGGCTTGTGAACTATTAGGTAGGCATGTGTGTAGCTGAACAGGTAAAGGGCTGCTACCTAGATAAAGGTCATACTCTTGGGAAACAAGACAGAGGTCCCAGGTTACCAAAACGTGAACTAAGATTTAAGACACTTGTGCACCCCAGAATGATGGTAATTATATTTAAGCTACCATATGTGTCGGAAAATGGGTCCTTAATCCTTCATGAACTGGATTGATTAGTGAGACACCAAGTTTACTCATGGGGGGAGAACTGATGAAGGGGAAAGCAGCGAACAACACGATCTATGATTTGTGCCAGGGAGAGCCAAGAGTGATGCCCATGCAATGGGGATGGCATGATGGGGGTGCCAACATGCATGGTTTGAGAAGAGGGATGCTTTGTTAGCAAGGACCAGACTGACCTCGAAGTCAACCAATGAGCTCATGTAGATAACCAGGTGTACATCACATGATTAGGATTGAAGGTAGGGTGGTGCCAGTTGAATGTAACTAATCATTTTGCAGAGTTTTGAGATGGACAAGAACGTCACCCACGTGGGGCGAAGAAGGATGAGAAGACAGCAGAACCAATTGGAGAACGGGCTGTATATGATTATGCATATAGGCTGCAGCCAATGAGGTGAAGCTAGCCTTTTTCCCTATCAGGTTGTATTTTCTTGGTCTGATAGCTGGGGAGTTGACCTACAGCAGTGTAACTGAATCCAATAACCTACGAAGGTTCCCAGAGAGCCAAAAACCTGAGAAATGCCTGAAGGGTTTGAACATGAGCTGAATATGATTTTAAATCATGATTAGAAAACGCTGTGTTGCTTCCCGGAGCTAGTTCTGGGCACAATACATATCCTAATAATAATATCCCACGAGGGGAATATCAGAGGGTGGATGGCACAAGGAATCCTCCCAAGGGCGTTAACCTGAATTAAAGAATCTGCATTGTCAAATTGTACACTTGAAGAAAGAACTTATCTTGAGCAAAGGTTTGCGTGGAGGGGGCCTCCCCTTCTGTGCAAAAAATCCAGGAACTTTGATGTGGACTGTACAATTAGGAATAGACCTGGAAACCCAGAGAGAAACCAATAGACATTTGAGCTTTGCTTTTGATGTGTTTGAGCAGGCTAAGGATTGGAAAAGTCCCAAAGAAGAAGATTTGAGAGGGACATTTGTGGAGCAAGTCCTGCACCAACCAGCTCAAGCCAAGAAAGGGGAGTAAGAACACTTCTCTAGGTGAAACTTTTTTGTTTCCTTTGTTTAGTGGTAAAGACAGCCAGTAGGGTAGCACAGGTTTCGACAGAGGACAAGGTTAATTCATGCAAGAAGTCCCGACAAGCACCCTCTTGTAATTTAGTAAATTAGGGAACCACCAACTTAGAATAGGTCTAGGTGAGGCATTTGTTTTCTTTAAAAACGTGAGTCTTTAAAAATGTCCAGTTGTCCGTCTCCTGTGTGTGACCTACCCCCTCCAAAATCACTGACCTCCCTCCAATTTAAGGTAATTTAGCTACCTGTACATGACTACCTACCCTCAGTGGTCAGCTCGTTGCAGGTGGCTACCTAGCCCTTGTGACTGGCATCTGTCTTAAGAATGACCAGATGGTGAGGTGCAAGAGGAAATCCCAACAGGAGATTGAAGTCCAACAGCAACTATTCCATCTTCCTGGCCAAATTTGTTGGCATAGGAACCCAAATGGTGTAATTCTGGGAGGATGCCTGCCAATGGTCCAGAAGATGATTCACCAGAGGTCTTAGATGGTGTATCACCCAAGGGATGACAAATGCTGTCACTTATAGCTAACCCTGAATGGTCAGCCAGTGGGGAGCAGGTGCCCACCTGGACACCAGAAGAGCTGAGACTCTTGACTGAAGCTTGATGGCTTTGGTAGGTGGAAGGGAGACTGTACCCCTCAAAGTGTTGAACAAGCCATCCACAAACCCAGTGGACAGGAGAGGTTGGGCGCGGTGCTCGTCTACTTTTTTTAATTAAGTTTTTCTGTTCCTATACTTTTATTTTGAAAAGAAACCGTTCCGGAATGGTTTAGTTTTAGAATAAGTGTAGGAAGCAGTTGAAACTTGCACTTCAGTGCATTGCACTGAACGTTCCCTTAAACAGCAGGTGCATTTGTTTGGGGATTTGTGTCATGCAATCAGTGCTCTTTCTACTTATAGCTCCTCATATTGTTATAAAGTGCAAAGTTCCCAGGTAGTACCTGTATTTTTCCAATATGACCTTCGCAACTTTGATCCCTCCCTCTTTCTCAAAACTTGCTCTCCCTCTCTTCCCTCTCTCCATGATTTCTCTTCACTGACGGGCCAATGACGCAATTTCCACTCTCTCCTCCTCTCTTGTTCTACATTATCCCCTCTCCTTCTTCCGTCCTACACGGAAACCCTCTCAACCGTGGCTCTCTCCTCAACTTCTCTCTATGCGACATCTCCTCCGACGTCTTGAGAGATTCTGGCTTAAATCTCCCATGCTTTCCGACCAAACCTCATACTTCTCCTACCACTCTCTTTATGACTCATGCCTCGCCTAAACGCTCCTACTACTCTAACCTTCTCCACTACCAAGCCTCTCACCCTCGCCGCATCTTCCAAACTCTCACTCATCTTCTCTCCCCTCCTTCCCCTGATCCCTCTACCTCTTCCACCCTTTCTCCTTCTGACTTTGCTAACTTCTTCTCTTCCAAGATTCTTGCCCTTCGGCAAAAAATCAATAACTCCTCTTCTCCCCCACGTCCCCTTCTCCCCCTCCCCCCTCATCCTGCATGTCTGACTTCTCGCCTGTTTCTTCCTCCGAAGTCTCCATCCTCCTCTCCAAAGCCCACGCCTCTTCTGCTCCAACTGACCCTCTCCCATCCCTTCTTATCCCTAAGATATATCCTCTTCTTATTCCTTACCTAATGTCCTTCTTCAACACTTGCCTTTCCTCTGCTACCTTCCCCTCAGCCTTCAAGCATGCCACTATTATTCCGATTCTGAAGAAACCTTCTGCTGATCCCCTTCTTACTGCTAACTTCCACCCTATCTCTCTTCTCCCATTTCTCTCTAAGGTTCTCGAGCGACTTGCCTACTCTCAGCTCTCTACCTTTGTTTCCAATCTCTCTCTCCTTCCCCCCCTCTCAATCTGATTTCCGTCCTAAACAATCTCATGAAACTGCCCTAACCTACATCGTTAACTCCCTCCTCTCTGCTCGACACTCTAAGCAATCCTCTGTCCTTATTCTTCTTGACCTCTCTGCTACCTTCGAAACTGTTGATCACCCCCTTCTTCTCAACACTCTTTCTTCCTTTGGATTCAAAGGCGCTGTTCTCAACTGGCTATCTTCCTACCTCTCCTCCCGCTCTTTCACTGTCTCCTGGGGAGGTCGGTCCTCTCCAACCCAGCCGCTGGATTACGGTGTATCCCAAGGCTCGGTGCTTGGCCTTTCCTTTTCTCACTCTACACCTCCCTCCTTGCCCCTGTTATCTCCTCGTTCGGCAATTTCCACCATTTCTATGTTGATGATACTCAGCTCTTCCTTTCCTTCGCTTCCTTCTCTCCCGACCTCCACCTAAAACTCTCTTCCTGTCTTTCCGCTATAAAAAATTGGATGCCCTCCCGCTTTCTCTCTCTCAACACTGAGAAGACTGAAGTCTTATTCTTCCCCTCCAACTGTATTCCACCCTTCTCCTCTCCCTTTCATTCACTTTCCTCCTCCTAATCTCCCTATCTCAGCCCAAGCTCGCAACTTAAGAATTCACTTTGACTCCTCTCTCTCTTTCCCACCACATCTCTCTCACCTTTCGATCTTGTCACTTCCATCTCTTTAACATTCGCAAAATCTGCCCCTCACTCACCTTCCATGCTACTAAACTTCTAATCTCCTCCCTTATCTTCTCTCGTCTCTTCTTCTGCTCCTCCTTATTCTTTGGACTACCTAATTCCCATCTCGCCTCCCTCAAATCTATCTACCATTCTGCTGTCCATACCCTCTGTCTCCTCTCCTCCTGTGACTCCATCTCTGGTTCCCTTTCCTCCCTTGGCTGGCTCCCCTATCACTCCCAACTTAAATTTCACTTCCTCTGCCTAGTCTTTAAATCTCTCCATGGTCTTGCTCCCCCTTATCTCTCTTCTCTCCTCTCTTTCTACACTCCCTCCCGCTCCCTTCATTCTGCTGACCACTTCCTTCTCACCATCCCTCCATCCCCCTGTGCCCCCTCCCCCTTCCGTTCCTTCCAGCTCCTTGCCCCCCTGCAATGGAACTCCTTACCTCTCTATATCCGCTCTATTCTTTCCTTCTCCTCATTCCGCACATCCCTTAAATCTCTTCTTCTCCATCCTCTGCCATGAAACCCCTTCCCCGCCTCCTTCCTTCCTCACTCCCCCTTGATCATCTGCTTCCTCTCTCCCTACTCCCTTCATTTTCCCCTTACCTCCCCTCCCTCTTCTCCTCCGCCCTCCCTCTCCCTCTCAGTTCTACTGCTATGCTTCCCCTCCTCCCTCCAGTTTAATTGCTCTTCTCACTGCTTTGTTGGACTGATTCATTATTGTATGTTGCTTCCACTGTTATTGTTTTATGTATCATGTTGTTCTGATGTTCAGCGCTTTGGTGTAAGGTGCTTTATAAATTAAATAAAATACAAATACAAATACAAATATGGATATAATCTAATGTTGTCAGAATCTTCACACTTTGGGCCTCATTATGTCTCTGGCGGTAGCCATGCCGGTAAATACTGGCATGGCTGCTACCGGAGTCATGAATTTTCCAGCAGTGGGGACTTACCGGGGCATTACGGCCCCGGCGGTCCCGGTAATTGCCCATTGCCGGGTGCCGCAAAATATTACTCGCCATTCCCATTTGACTCCTATTGGACTCAATGGGAATGGGGAGGACGGATGAACCATTCATGAATGGTGCTGGTGCATCCGTCAAGGTCTGCGAGCGGGTGCCGTTCCGCCCACCAGGTCAGACCTGGTGGGCTGAAAGGCACCTGCTCACAGAACTCGTAGTTTGCCGTTCCGGAAACAACGGTACTGGCAAGCTTACTGGTACCGTTGTTTCCAGACCGGCAAACTCGTAATGGCCCTCTGTCTTGGCATTTGGGCGGTATTGTATTCAAATTTGTTGTACCTTGTTAGGTTGAGGAGTCCTCTCCTATCGTGTTCTTTCAGGATGGTGGTTTTCCATGTGGGAACTTAAGTAGAAAAGAGGACTGATTGCTAACGACTTGACACACTAGAACTCAACATCAGTGACACGCTAACAATTGTGAATCCTATACATTCACAGTGGTCTGTATGAGAAAGTTGCATAACTGTACTGAGACGCATCAGTATTGAATGCAAACCACACTAATACAATATGAAGAGAATCATTATTTTGAATGTGAACTGGAAAAGTGTGATGCAAAATGAATGCACATGATACATATATGTACTGTATACACCATACATGCATTTGGGGAACGGTTTTGAGAAAGACCAGGTAAGGGCACAACAATTGCATGTGCCTCCAAATAGGAGAATGTTATATTATAATTATAAAAATTATAATAGGTTATTTATAACACGCTTAATTCCGAAGAAGTTTCTAAGCGCGGTACAGGGATTCGAACCTGTATTGCTCTGCGTCGTCTTGATTCCAAGATGAGCGCCTTGCCACTGAGCTATACTACCCGTGCCAATGTTGGCACCATGTACAATCAAAAACGAAATAAGTATTTAACCAAACCCTAAATATTTAAACTCAAGACTCAAGCGAAGCATTTTCTCTGACCTACTAATAGCCCAGGAGCATGATTGAAACTTAGTACACCTCCACTTAGCAGAAACCTTGTTCCAAACTTCCTACACTTAAATCCTCAACCGGGAAAGTTGAACCATCAACGGCTTCTTGGGTAAGTCTTTTGAATTGCAACACAAAAACAACTTCTTCGACAAGTATTCTGTACAAAAAGACAATGATTCTAACATCGATCTGTTTGCCGTAGGCATTGCAGGTTACAGTTCTCTCTCCCTTGACCCTTTCTACAAGGAGGGCTTTTCTCCTGCTGTTTCCGATCTCTTTTTATACAACCTATTGGCTGCTGGCAATGTAGTTTACAACTTTCTCACTATGGGTATCTTCTTTGTGGAAAGCTACATTCAAATTGCCTTGATGTCACTCTCTGCTTTCTTGGCTTTGGTAATGCAAGGTTATAATGTCCCCTTGTGTATATCCCTCTTTAGGAAAGTTGTATCCCCTTTGTTTTATTACTGTCCCTTTTTGGCTTTGACAATGCAAGTTACAATATTCCCTTATTGGATATCTCCCATTAGGTAAGTTGCATTCACTTTGCTTGATTATTGCACCCTTTTGGCTTTGGCAATGCGGGTTACAATATTCTCCTAGTTGACCTCTCTTAAAAGGAGAGTTGCGCCCAGTTTGCTTCAATTTAAAGATTCAGTATTCAACAGATGCATTTTTACACAGCGGTCAACTTCGGAGAGCCCCAAGGACACCTCTATCAGGCCACTCGCTGCTTCTTTGTTCGTCGGGACTTCCCTGGCATTTGACAGCTTCGGTCAGCCTTCTGCTGTCTGTCAATGGAGCTTTCGCCGCTCCACACGCGCTCCGGTGAAAATCTCACACTCAGGCGAGATGCAGGACACAGAGAGCTTCTATCTCCCTGTGGACAGCTGGCCTCTGCCACGTTCTCTGCATGGTGTCCCGCTGTCAACACAGCGGTGGCTCCCACTTCTGCATCCTCCTGCTGCTTCTCTTTGGCCCGCACCTGAAAGGCCTTTAAATGTTTGAAGGTCCCATTCAGGTGTAGGTCATAACAACTACAAGTCCGCTCATTACAGTATTGTAACTCAGAACCACTCTTCCTTGTCTCAACACTAAGAGTATTATGGGAATTTAAGTCCATTATGTTCTTAGTTGTTTAAGATCATTTAATCCACTCTGTTTGAGTGATTAATAGCATGTAATTTTAAGGGAAGATTTTAAAGGAAGTAATGGTTTTCTGTTAGGTTTATAATCCAAACACAATGTAGAATCTGATGTCTTGCCTGCCTCTTTCTCCGAGACTCACGCTGCCCCTAACATATTGCCCATATTTGCTGATATGCATTTTAATAATTTTATGCCATAGGCTGATCTGAACTTATTCCCTATATTTGTTGATATGCATTTTACTCATTTTATGCCACAGGTTGATCCTGACATGTTGCCATTAACTGGTGAGATGCATTTGAATCATTGTATTCCAAAGGTTTATGTTTATTGAGTTTATATAGCGCTTTACAGAGTAACAACAAGATACAGTATTGAAAGAAGCATGTTTACAAACATGAAACAAACCAGAAGTACAGTATATGGAACAATTTGCTCAAAGGGAGGGGAAGAAGGAGGGAGGGGAGAGGAGGTAGGTGAAGGGGTATACATGTCAGGTTTGAGGTCAGCAGGAGTTGGAGGAAGGGGGAGGAGGAGGGATAGGAAGGGGGAGTTCCCCAGGTGGCCTCCTACGCCTACTGGTAGCAGTGTCCAGTATTAGGTCAGCGGGAGGAGGGGGAAGGAGGGAGGTGAGGGGAGGGGGCGGCAGGGGTTTGAGGTGGAGAGAGGTAGGCGAGGAGAGTCAGGGGGAGTGGAGAAGAAGGGCTTTCAAGGAGGAGCGGAAGGATGGGTAGGTGGGGGAGGAGCGGATAGACAGAGGTAGGGAGTTCCACTGGAGGGGGGCCAAGAGTTGGAAGGAGCAGAAGCGTGAGGCAGCACAAGGGGCATGGGGTACAGTGAGAAGATAGATCGGCGGATCGGAGAGAGCGGGAGGGAGAGTAAAATGAGAGGTTTGCCCTGACATATTGCCCACAACTGTTGTTATGCCTTCTACTCATTCTGTGCTGCAGTTTGACCTTGACTAATTGCCCACAAGTGTTGCAATGCCTGCTACTCATTCTGTGCATTGGATGACCCAGGAAAAGCGCCCTCCAGTGCTGCCATGATGCACGCCCACTCTGTGCCTCTGATTGCCCCCGACAAACTGCTCAGCTTTGGTGCGATGCCTGGTCCTGATTTGGTGTCTCAAGCTGACCCAGACAAATAGTTTGCTACAAAATCTATGCATTCCTTGCTCGCTGTTCCTACCACTAACATTGCGTTTAAAGTGGCCCCACCACCAAGTGCAAGTCCCCCCCAAGAGCTCGCCCTGGTGCACATCTACCCGGTGCTCTGCCTTTTGGCTCATCCACGACACAAACAGTTCACCACCACCTGCTCTGATGCCACCCCTTCCTCCGTACCATACCCCAGTCCTTTTCAAACTCCCCTTCATCCTATTGTACCTGACACCTCCTTGCCTCACACATCCATCCTCCCTCTCTTGGACCCATTACCCCCTAAGCACACAATACGCACTACCATGGAAACCTCACCGTGGACAACCAGCTCTGATGCCTGCCAGATTATTTTGGACCCAATAGCCTGCACTAGTGCTGCCAGAAAACAGAGACTATGCTCCCAAACATTTTCCTTCAAATTCTGGCCACTTATCAGTGCCCAACCTAACCTCCAGTGACCCATCAAAACTGAATGCACAACCCCCACCTCAGGGTGTTGGTCACCCATTACCAAAGACACCTCTCACACGACAGCCAACTCTGTAACTTCCCACCAGAAAGCCAACCCCCCTGCTGCACAGGCACTGCCAGACCGAAGTGCCTCAGCTCCCGAACATACATCCCAAAAACTACCACCTCATGCCCATGCTCAAAGAACCTCTCAAGCAACCAGTCCTACCACCTGCCTCACCATACAGTCCCCCATCCAAAACCACCACTGGCCCACCAGTCGCCTGCCTTTCCACCACTACCAGGCCTGAACACCTTGCCTGTGCCCTTATTAATGCAGGCTCAATCTGTGCTCATGCTCCTGACATACATGACCTCATACTAGACAACAACCTTGACCTGCTTACCATTACGGAAACCTGGCTGCACAAGGTGGCTGGTTCCTCTGTCTCTCGCCATACCCAATGACTAGGCTATTCCATTCTCAGAACTGATAGAGCGGCAAACCCAGGTGGGGGAGTTGCTATTATCTCCAAATCTTCCCTCCCCATCAGAGCCTCCCACTCCCACCTTTGCAAGGTTACGAACTCCTACTAGCCAAAATGTAACCTAACCCTCAGACCACCGTTAACATCCTACTCCTCTAACGCCAACCTAACAACCGCAGTGCCCCGAACACTGACACCTCCCCTTCTCATCGCTACGATCCTTAAACCCAACACCACATGTTTGCTCCTTTGTGACTTTAACCAAGGGTTCAAAGACCCCGCGGATGAGACGTCTCCTGCCCTCACCACTTATCTTAATGAGATGACTTCACTCAAGCTGTTTCTGCCCCCCCACACTCTAAAGGCCGGATCCTTAACTGTATCTTAAATATCAACACATCAAGGTCCAATCCATTGACCTTGTAACTTGAACAGACCACCCCTTCATCCTCTTTACTATGTCAATCACGTTGACTTCCACCCAAAAAACTGACGACCGTCCCCCCATCACAGTGAGACACAAATTGATGAAAGAACTGCTGGAGCACACCATTTGCCTCCCTTGAGTCGTGGCCCTACAGCACCGACCCAGAAACCTTTCTCAGTGCCTAAAACTCTGCTCTCCTTAGTGCCCTAGACCTGCATGCCCCCCTCAAAACCACAACACGTAAATAAATCACCCACCATAACTGGTTCAGAGGAATTAAATCCCTCAGCAAACAAATGTGCCCAAGAACATCTCTGTGGAAATAAACCCTACTCCCACCAACAAAGAGGCCTTTGGCACCATTGCCATATCTTACATAACTGATTATTCCCACCAAAGCCAGCATCTACAATACTAGGATTAATGAAGTTCGCTCTAACACTAGAGAGCTTTTTAAAATCGTCATGGAGCTTGAATCCCCAGCCCCTCCTATCACTAGCTTACCGAAAGACAAAGCCTGGTGCTCCCTTGTACAAACAACCCTAGCCAACAAAACCCACAACCTCAGCAATAAAACTATTCTAAAGAAATCTCTGCTCCCCACCATAGAATTGGATCTCCCTATCCTCAACACTGTCCCAGCCCCCACTGCCCCCCCTTTCCACTTCTCCCCCATCTCCCTGACTGATGTGCTCACCACCATCCAACACCTCAAAGCATCCAGCCGCACCGGCAGCATTTGCCCAGCCCACCTCTTCAAGATGTGCGTAGACCCACTCGCTCCTACCATTGCGAAATTCATCAAAACATCCATCGATTCCCACACAGTGCCAAACTCCATCAAAGAAGCCTGGGTCACACCACTCCTGAAAAACCCCTCTCTCGACCCCACCCTCCCTACTAACTACCACCCTCTCATGACAGTTCCCTACATCCTGAAAATTCGTGTCCGCACTGCCTACTTCCAACTTTGAACCCTTGTGGAAGCCCATAATCTACTTTGTACTTGCTAATCCGGGTTCAGGCCCAGACACAGCACAGAGTCAGCCCTCCTCGACCTAAAGATTCAGCTCGATCACATTTGTGATGCTGGGGATCTTGCCATCCTCCTCCTACTTGACCTTTCAGCGGCCTTCAATCTCATTCATCACGATATCCTATGTCACCACCTCACCGTCACTTTTACCCTTTCAATCAATGCGGGTAACTGGATCAAGTACTTCCTGAGTGAGTAATTGTCCAGGGTCTTCTCTGGGGCTGAAGCAGCCGACCCCATCCCTGTTGCTCATGGGATCCCACAAGGCTCCTGTCTCTCACCTACATTGTACAATATGTACACCAAGCCACTCTTTGATCATCTGGACAGCCTAATCATCCCATATACAAACTTTGCAGATGATACGCAGATCCTCCTGAAACTCACTGGCAACTATGAACTTGACTCCGCCAATATAAACCGGATCTACAGCATCATTCAGACTTGGATGGCTAACCACCATCTCTGCCTAAATAAATGATGACAAGACATAGGTCCTCATTGTAGGATCTCTGCACCGTCTCAAACACCATGACCCTGCATTCACTTCCTTTTGAATCAACAGGAGCATCACTCCCTTATCTAACCACAGAACAAAAAGCTGGGAGCCCATCTCAATTCAGAATTAAACAAGCATAAACATGTCAAGGCTGTCGCCTCGTCCATGGCTTATTCTACTAAACTTATCAACCTTTCTCGAAAATGCTTTACCCCTGACAACTGCCTCACACTGGCTAGGGCCATTATTGGTAGCATATTAGACTACTGCAATGCCATCCTTGCAGGAACTTAGATCAAAAACCAGAACAAATTACAACTGATCAAAAACAGTGCCCTCTGGGCGGTGAGGTGCCTGAAACGATTTGATCACATCTTTCCAGTGAGGCACGAAGCGCACTGCCTGCCAATTAACGCGCATTGCATTCAAAATCCTTTCCATCGCACATTGTTGCCTGCACAACACTGCCCCCTCCTATCTCACCCATCGCATCTCAAAAAAGCACAACCTATGCAGTCTGTGATCCTCCACCTCACTAACCACCCTGAGATTCAACAGAAAAAGAGCTAGAAGAACAAGCTTCACAGTTTTCGCTCCCACTTTCTATCTAGAACAAGCTGCCACCCTGTATCCAAGAAGAGCCTTCCTATCTGATCTTTTGCAAAAAAAGTGAAAACTGAACTGTTTAATAAATATGCTTAAACACTGCTGCCTTACACCCGAAATGTACTGCCTTTAATTAAAACTTACTTTTTCTGTGACCACAATGTAACCTCTTGTCACAATGCATTGATTGTAATTTAACCTGCCCTAGCGCCAAGATTCCTCTGGGTCTGGGCGTTATCAACAAATACAATAAATAAAATAAAATAAATCATAACTACTAAAGGTAGTTGTACTAACTCCCTGTCCCTTATGTACATAATTTTCGTGTTTACAAAAAGGGATCTCATACTTGGCACCTTGGCTAAATCTGGGAAGGGAGGCACTACTGTGGCAACAAGCCATTAAATATTCAGGCATTAGGGAAACCTCATCCTCGAAAGCGGATGAATACTGCGTCCCTCCTGATGGATTAACCACATTCCCTTGACGCCCATGTGATCCTCCCACCTAATACCACCCTCAGGGTTAGAATCGGGTAGCGTCTGCCTTTCCCTGGCTGGAGGAGACTTTAGGATGGGATTCTGGGATGACTCTGCAGGATTCATCACCGAGCTGACTGGCACGAGCAAGCCATGCGCATGCGGCTCCTCTCCCCAGCCCCTGGGACCCAGCTAAACCACCACAAGACGGGCCACTGGGTCCCAACATCACAGAGAGGGGCCGGCCAAGGCACAACCACTAGCTGGGCTCCCATACCTACCCATCAGAGCAGGTAGTCCCATGGGTCCCTGTCCGCTCAAGGACAGGAAAAAACAGATGGAGTTGTGGTCCAGCCTAGACCGGCTTGGTGAGGGCAGGGCCAGAAGGCTTCCTGCATAACGTTTTGTTTTCTGCACCCACTTTACATGATTTCCTGTCCGTGAGGTGGGAGGGCTCATTAGGTCAGGACTAAGAGAAAGAGGTCATGTGCCATGGCCTATTGCGCCTTGAACTGTCCAAGGCGTTGAACTTGTTTGAAGCAAAAATACTTCTAGGATACCACATATTCTGCTCAGACCAAATCCAGATCACTGCAAATCTTGTTTCTGTTTTCATTTCAATGTCTATTTTTTTTTTGCTCAACTCGGTGTTTCAAAAGGGGAAAAAATCCTAAGAAAGCTTCTAGCTGCGACAGGGTTTGTAACATTTTCCAGCGTCGATTCTCTGTGTTTCTATAATATACATCGGAAGCAGGCACAGGCGCCCTGAGTGGCAGCATCCCTGCTCTCCCAAAGCAAATAAACCACTGGCTGCTCAAAAGGTTTTCCAATTCCCTGCAATTACCTCCGATGTATGGCCAAACGGATTCCGAAGAGTCCACACAAAGATCTGCTGCCGTTTAAAGCAGCAGCAGGACAGGAGGTGAGTGACCTTCATCATCAAGTGGCATCCCGGGAAGACCGTTTTTTTCCAGAATGCATGGACCACTTCACAGCTGCTTTCACTACCATTCAAAAGAGAAAGATCAGATGACAGTAAAAATATAACATTTTAGACACACTTTGCGGGTGCACATGCTTCTCGTGTACATGTGCTCCTCACACAATCAATGTTTTAAAGTTGAGGGAATCCAAGGCAAAAATCATAAGGGGTAGCTCAGTAGGTTAAATGACTGTTTTAGAGATGTGTTTAGAAATGCCTATAAATAGTATTCCCTTTCCCAATGTTTTTAGAAATATTTTGTAAGATCCAGCATCTACCAATTATTGGTAGAAAAAATCGAAACCATTCAGGAAATAATTTGTATTAATCTTCAGTCCCTCTCCATAAGTATTCCCAGGCAGATGTACCGTCTTCGCTAGTGCAAGGCTCAGGTCACTTTGTTCAATTTAAAGCTGTCTCAGAGGATTATGTTCAATCTTGAGTGGGAGCACTCAAATCTTCCAATGATTCATTTTTCCCACTGCCAGCATGTGCAGCGTGGCGGCTGGCCCTGCAATAGACGCCATTCATGACTCAATTTATTAATAAATCACTTGAGTAGGGCCTAGTGCCTTTGGAGCTAAAGAATGCTGCTGTTACGCTACTCCTGAAAAACTAAAACAAATTTAGACCGGCTAGCCTTCAGAACTACCAGTTGGTAGCGACCGGGGCCGGGGAAAATCTTGGGGAAGGTGGTTACTTATCAGCTGCAGGAGTATGTGGAGAAGGAGTCCTTGTTGCACACCTTTAAATCTGGCTTTTGACATAAGTTTGGAATGGAGACAGCATTACTGGCCATACAGGATGGTCTTCTAAAGGTCGCGGATGGAGGAGAGTTATCATTGTTGGTAATCCTGGACCTATCCGCGGCCTTTGACACAGTAGACCATCACATCCTGCTTAATCGCCTGAGTGCGATAGGTAATGTCTCCAAGCAAGCAATTAAATGGTTTGGATCTTTTTAATCCAACCGTCAACAAGAGGTCAAACTTGGGGGGGTGGGGGAGGGTTAATTTCAGACCACATATCAGTGGGCTGTGGAGTTCCACGGGGTTCCTCACTATCACCCCTGCTTTTCATTCTTTATCTGAAACCATTAATGGATATCCTGAGATATCATGGAGTGAATATTCACTCCTATGCTGAAAACACCCAGGTCTTCATTAAAATTGGAAAAGTTTGGGTAGCATACCTCATGGTCAAACTGTGCCTTGAGGAAGTGAGTAGATGGATGTCGGAAAATCTGCTCCAACCTAACCCTAGCAAGACTGAGGTAGTGCTTTTTGGACCCAAACACTGTAGGATTATTTAGCGTGTTTTCTTAATGCAGTGCCACTGCATGGTTTTAATATATTGCTATAATGCGGTACAGCAAGCTATGTGTTGCCAGTGCAACATGGACATGTCATTGAAGACCGGCTACTCAGTCAAAAACACATCCATTTTTTTCACATTCAAAATGCACACCATATTTTTTTTTTTTCTTCCTCACCTGAATTGCCTCTGTTGCAGGAGACACATTTGAGGATTAATGAACTAATATAATTAACAGTACTAACGTGATCCTAACGTCTTAATAATATAATGTGTTCTCACTGCAAAATGAGGCAGGCTGAAAGTCATTTTAAACGGACACTCAGAATTTTTTTTTTCCTTTCTCTTTCTCTGTGCTTTTCACGGTTCTTGCTAAAGAAACAAAACTCGAATAAGCAGGAAATTAGTGGATACAGTTTCTTACTGAAAAGTGACCTATTGTTTGAAGAAGGAGGGTATGACATGATAGATTTTTATTGGATGCACGTCACAGGAAGGGCTGTACCAGAGGTCTCTTGGTGCATCTCGGGGAGAAAGAAAGGCAGAGGACATTTTGCACAGCTCCAGGGAAGACTTGGCTGGAGTTTCTATGGGGTTTCCTGATTGAGAGGTGTCATCCCAGTCCATTGCTGACTTTCCCAGGCTGGAGATTCCAGTCAATAAGCACCGGCTTGAGAGACTGCAGATCAGAACTGCATGTCCTCACTGGGGTGCTTTGAAGGAAAGCCTGGAGCCATTTAAAGAAAGCGACCAGTCCAGGGAGTTCGCGTGCTGAACAGCTACAATTTGCTGGTAATTATCTTGTATAAAAGTGAGGGTGCGGTATGTGCATGAGACCTATTTTAGACAGGCAGCGTAGCGATAGCTTTTCACTGTGTTTAAATGACACATTTTAATGTTGCCAGCTGAAGGCAATGTCAGATAGCCCACATCGTTGTGTGGGCAGGTCGCTGTTGAGGCCCAAGGACAGGACGTCCTGGATGTGACATCAGGGGAAGGGGAGGGACGAGGCAGGGGTTTCGGCAGTTCCCGCCGATATGTTAATAAAGAAGGTTGCATACAACCCCGGCTCCCGCGTATCATTTAGAGCGCTAGCGTGCGCGCGAGGGAACCCACGAGGGTGGAGCACAACATTGGCGACGAGCGGGTACGGGCCCCGCTGACACCGTGGCGAGGTCTGCAGCAGAGCAGTATAGCGCGTCGGCGCGCCTCGGACACGGAAAGCAGAAAGAGCGCTGCCCCACCTCCCCAGTGACAGTGGACCCTGGAAAGGTGCCCAGGCGACTCGCGCCCGCCTCCCTGACAGCAGAGGTGGAGCTCACACACCCGGAGGACCCGGCGAGGACACACGGAGCCCGGGGGAAGGGCTCTGGAGTACCCCGCCCTCATTCTCCACGTCAAAGAGTACGGCGCCCACTCCCCAGTGCGACAAGGCGCCTGGCGGGCTCCAGAAACAGGGGCCACGCCAAAGCCTGAAAGCAGTGCGAGGGTAAGCGTCACCCTGTATAACACTCAGTCAGAGCGCTGAAATCGCGGACATTTCGCCCCACGTGTGATTAGGAGGTGGAAATAAACCTCGAGCATCAAGTGCCATCACACACACGCCTCAGAGGAGCACGTTTTCCAGCATTACAGTCACTTGCCTGCACACAGGCCCACGACATATCTTCAGACATGTCGGATTCAGCGAGCACCACAGCCTCATCCTCAGGAGGGGCGGGAGCGGCGGCGACAGCGTCGTCAGGAGGAATCGACGCAGCACACGACAACAGCCAACATACACAAAACGAGGGAGGTGCATCCCAAATCATGCACATGCCAAACCCCTTTGAAATACGAGATACCTCAAATTTAGGACCCAGATGGAACATATGGCTCCGAGACTTCAAGTTCTACACTGGTGCCATAGGATTAACAGATGACACGAGACTGAAAAACACACTATTCATGGCAGTGGGACCTGCAGTAAGAGACATTGCGGGGGAATTACTAAATGTGGACACAGTCACGTATGGTAAACTGTATGCCAAACTATCAGACTATTTTGCACCGCATACTAACGTCGATTATGAACGCCACGTTTCATACAACCAGACAAGAAAAGGGTGAGTCAATAGACAATTTTGTGATGCGCCTCCGCATCAAACTGAAATACTGTGAATTCCATACATACTCCAACGAAGAGGCGCTCCGGTCACAAGTAATTGCAGGGTGCCTCTCGCAACCATTCCGTAAGCAACTCCTACAGAAACAAAGGTCCCTGGAAGAAATCTTAGCTCTAGCCCGCATGGAAGCTACAGTTGACTCTCAACTGGACAGTCTGGGAAAGGTGTCCATACAACAACACAGTGAAAATACCGAATCGGTCAACAAATTGTACTCACACCCCACTCAAGGAAATAAACACCTTTAAGCCACGTGCTACAAATGCGGATACGAGTACCCACACACGGGGGAATGCCCAGCCATAGGACAAAAATGTGCTGCATGTGGAGGAATGGATCATTACAGGGCCATGTGCAAGAATGCACCAACACACACGCCGACCAAACATCGGAATCAAGACGGGCGCCGATACGCTTGCCAGAGACCGCCCAGATCCCTGGGGGACAGCGAAAGGAGACACACCAGAAAAGAGGACAGTGACCGCAAATGCCGATACACTCATGAAGATAAACGTTCGTCGGAAGATACGAGACGCTCACACAGAAGTCGGTTTGTAAGGTATGTTGAAACCCGGTCCCCCACCAGCAGTGACACCCCATCATCAGAGGATGATCAAAGGAGAAAAGGTTACGTGTGGGCCTTAAACGACAATACGGCTGCCACCTAACACAGTCCCATACTAACACTTCAGGTGAACGACACCCCACTAAAGTTTCTGATAGACACCGGAGAGACGGTCAATATCATCAGCGAAAGAGCATACTAATCCCTGGCCCCGCAGCCCAAAATCGAGAAAGCCACAGTAGACATATATCCCTATGGCTCCACGACCCCTCTGCCGTGCAAAGGCATGATCACAGCCTGGTGCACTCACAAAGAACACACAGCAAAGGTCCCTCTATATATCCTGAAAACTGAAGCTAACAGCGGATGCATATTGAGCTTCCGGACCGCGGTAGACATGGGACTGGTGCACATCTTATAACAGCTGATGGCGCATAAGTACTTTGCCAAACCGGACGCAATCGAACAATCATTCCCAAAGCTCTTCACCGGCCTCAGCAAATTGCGGAACAGAAAGGTACACCTTCACATAAATCCTCATGTTAAACCGGTGGCCCAACATTATCGAGGGATTCCATTCAATATCCAGAGCCAGGTGGAAGAGGAACTGGATAAACTCATCAAATTGAACGTCATTGAACCCGTGTTGGGTCCCACACCATGGGTATCCCCCATCGTCCCCGTCCCCAAGAAATCACCTGATGGATCCATACGCCTGTGCGTAGACATGCGCAGAGCCAACACCGCCATTGAAAGAGAGAGGCATCAGGTGCCCAGGATCACTGACATGATCCATCTTCTTCACTGTGCAAGAGTTTTCTCAAAACTGGACCTTACAAAAGGCTATCACCAGATTGAACTCGCGCCTGAATCCCGATATATCACCACGTTTGCTACCCACCTCGGTCTTTTTCAGTACAAAAGACTCAGTTTTGGCATATCCTCCGCCGCCGAAATTTTCCAGGAGGAGATTCATAAGGTGATCAGACACGTCCCTAACTGTTTAAATTATTCAGATGATGTCTTAGTTTACGGCAAGTCGCAGGAGGAACATGACTTAGCGCTCCACAGGGTATGTCAGGCACTGGATGAAGCAGGGCTGACCGTGAACAAATCAAAGTGCAAATTCTCAAAAGGCTCTCTGCGATTTTTCGGACACATCTTCTCGGACAAAGGCATGAGACCCCATCCGGAAAAAGTAGAGGCTCTCAATGCAGCCACACCCCCCGTGAACACCACGGACCTGAGGTCATTCCTAGGCCTAGCCAGTTACTGCTCCAGATACCTGAAAGACTACGCCACCGTCAGTAACCCATTACACCTACTCACTCGCAAGGACACGCCGTTCACATGGTCGAAAGAGTGCCAAGAAGCATTTGTGGCCATACGGAAAGCCATATCACAAACTGAAGACATGGCATACTTTGATGCCAGCCGCGACACTGAACTGATCGTAGATGCCAGCCCTGTGGGACTCTGTGCCATACTGACACAAAAAAAACCCCAGAGAACCACACATCACCCACGTAGTGGCGTATGCCAGCCAAAGCTTGACAATCACGGAACAGGCATACTCGCAAGCAGAAAAAGAAAGCCTAGCGGTAGTCTGGGCTTGCGAATACTTCCATCTCTTTCTGTTCGGCAAGGAATTCACCATTATCACCGATCACCAGGCACTGCGCACCATATATGGGAGCCCGAAAGCCAGGATGCCGCAGAGAATAGCCAGATGGGGTCTGCGCCTGCAGGACTACAGATTCCAAATAAAACACCGCCCGGGGAAAGAGGAGAACCCCGCAGATTATCTCTCTTGCCACCCCATATCCTCAACCACGTCTCAACCATCCATAGCGGACGCATACATAAACTACATCATACATCACCTACAACCGCTACCAGTAGGATGGTCTGAACTGTCGGTGCAGTCGGAGGCGGACCCAGCACTTCGAATCGCAAGACACTGCTTACAGACAAGACAACCCTCATGAGGCAACAGGCCAGAGGAGAATCGGAGACAACACGGGAGGACGTCCAGTGGCTTGACCAAGTCCGGGAAGAACTAACGGTGGTAGAGGACAATGTAATACTAAAGGGCTGCAAAGTCGTCATCCCGAGAACACTCCGGGAGAGGATAGTACACCTGGCCCACGAAGGACACAGAGGAGTAGTCGCCACGAAGTGCCTCCTTCACCAGAAAGCCTGGTTCCTGCAGCTCGACCGCCTGGTAGAAACCATCGTAGGAAGCTACCACGTCTGCGCACAACTGGCGCCACCGCCACATCCAAACCCCTTACAGACATCACCGCTGCCGAACAAAGTGTGGGAGGAGCTAGCGGTAGACTTGTTTGGACCACTGAGCAATGGGACACACGTGGTCGTACTCATGGATGAACATTCGAGATACCCGGACGCTCAGATAGTGGAAAGTAGTGCAACGTCGAGCGTCATCCCAGAACTCGACAGGATGCTCTCTGCTTATGGCATCCCCAAGATCATGAAGTCGGATAACGGCCCTACATTCATAAGCCCGGACTTCCAGAAATTTGCAAAGTACATGGGGTTCCAACATCGACGAATAACCCCCCGATGGCACCAGGCCAACGGCATGGTCGAAAGATTCATGGCCAACATAAAGAGAACTTTACAAATCGCCCATGTTCAAAACAAGCCCTTTGAGCAGGCCCTCAATCAACTACTCAGGGAGTACAGGCACACGCCCCACAGCACGACGGGAGTGTGCCCAGCAGACCTGCTGTTCAGGAGGCCAATCACCACAAGGCTACCTGAGGACACAAGGCTACAAGAACCGACGCCGCTGGAACAAGAAGCGAAAGCAAATGACACCGCGAGGAAGGCAAAGACAAAGGAGGTCACAGACAGGAAAAGAAGAGCTCGCAAAAGCATAATGCAACCAGGTGACGAAGTGTGGCTCAGACAACCCAAGAATCGGAAGGAAGAAGCCACCTTCGCATCCACCCCCCCTCATCATAACCCACAAGAAAGGCACCATGGTCAAAGCACAAAGGAATGACTGCTCAGTGGTGACCAGGAACAGCTCGCACTTCAAGCGTGCCATACCGACACAGGGAGGTCAATGGACAATGGACAGAGACAGCGAAGACGACAGGCCACAAGAAGAAGCATACCAAGGAGATGGGGAAGAGTCAGGAGGTGAAGCACACACCCTACCCCCCGCCATGGAAAGACCAACCCCAAACAAGGCGAGGCGACCCCAGAGGAGCCGCATGAAGCCAACTTGACTCATAGAGGAAATGGGGTGAGAGTAAAAGCCATGGGACTCGCATGTTAAAAAGGGGGGAGATGTCAGATAGCCCACATCGTTGTGTGGGCGGGTCGCCGGTGAGACCCAAGGACACGACGTCCCGGACGTGACGTCAGGGGAAGGGGAGGGAAGAGGCAGGGGTTTCGGCAGTTCCCGCTGATATGTTAATAAAGAAGGTTGCATACAACCCCGGCTCCCGCGTATCATTTAGAGCGCTAGCGTGCGCGCGAGGGAACCCACGAGGGTGGAGCAGAACAGGCAAAACAAACGATGTAATTTTTCTCTCTCTTGTGCAAATATAAAATGAAATTCGTAGTGTTCTTGCATCTTGTCTTTCTCACGTTTTTATTTCAGAGAGGATTGTCTCACGAATGGTAATGTATCATTTTAAAATGAAATTGTGATAACACACAGTCTGCCTAAGAGTATTCTTGTTTCTGTTTCATTTGGTGTCTAAAAAAAATATTATGCCATAGAGGGAATGATGCTTAAAGTGCCAAGTTTCTATGCAGATAAAGTAATGTTATGAGCAATTATAAATAGCTGTGTGCGTGGTTCCACTCAGTGTATATATATATATATATATATGTGTGTGTGTGTGATTTCTGAGTGGAACATAATGAAATAGTTTGCTGGATGTATATGAGTCAGCAGAAAGAGAGGCCTCTGGAAATAGTTTCACTGATGTAAATAAATTAGTGATAATACCACAGGGGTTGTGAATACTGTTTGTGAAAATTGTTGTATCCATAAGATGTAGGCCTGAGGTCTCTCTATTGATCACACGAACTGACTAAGTAAGGAGAAAGGGGGTTATGGATATTGGGGCCACAAATAAAACAAAGGAATTATGCTCACCAAAAATACCACCAACAAAATGTATACCAACTAAATATATCTGTGTACTGAAATAATGCATATTCACTATATTACCATAATTCCAAACCCAATCTGAATGCAAGGAGTGATTATTGCTGAATTACTTTATTTTTGGCGGTAAGAAAATACTTCTAGGCCCCAAATCTACACAAAATACCCTACATATTTATGGTGCGTTGGCCGGGAATCGAACCCGGGTCAACTGCTTGGAAGGCAGCTATGCTCACCACTTTACCACCAACAAAATGTATACCAACTAAATAGATCTGTGTACTGAAATAATGCATATCCACTATATTACCATAATACCAAACCCAATCTGAATGCAAGGAGGGATTATTGCTGAATTACTTTATTTTTGGCGGTAAGAAAATACCGCTAGGCCCCAAATCTACACAAAATACCCTACAACACTCACTGAAGCAAAGTGCTCCTATGTCCCCAGTTTCCTGGGCACCGATCTTAAGTTTGCTCCCAAGAATAAAAATCTGGACTGCCTCTGATAGGATAACCTGGGCAGTGAAGACCAGGTCAGCGCCAAGGTGCAGGCGATCTTTTATTCACTGTGGTTACTACAGCATGTTCTACCGGTTGTTCCAGACTAGGGCCATGTCATTGTGGGTGGTGCTCTAGTGAATGCACACATGGTCTACTGTAACAGCCTTCTGCCTGGCATCCTGGCCAAACAGTTGCATACGCTACAATAAGCACAGAACGCTAATGTAAGATTGGTGTACCAGCTGGGGAGGTCCGTCCAGGTGTCGGCTATGCTCCGAACCCTCCATCCACTGGCTGGCTGTGGAAAACAATTACATTTAAGGTGGCATGTCTGATCTATAAATGCCTGAATGGACTTGCAGGTTGCTACATTTAGGAGATCAGCTGCTGTTGACCATACCCCTTAATTTCTCTCAAGGGGTGATGGAAGGTTTGCAGTATTTGGCCCCAGACTTTGGTATAGTCTTTCTCGATATAACCAAGCCCTTGACTCTGTATCAGTTTCGTAGGGCTCTTAAGACCCATCTCTTCAACTAAGGGAAGGCATTGGTTGTGGGATCTTATGGGGAAATTCTTCTGTTGAATTGGATCTCAATATGGTCCCCTGTTGTGTCCATTCTTGTAGACCAAATGTGTCTTTATACGGTTGAGTCCCTTCAGTACATGTTACAAATGCTCAGGATCAAATTATTGCATTATTTTAATTAAAAAAATGTGAACAGTTATCTTTCCCAAACACTCCAGTAGAGCTAGCGTTCCATCACCAACCAATTATTGCCTCCTGCATCTCATCCCAATACCCTCTTACCATCCAAGCTCACCCCATAGCTGAACTACATATCCCCAAACCTGGCCGAGGCGTGGTGGGTTACAAGTACTGTGATGAGCAAGAACAGGACTAGGAGCAATGAAGATTACTGGTTAGTAATGCCCACATTGCCTCCCTATCCCTCTTCCTTGCCCTTACTCATTGAGACATACCCAATCACCAGGATGGCTGGGGAAATAACCACAAATACCACAATGTACTGCTAACACCATTCACAAGTCACTATCACCCTTACTGTTCAGTAACTGCCCTGACCGCCAATACACTGCACCTTACAGGTCTAATCTGCAAAAACGCAAATGCGCATGTTGTGGCCGGGCTTGTACTCCCCTGCAAGAGCAACCTGGTGCCATCTTTCATCAGCATGTGCTTTGTCTGCGCTCCCTCAAGCAAGGATAGTCCTCCTCAACCGAGCGGGTTATGCAGAGCGGGCCTCAGAAACTTTGCAGAAGAACCTCTAGTCAAGTGGCTCAGCTCTCCCTGTGATCCTCACAACCAATCTCCTTGCCCCCTGGGTTCCGCCACAAAAGGTTTTCCATTCAGTCAATAACTTTCTTTCAACAATGGGCCATAGAAGTCAACATACCCAAAAAATCCCAATAAAATGATTTAACGTATAGGAGAATAAATTCTCGCATGGATACACTAAAATCTCAAACCCACCAATCCAACTGTATGGCATCAGAATCCAAGTATAACATCACACAAAATTGGAAGCATAAAATAAAGATAGAAAATGTCCTTGCAATTCAAAGAACAATCTGATTAAATCTAGAGTATACACAGTTATACAGAATCCTTTAAAAATGCAGATCTTCTCACCATGCTCTAAAAATTTATTTTGATTCAGCAAAGACAGTTAAGCCACTATCAGAGTTTTTACAGAATTTCATTGCATCACTAATTATTCTGATACCACATTCATGTAACCTCAGTTTCAGGTCGGTCCTTCTATGTGACAAGTACAAGGGGCAAACAAGAAAATGTTCAATAGATTTAGTTCTTTCTGGACAATACGGGCAATTGTTTGAAACATTAAAGTTCCAAGTATTACCTACTGTAGGCACTGGGAGAATAACACATCTGAACTTTAGGTACAGCGTTCTTAACGATTACGGTCTCAAGTCCAGATATGTTTGATAACCCTTGTTATCCAAATAAATCCTCAGAGCAGAGAACACGTGCTCTAGTCCAGAGCTCTGAATCTACTTTCTGCCGATAGCTTGCTTTTATTCTTTGATTGTCATTAAGCATGATAACAGTTATGTGACACCATAAGTCTGAAAAGCCAAGTGCCGGTAGCCAGTTTTTAATAAACCAAAACCATTTCAAGGATGGTCCCGCGGGTTGACTCAGGAGATCCCTGGCAGCATCTCTAAACTTTCGGAGCCCTGCACTTCCCCACAATCTAATCCAGTATAAAACTGGCATAATGGCCACCATATCCTTGATCATCGGTAGTCCCAGTTCCTCATGTACAAGAATTGTACAAGACCCAGCCAGGAGTCGCAGGATTTTCTTGAGGAACCCATTCTCTGCTTTTCCAAGATTCCTACAGTTTAAATTTCCCCATTGTCCCATGCCGTTCATGGCAGCTTGCCTCGCCTGGGCTTTATACACCTGCAAGGGTGGTCCAACAGCTGCCTCCTTGTGGTTACAAGAAAATGTTGTGATCACTCCACCATGTCTCAACAGGATGGTTTCTGCACGTGCAAGTTGCTGTTCCCAGGTACAGGTAGTAACAAATTGGACACTAAGATAATCATAGCGGTTCACATGTTCCAGCAACTTGCCGTCTACGACTACAAAGCATCTGGGTTTATTCTTCCTCTTCGAGAAAATCTTGGTTTTAGTCTTCTCAGTATTCAGAGGCAGACCCATGTCTTTACAAAAACTGGCAAAAACCTGCATTTTCGTTATTTTCGTTCTCAAACCCGATGGGGTTTGGGAGAGCAGAACTGCATCATCTACAAATAACAAGACTTGGATTCTGTCCCCTGCTAAAATAGGGGTATCTGTAGGTGTACTCCCAAGTCTATCAGGGTAATTCATGGAATAAAGGTATGTCGAAAAGGGGAGCGCAAGTGTGAAAATTGCAGCGCACGCATGCCAGAGCCGTGCACGCAGCCGTTCATCGATTCATGGAATGCGCTGTGCTTGTGAAACCTGGGATATGCGCCAAATTCGTGGGTGGCGCACGTGGGTGCACACGTCACTAAACGGCGTGCGCAACGCACACAGGGAAAGCGCAAATCGTGGAGCGCACACAAGAAAAGTGGGCAGAACACGGAGCGTAACACGCGGAATGGGGAACAACGCGTGAACATGTGGGCGTTATGGGGCAAGTACAGGAGGTAAATGCTGGCAACGCCCACACGCGCGCTAACAACACGTATTCATGGAATCGAACAGGGGAAAGCTGTGCGCCAAAAAAAAAGCGCTAATCCGGAAACACATACGCCAGCAGGAAGCAGGCGTAAGCGGCCCCGCGCAGCATAAAAGTGCGCACAAACAACAAACAAGCTCATACGCTACGATGAATATACTGTTCCTCGTAGCGGTGGTCGTGGGACACTGCCGGAGGAGGAGGATAGCCAGGCATCGCATTTTATTACCCAGGACCAGCCTTTTTGGGATGCCTGATGACCAGGTGTATGGGAGGTACAGGTTTCCACCACTAATAATCCTAGAACTGGTCAGGGAGTGGGAGGATGACCTCACACCACCCACCCTGTGCTCCCAAGCACTGAGTCCCTTGGAAAAGGTGCTCAATGTACTGCACTTCTTAGCTACTGGGTAATTTCAGCTGACAACTGCCATAGTCGGGGATGTCTCACAGGCCACGCAGTCACGCTTCCTACACCTGGTGTTGCCCAGCATGACTGCACGCCCCTCAGTCCGCAGGCACATATACATGCCAAGAACACCTGCAGAAAGGCAGGCTGTCGTCCAGGACTTTTACGGGGTGGCACACTTCCCCAAAGTGCTAGGTGCCATTGATTGCACCTATGTGGCTCTACGCCCTCCCAGGGCCACTGAGCACATCTATAGAAACCGCAAGCACTGGCATTCCATCAACGTGCAGGTTGTATGTGATGCCAAGGGAATCATCACCTCAGTATATGCCAACTATGCAGGGTCCAGCCATGATCGTTTCATATTCAGAATGTCACCCCTAAACTGGGACCTGGAAGCTGGGCGGCATGGCGAAACATGGCTAATCGGTGAGTATAAATGCCTCTGCACATGCATGCATGTCAGAGACTGAGAAATGTCAAAACCCCACTAATGACCAACATTATCATCACCCCAGGGGACAGTGCCTACCTTCTGAGCACCTACATGATGACGCCAATTCGGAACCCCACCACAACACCCGAGGTAAGATACAACACAGCACATATAACAACCTGGGCCATAGTGGAGCGCACATTCGGAGTGCTGAAGCCACGCTTTCGCTCCCTTGACCACTCTGGTGGGCAGCTGCTATATGCGCCCCCAGTAGTGTGCAGGATCATAGTGGCAGCATGTGTCCTGCACAACGTTGCAACCCGGCGGGGCGTGCCGGTGGACATGGTGGTGCCCCCACGTCCCCAACCACATGCACGGCCGCTGCGCATGGGAGGTGAAAGGGCACGTGTGAGGCAGCCTGTACCCAGTTTGTGGCAAATTACTTCACGTAAATCACACCCCTGCAGAGTGCACACAGGCCTGGCACATACCAGCTGACAATCAATGATGATGATAAAAGGGACAGTCAACTGTCACAACCATACCAGCCTGAGATTGTTCACCTGGAAGTGTTACATTCTGTGCATCCCTAGCTACTTAAAGACACCCAATCCTGTGTCAGAAAAAGCCACACATTCATGCAGCATGAAGGACTACCCCCTTGCAAAATACCACATCAGAATAGTGGCATGTCACCCAACCCCTCCCCATCTCAGCTTCACAACACACCATGGCATGCAATGTGAAAGCAACAAAATGAATGCACAACACATGACACAAGTGTCACAAAATGCACTGTCCCAAATGGAAACACGCCACAGACAATTTGCTCTCAGTAATGAATAAAAAACAACACACATGAACAAATACTTACCAGCAAGACAAAACATCAGTACATGATCAAACAGTGGCAATATATGACAGTAAAAAATTAAAGTAGTGCAAGTGTCATAACCTGACTAAGGCAGCACATCGACCCCTTCCAACTGCAGGGTGTTGCTGGTAGGCAAATGTGTCAGTGTACTGCATACAACATGAACTGCATCTGCAAAGTAGATGGGCGTGTTAAGACATGAAGAAGGTACATGTATATAAGGAAAAAGTCATGGATGTAGAACCATATATAAATCCACCATGCAGTGGAGAATTGAACAACAATCCCCACTATGGATGTATACACAGTTTTGACTACAGACTGTCCACACAATTTATGGGAGCCCAATGTCACTGTGTAAGTCACTTGGTCACACCCTTTGTGAGCCCATGGAAAGGGGAAGCAGGAGGGGTGTGTGTGTGTCAGGAACCCAAGTTTCTAACCCAAAGGCAGGACAAGCCTGCATGTGCCCAGCTGGAATACACAGTGGATGCCTACGGGAGCCACACAAAAGCAACACACTGTAAAATAAAAAAAAAAAAATTAAAATCAAATGGCCATGTGTGGACCTGCGGGGAGGCCACCCAGGAGGGACGAGGTACAGGGTGCACCCCAACACCCACATGGGTGGATGTTGAGAAAAAAAAACCCTCCATGGGCTCATGGCCTGCACGGCTACGCTACAGTGGGAAAACTGCCGTTGCTGTCATCACCCTCTGGTGGTATGTTAGAAGGTGGGCATGATATGGGAGGTAGACCACGCAAAGCCCTCGCATGCTCCTCCATGGCAGCAAGCATGCATGTCTGAAAAGTTTGGTTCTGCAGGATGATGGTACGGAGATCCCCATGCAGCACCTCACGGGTAGCACGCATTTCTGCCTGCATGGCCTCGCGTGATGCCCGGATCTCCTGACTGGTTGCCTGGAGCTCAGCTGAGAGTGTGCATGTCAGCTGCTCCAGCTGCTGTTCTGACCTTTTACTCCGGGACACCTCAAGTTCACCCAGAGTATTTCTGAGGGAGCTGTGTTCTAACTTCAGGGCTTCCCTGTGGGCGTGTGACTCTACAGATATGGCTGTGCGCAGAGTCTCCAGTCCAGCCCATTGCTCCCTGTTGGACGCCAACATGTCCTCCCTGTTTGAGTGGCAAATGGACTCTATTGCCTGCTGCTGGAGCTCCGTCTGCCTTTCAGGTGGGAGAATGGAAGTGGCCACACTATCCATTGCCTGAGCCATCATTTCACACAATGCCCCCTGTTGTGCTGTTATAGTGTAGATGGAGTTCTCCCACACAGTATTGCCTGGTGGCGCACGGCCACTGCGTTGGCGGGCACCACACCTGTTTGGGGCAAGGTGATATGCACCTTGCTGTGCTGGCACTGCCTGAGGCTGCAGGACTGCATTCCTCATTTGATCTGCTGGCCCAGGAAGAGGAGCAAATATTGTGGAGTGTGACCCTGCATCCGTAACCGCCACAGGCGGACTTTCCAACACTGAATGCCCCATAGAGGGGTCTACCCCCGGTGCAGGTGGGTTGGACAGAACAGCATCCCTGCCAGAAACACTCACCTGCGATGGCACATATGTCTCAATGTCCGATTCAGCACCTGATTCATAGAGGTCTCCGGAGGTGTACCCAGAGACACCCGTGGACAGTATGGTCTGTAGGAGTAATGGGTTTTCACCTACCACCACCCCACGTCCTCTGCTGGTGCCCGGTTGTGGCTGTGAGTCCTCCTGGGTCTGCACCATCTCCTCCTCCTCAACAGCATCAAGTGACTCATCACCTGCAAAAACATAAAAGAAAAGTAATGAAAACAGGCATGAGCACCATAGCCCACACACGTAGGCATGACGAGGCAGACATCCAGTACATAAATTACACATGTCACACATGACAATAACTCTGGCATGCACGCACTGTCAATGAGTTGGAAGGGGAGGCAAAAAGCAGACACTGAGAACTCCAAGATGGAAAAGCAACACATGTGCAGCATGCTGGATATCACTGGCATCACACAGCCTGTGAGTGACATGGACATTCCACATGCATGACACATGCCAGCACACAGATGGCACATAGCATAGCCATGGCAGATTTGACAAGGACACCCAGAAGGTAGCAAATCAGTACTGCCACCCATCCATGTGAGATGGACATCATAAAATAAAACGTGCAAAATAGCGTGACAAAACATGCATGTGCCACACGCTGCAACAAAGCCAGTGTTCACTGATGCAGTGATGGCAGGCACATGGATACATCAATGGTTGGTCACTTCGACATGACAGAAGACAATTGTCATGTTCAACATTCAAACAGGGCCCCAAAATGATAGAGTAATGTGCACCTACACATGACCTGCACACAATCAGCCTGATTGGTGAAATCATTCCCATAATAAGGTAAGAAATATGGGCGATTGTGGGGTGTAATCTATGACAGAAGTATGTTACATTTGGGGCAGTACGGCACAAAAATGTGTGGTAAAAATGCTAAGGATTTCATCAATCAGGCGGAATGAACAGGAAAACAGTATGAACAATGTTGTGGCAAGATGACAGTTGAAGGGCAAGTGCAATAATCAGGTGCAAATTGTCAACTGCGGTCAGAAGGGATACTGTGAAACCCAAACCCAGGGCCGGGGGATGGTTTGGAGGTACACATGGGTGACAGATAGCCGTCATGAGTACAATGCCTCACCTGGCACTCAATCAGAACACATCACCCAAGCAACATACACATGGATTGCACACACATACATGGGCACTCACCGGACATTGCTTCAAGATCTGGTAGGTCTCCCACGCCTTGGATCTGATCCTCTGTGATGAAGGCTCCAGCGACAGACTCATGTTCAGTGAGTTGTTCCTCCTCTGGTGGAGACCCACCGCCAGTCACCAGAGTAGAGGCATGATTGGAAGCCAGCTTGTTCTTTGCTCTGCGTTTCAGGTCATTCCACTGCTTAGAGCAATCATCAGCTGTGCGCCTCACAAATCCAAGGGAACTAATGTGGTCCGCGATGGTCTGCCAGTTTGCCCTACGTTGAGCAGGCGTAGTCTTGCACCCTGCAGACACCACCATTTTGCGGCTATGGGCCGACACGTAGCCCCCAAATGCGCCTAGTTCTGCATCATTGAAACTAGGCTTCCTTGATGTGCCGGAGTGGGTAGCCATGCCTGGGGTGCCAGTCTACTGCAAGAGCACCCTTCTTCCTCTTGAGAGGTGGTGCGGACCTGAGTGTCTCACGCCGCTCTGGTTGGTAGGGGCAGAAGCGCAGGTGGACTGGGCACTGGAAGTAGCCAAAGGCATGATGACCAAAGTTCTCACTGCAGGCATTGGCTGCTGGGTGATGTTGGCAGGACCAACCTCGGTGTGATGGACTTGGACCAACACTGTCCCAGCTGGCTGACTCGGAGCCAGGCAACTCAGTCCAGGGTGCCTAAACCCCCCTCCCACACATCCTGTAGGCCCAGACAGAGTGGCACCACTTTGGAGGGCTTCTGTGCAGAAGCCCACCAAAAAGTGGAACAAAGGGCTCGACTTGGGTTAGAGTTACAAAAGCGAACACAGACGCCATTTTGGCACCGAGTTCTGGCAAAAAATCCGAACCGGTGAATTAATATTAATTTAATAAACCGGCGGTATGTTTGAGGCTATGCTAAAAAGTGGTAGCCTCGAACAATGGGAATATATTCGCGGTCGAATATAAAAAGTAGTATCCACTGCCACCAGCCAAAACTCGATCAGGGGGGTCTGGACAGTGCCCCCTCGAACAACAGACCCAGGGGCAATCGTATTGTCCCTACTAGTTCGTCCACAATATGATGGTTTGTACTGGTTCTGTTCACAATTTAGGACTAATAAAGCCAATGGTGACTTTACATGACCTGGGAGACAGTAGTTAGTTCCAGCGTATGGAGTCAATGTTTGGGGGTCACTATGACACCCCTGTGTTACTGCACGGAGGCTACTGTGTAACACACATACCAAAAACACATGAAGCCCTATGGAGTAAAAGACCCCATAGCCCATAAAACACATTCAAAGTCAAAGGAAAACCTCAAATCAAGTCTAAGAGTGGGAGTAAAAAAGTCTCACTCTTAGCAGGAGAAAAAAATAAACCCCAAAAAATCCAGCAAAGCTGCTGGGGGACTCACTAGGTTTGGGAAATTAGCCTTAACAGAGAATTCTCCCTAACACGGGGCAACCACAGTTGTACAATACGAGCGCGACTCACCGTCTGCCTGGAAAAAGAACGTGAAAAAGATGCGCGTGTGCGTGTTGGCAACACCCCCGCCAAAAGAAGAATAGAACTCTGTCTGAGTATAGGAGTACGAACTGGAACCGTTGTGAAGTAATCGCGTGTGAACCGACAAGAAGTACAAGAATCACCCGCTCGCTCTCCACAAAGAGCATGTACGAAAAAATAGCTTCCTACGCGTACCTTTTAAACCAGCCCACACGTGCAATGTCACTTACGCGTGTACGTGTTAAGGGCCTTTCATCCAATTACACGCATTAACACGCGTGTGTGCTGTTTCTTCACGCGCTGAATAACTATGCACCATCACGAGGGAAACGCCCGCGCATGTTAGGTCACAGACGCGCTTATGCGCTAAGGGCCTTTCCTCAGATTACACGTTGACGTGCAGTTTTTTCACGTGCCAAATCACTCCGTATCAAGCTGGCCATGCAACAACACACTGAAGACCACGCTCCTGCCCATAAGGCCATTTTCCTGACCCCCAGAACCCCGAGCATTCTCCCACCTGCCATCTGCTGCTGCCTGCCTGCCGGCCACGTGCCCTGCTATTTGGTGTCTGCATGTCAGCCATCTGCAGGGGTCCAGTTGCTGTAACCACCCCTGCTGGAACAGAAGACTCCCGACTGGTATACCATCGCTCCACAGCCCAGCCCCAGGACCCAGTTGCCCACCCACACCTGTCTCGGGGGTTGCCATGTCCAACACAACACCATCTGGCACCAGTGGCAACCCCTCAGCAGAGAGGCAGAGGGCTGCCAGCTTCAGTGACAAAGAAGTTGGCATTCTGGTGGAGCAAGTCCTGGGGCATTATGATGCCCTCTTTGGAAGTTCACGCGCCGACTATGAGGGACGGAAGGGGATCTGGAAGGACATCGTGGCTGCCATCAATGTGGAGGGGGTGGCAGCCCGCGTCATTCAACACGTCCGGAAGCGCTTGGAGGACTTCAGGTCCAGGACCCTCAGCAAGTCCCGGCGCCTCTTGAAGGCAGAGGATGCAGAGGGGTGCCGAGTCTGCCTGACCAACATCCAGATGAGAGTCCTGGAACGCATAAACCCAGCACTCCACATCCAGATCCTTCAGAGGCAGACCCGTCTGGAGTTGAGCGGTAAGTGACCATGCATTGCTGTGTGAAACAGGGCATGTAGCAGTGTGCTGGTAGTCATCTACTTGCCTGTATGCGTGACACAGGCCATGTATGGATGTGTGTGTGCAGGGACATCATGGTGCTGCATGTGAGACCAGTCATGTGTGAACCACATGGATGGTGCATGTGTTACAATGCAACATGCGGAGTAGCATGAGGAATGCACACATGAATGCATGCCTGTCTCTGTTCTTGGACATGATGGGGTGTGAGAGATGGGTGCTGCTGTCATGGACATGTATGGTGTACATGTCTGTGTGTCTGAGTAGCGTGTGTGTGACTTTGAAATGCCATGGATGCATGACACATGTCCGTGACGATGTGTTGAATCACTGATGCAGTCTAGTCATTTTTGTATCCACTGTGTTTGTGGTGTACAAGGCCAGATGCATGAGCCTCCGGTGATGTGTGTGCATGGGATCAGTATGACGCATGATGCATGTGAGTTTAAAGACAACATTGTATGTTAATAGAGGCCCTTGGACATGGATGCAAATGTTGATTGCATGCACAGTGCCTGTTTCTGCATGTGTGTTGCCTGCATTGACCCATGTGTTGTGGAGGGACATGATGGAAGTGACGTTTGACAGTGCCACCGATGTGCTATTGCTTCCTGTCTAGGGGACTATTGTACAGTACCCTGATGCTTGTGTTCTATGTCTCCCTCTACACAACATCGAGTGAAGAAGAGGGCGAGACAGCGCTGTGGAGCAAAGCAGCGGGGATGCCTCCACCGGCTGGCGACGTAAGGCCCAGCCACCCTCCCAGGAATTACCATCATTCGGGAGCGAGGGGACTGGTGCCGCGTCTGCCATTACGGCTGCAGTGGACGGGGCGGGTGAGCCCCCATAGGGGCTTGCAACGGCGGAAGACGGTGCAGAGCCATCCAGGTTGGTGGTGTACACAGAGGAGGAGGAGGCCGCTACTGAGCCGTACATGGGGCCTGGTGGGGGTGGTACCACTGCTGCAAGTGGTGCAGTCCAGGGCCAGGGGCAGGAGGCACCACAGGTCACCGCAGAGGGGCCTGTGCATGTCACTGCCCCTGACCCTGTGACTGCACCACCATGCACCAGCAGGGATGCCCTGTCCCAGGCCCGTCCGGAGGTAGGGGGGAGGCCCATGTCATCTGGCACTCCACTACCTGCGAACGAGGAGACCCGTGACCGTATGGAGTCCGTCCTGATTGGTGTCGCATTGCGCATGCGTGACATTCGTGATGACGTGCATGCTTCCTGGGGAGACCACGCACGTCATCACAAAGAGCTGCGTGCCAACGTGGCCAAGTTGGGAAGGGCCCTGGTCGGAGGGTTCCTACATGTGTCGGGCACTCTGGCTGCCCTCTCCTCCTCTGTGCAGACTATGCACCAGTCGTTCTCCGTGCTGTCTTCCGGCCCAGATTCCACCAGGGCCCCCTGTGGACCTGCCCCGACCAACGCAGCCAGCTTGGTGGACATCACATCCCTGCCACAGTCGGGAGTCGGAGGTCCAGCAGGGGTGGACACACCACCAACTGGAGACCAGCAGATGGAGGATGTGCTGGCATCATCGGGCAGGGCACATAGACAGCAGCAGCAGGCTCAGAGTGGGAGCGATGATGGCTCGGGGCCATCAACATCAGAGGGGCAGGCATCAGCCGGAGGGCAGGAGGACCCTGGGATGGGAGTGTCTTCCATGTGGCAGCGGTTGGGCCAGCAGATAGATGCGGAGCGGCGGCGGGCGGAAGAGGCACTGCTCACTATGTTCAGGGCGGAGTACTCCATGCGCAGGGTGTTGAGACGGGCGGAGTGCCTCGAGGCAACTCGCAGGGAGTTGGAACAGGCCATGACTGCATCTCTGCGAGACCTTGGGGACAGGGGACAGGCCCGCCTCCGGGACATCGACATGGAGTTCGATGATGCCCTGGCCCGGTACATCACAGAGTGAGCTGTAGGACTTGCCCGTCGCCATTGTATATAGTTGATTAGTGTTAGGTTTCCTTCATATTTTTTTTCTTTTGGGGCGCATGGACTATGCCCCACCTTTTTGTATATAGTTGGTTATTAGGTAGTGTTTTTTTGTAGGTTTCCTTTGAATTGTTGGGCTCATGGACCCTGGATTTGTAAAGTGTATATAGTTGAAGACTGGATTTGACATCCAATTTTTTTTCCCATGGAGCAATGGATTTATCTTTTTTCACCCTTTGGATTTGGTTTGATGGACGGACACTTTGGAGCCATTTTCATTTGATTTTATTTGGATTCTGCATTGATATATTTTTTTGAATATTTTTTGGGATATCCAGCCTTTTGTTTGTCATCATATTCTCTTGTGTGATTTTCTTTTATTCCATTGATTTTTCATTTAATACATTTTGGTTTCATACTTCAATTGTGTGGTATTCTCTCATTGGTTTCATGCATGTCACGATGTGGGTTTTTGCATTCACTTGCACCCATTGTGTGTGTGTGACGGACATGTATTGATGTGCATACTTGCCATTTGGGATGTTTCATGTAATGAGGATTTCAATGTGGGGTGGATGGAATACTTGGTTGGGGGTTTGGACTGGGGTGGCGTAGGGTGGGATTTGGGTGGCCATAAGGGCCATGATTGTGGATGTTGATGACGTGTTCGGGGGCGACATGTGTCGGGGCCTGCTGGCAGGTGCCCGTCAATGCTGGGTGGGTGGGGTGCAGGGGGACATGTGTCGGGGCCTGCTGGCAGGTGCCCATCAATGCTGGGTGGGGCATGTGTTGGGGCTCACGAGTGCATGGTGCCATGTGAGCTGCCTACGGGGCATGCCCAGGGTGGATGGGCTGCCTGCGGGGCATGGCCAGGGTGGATGATCTGCCTGCAGGGCATGGGCAGGGGTGTAGAGTAGTCCCCTGTGGTGTCGGCTGCTTGCAGGGCCTGGGGAGGGGGCACACCCGGGAGGATGCACACTGACAAATTGAAATTGCGTGTGAAACTCCCTGCGCACCCCTCAGAATACACATACCCATCTTGCGCTAGCGAAAACGCATGTATGAGTTCCTGCGCACACCCAAAATGCGCGTACCCCGCTCGCACAAGACCTATCGCATGTGAAACTCCTGCGTACCCCAGTAATACATGTTCCACACTCGCACAAGGCCTATCGCGTGTGAAACTACCCGCGTACCCCAGTAATACACGTACCACGGTCGCACAAGGCCTGTTGCGTGTGTGACTCCCCGCGTACCCCCAAAATACGCGTACCACACCATCCACCCTGGGCATGCTCCACAGGCAGCCCACTCACCCTCCCCATGCCCTGCAGGCAGCCCATCTACCCCGGCCATGCCAAACAGGCAGCCCACACCACAGGGTCTACTTTTTCTACGCAATTTACCTGGCGCGAGCAGGGTACGCGTATTCCGAGGGGTGCGCTAGTACATTTTCACGCGTTTTGGCTGTCCAGAGCGGGGTATGCTAGTATTTTCACACGATTACTGTGTAGCGGCCCTGTGAGATGGTCCAGGGTTAGCGCAGGCCTTTGTGCTGCATTGGCCATTTCAATGGCTTTTCCTTGCACAAGAGGCGTTCTTGGGGGTGTAACTGGCGCTGCAGGATGTTCACTGCGCCAGCGCTCAAAATGGCTTAGTTATTCCATGAATACGTGGTGCGCCAGAATGCTATTTAGCGCACACGGCTGGCGCACGCAGGCGCATGCTCCCTCTCTGCGCTGCTCGCGTGCGCTGCCTCTGCGCTGAAATCTATGAATTACCCCTATGTATTAGGCCATTGATATACAATAAGAAGAGGGTATTGGCCAACAAACATCCTTGGCGTACGCCCTTTTGTACTTGGATGGGGGATGTAGCATCTCCTCCCAAGCCCCATCTTATAACTACTTTGTTGTTTTCATATAGCAATAGAATAGCAGCCAACTATTTGTTCAGGATACCTCCTTCCACAAGTATTTCCAAACGATTGGCACATGGGACTGTGTCAAATGCAGTACGCAAATCAACAAAGACTGCGTATATGTTTGATTTTCTCTGTTTCACATATGTCTAAAATCAATTTCAACCTAAAACACTGGTCCACTATCCTCTACTATTGACTCTACCCAGGATTTCAGGCGACCCAAGATCAAATTGGAGAATAGCTTTCCTGCCGAGTCAAGAAGTGAAATAAGCCTATAATTATTCGGATGATCAAGCCCTCCTTTTATATACACAGAGACTATCTAGGCTTTAACCCAAGAAACCAGGGATACATCTGCCCATGTTGCTGCATTAAATAGTTTCAATAAGTAAGGAGCCAAAATCAGCACCCCATCCTTAAAAAGATCGACTAGACCCTTATCTTGGGGGGGTGGGGGCGGGGGTTGATTTCTGAGCAAGAATTACCTCTTTTATTTCTAAGAGAGTAAACTCAAGCAGAAATACAACCAAAAGTCATTCCCTAGTTTCACTATATAGTTTACCAAAATATTTGGTCCAGCAGGAAGAACTCATACATCCCTGAATAGGGTTACTAGGTTATTCCTGGCAAGAAGTAGCAATTCCCCAGAATTTAGCAGAATCTTTGTTTATGGCAGCCCTAGTTCAATCATCCCATCTAGCTGAATCAAAATCATCTTTTTTATGCCAATGCCACCAATTTCTTATAATCAGATCTAGCTTTACAGAGCTCACCCCTGTGAAGGGTAGTGACATTTTACATCGCCTCTACTTATATTCTTTTTGCTTCTCTGCATTTCTTGTCATACCAATGCTTGTGCTTGATCGGTGCCTTTTTGATAAGCTTACTTGGGACTGTAACAAAGTCTTGCATAATAGAAGTTAAATAATCAAATGAATCTACAATATCTGTGTCAGGGACATGCTTGATGACCCTGATCCTACCCAGTACCTCAAGGAGATTTGTATACAACCAGAGGAGAACTTGGATGAGGTTGAGGTTGACCCATTTGATCACCTTCCTTGCTCGTCCCCCAACAGCTATTGGGACCGAGGTTACCATCCTTGTCTTATGACCATGTCAGCCCACTCACCTGGTATGTCCACCACATCCCCTTGCTGTGGCGGGCTAGGTGGCCACTCCGATATCGTCCCTATAGGCGCACCCAACTCAGGGCCCTTCCTCCCGTGGGGGCTGCCATGTTGTGGGCACCGTGCATGCTCGCGGGACCAGTGGCGGCCTTCTGTGCATGCGCGGTGGAGATGGCTTAGTCCCTGGCCATGGCAATGCCACAGTATTTAGCAAAGGAGAACGCTGCAGCCAGCACATCACAACCTTTCTCTAGGGGTAAACGCTGCTGAGCTCTGCTCAGTCTTACCTGCCTGAGCTCTTGCCCTGCCATTGCCCTTCTTGAAATTCTGCTGAGGATTACGTGCTAGCTGGCAAGCCTGGTACTCCCCCTCTTCCTTTACTCGATCTGATACTGGTGCTTCAGTGTCCTTTTTTCCCCTCAGCCTTACCTCTGCATTTCTGGCTTCCCACTTACAGTGCTTGCACTGCCTGGTACCACGTGAATCATGGGAAGTCCTCTTACATGGTGCCAGGGACCCGCTTCCTATCCCTCACGGGTGCCATCTTCTAGTTAGGGGCCAGGAGGTGGATTTCCCCACCACACTAGCCACTGGACCGGACGGAAACCATCTTCCAGCCCTGTCCTGGACCGGCAGCAACATCGATGCACAGGTATTGGGGAATCACAGGTGCTCACCTTGACAGACACTCAGTCGAGATATCCCTTACCAGTATTAGAACTACCAGCCTATGATTACTCTCAACCCTGGGGATCACTTCACAGTTTAACACATAAGCCCAAGCATGGATGCTTACCGTAACATAGTCAATGTGTGAAGTTTTCTCCCTCACCACGAATGTGGGTTGAGCGGGGTACCTCCGGAGCATCTCTCATTGCAAGCCCTTAGCTCCAACCCAGGCCAAATACAAGCAACATCTAGGGAAAACCTGTTCTGGCATTTCGGAAACTCAGCCACCAGATCAGGTATGTCCCAAACCTGGACCTCATTTTTGGTTGACGCCTCCAATTCATGCAATGGTTCAAATTGGACATTTTGGTCACCTAACACCATTATTATAGGCTGAAAACTATGTCTTGAATCCCATGACCTAATCTGGGTGACAATAAGCATAATCGAGTTAATGCAATTCTCAGTTGATAATCTGTAAATACAGTGAGCCACACTCAATCTTGTTTGCATATTCGATAAGTGCAGAGCCTAACCAAGTTACCAGGCCCCCACTAGGTCTGCCCTCCTGACCTTTATGCACAGGACGCTCAAAGGACATGAAGTCATGCAAAGGGCAGGGTGTCAATGGCTAAGTCTCGTGAAAACATACAATATGGTTCATTCGGATGAAGTTACACCAATCGTCTTTCAAATTCCTTCTTAACTCGACGATGTTCCAGGAGACAATATAAATTACACAGTCTATGATCAAAAAATTAGGTCAGATGGGAGCTCCCTTGGCATCATTCGACGTCCTCTAACATGGACCTTGTCTTGGGGACCTTTGGGGTAACCCTTCGCCTGGGTGGAGAAATAAAAGGTTTAATCATTACTCCATTGGGGTAACATTCTCAGTTCCACAACAAATAACTCCTCAGCCAGATATGGGGTTTTAAGCCATTCTGATCTATTTGCATCAGAATCACTAGGGATGCGTATGCAATGAACACCCTCCCTTATGATTGAACAGCATCCCCTGCAAGTTCTAATCCAGTGAACCACCTTATTCAACAAGCTTTCTACAGTGGTTTTGCAGTAGCTAGAAAGAAAGAAAACTCACCCCTCCCACAGTTTGCATGCGCACAGTGATCTGCTGTCTCTCAATACCAGCCCCTGGCATCACCCCCCCTATTCACAGGATGTTTGACACTACCATGAGGGAGCATGAGTGGAGACTTTTTTCTCCACTTGTGCACATTAATTACATTGTTCAACCTATCAATTAATGTGCCTCCATTTAGGTAGGTGCTGTAGGGTAGAGGTTAAAGGTTCTTTAAGCAACAATTAGAACCATATTCCAACATATCCCCCGATGTATAACATCGGGAGAAGGCACAGGTCCAATTGGAGACTCAGCCAGGGCTGGATCAGTCTGAGTAGTAACAGAAAACCTTGTCATTTTAGACTGATCTCCCCGCCCCCATGTCCAAGAGAATCACTTTATGCGATCTCACTTCCAGAAAGACCTTACTTATAAGAGTCAACAGTTCACTTACAACCCCTCCTACTTCATTTGCCCTCAATGCCCCAGTGGTAGTGTTCTCCTTCCCCCAAGATATCATTTGTGGCGGTATTGGATTCCTGTGGCGTCTGCACTACTGGGTAGTGGCTAGCCGGCCCTGTTGGACACCCTCACTAAAAGGATCATTTACATCTATCAAATCAGATTCAGGGATAGTGTTCAATGCGTCATATCTTGCTGCTATTGGAACATTGCATACCAGGACAGAAGGGCTTTCAGCTGGCTCTTCCAAGGTAGCCAAATTCTGGTCATATCTTTAAACAGGAATGGAATACTTCTGGCCTCCCAACTGATAGTTCACTTTGGCAACCTCAAAAGGAAAGAGTTAATTGTTTAGCCTTAGAAGAGAAATTTTAGGTATGTTACTCCTTTCACTAGTAGCGACATGAGCTGTATTACTGAAAAATTGTATGTAAGGCATTGAAGAGGTAGCAGCAGTCCTTCTAGTGTTGCTGCCAGAAAAGGAATCAATAATTGTCCATCTATATTTGCTGCAACACAGTTGGTACTGTTTTCAGGTTAGGGTTAGCTACCTGCCGCAGAGGGTCAAAAGAATTAAGCAAAACGTATGTTTCTCCTATCAGAAGATTAGCATCCTCAATTAACTTAATTTATTAATTACGTTAGATTGTTTCGTAACCTTCTTGAACTTCGAGGCTGCAGGCGATGTGGCTGCTTTCCTCTTACCCATTATTACTTGACCTATGAAAGCCTAAGTAAGGCCAGAAGCCTGGCATAAGAAAGCCTATCACAGTTCAAAAACTCAAGATAAGATAAATCAAAAGAAACTGCCTACTATGTAGAATGTGTCAGGATGTCAGTCTAAAGCAAAAAAGTCCTCTGTCCTGTGTCAAACATATTTCCAACCCTGGCACTATATACTCAACTAAGAAAAAGGGGTGGTCTTGTTAATCCATTAGAATAGTTTCGTTTTCGAGAATGATAGCAAAAGTTCACCTCTGTGTGATACAAATTGAACGTTATTCTTATGGGATGCAAATCAAAAGTCTCAAAAAGGTTCCACGGATTGAGTCACCAATGAGGCATATAAAACAAAAAGTATTGTATCTTCACAGTGTTGGGAGGATGACTCTCTTCCTCCTGACCTTTCTCAGGTTTCCCCAACAACGTGACAATTGGTGGGGAATGCCTCCCTTCACCGGGCCTTTCTGAAGCTCCTCAAACAACGTGAACATTGGTGGGGGAATGTCTCGCATCCCCAGGCCTTTCTCAGGATTCTTAAACAACTTGCCAGTTGGTGGGGGAATATCTCCCTTCCCTGGTCCTTTCTTAGACTTAAACAACTTGACAGTTGGCAGGGGAATGTCTCTATTCCGCGGGACTTTCTCCGGCTTCGCTTTTCTCGTAAATGTCAGACCGGGTTCACTAACCTGCCCGGTACTGACACGAGTAGGCAGGCCCAAGCAGGCAATTTGTTTCCTACTTCAATTGCGGTCCCCGACCCGGTTTACTGCTTCACTGTTTTTTAGGTTTTACTGTGATATACAAACTTTGGTAATTGGCCATGTAATTATGCTGCTTCTTAGGGTCCCAAACAATGACACTGTCTCTGGCACCCTGCAAGACCCTGGTACCTTCTTGGCATCTTTGCAGCTTCTTTGCCTGGTCTTTTTGCATCTATGGAGGCGCTCAACAGCTTCCTGGTGCTGCCCTGTTTCTCTCCTGCATGTTGCACGGTTTTGCAGCGAATCTGGCACGCCTTGCTCCTACTAGGCATCTGGCCGGCATCTCAGTGCTGCTCCTTCTTCCTTCGTGGGGTTTGACTGGCTTCCTCACAGCTTACTCATTGTGGACGCTTGAACCTCCTGTTTCCAGACCCAGACACCAGTCCTTCCCTTCTGCACGGATTCAGCTACGCTCTCCTCACAGTGCCTCCAGGGCGGATATCTCCCTGTGTTTGAATTTCCCTCTTCTATTTCAGCTGTGCCACAGCCAATAGAAAGTCTATAAATACTAGACTGCTCAGTATGGTTTACAGAGGTGCTCTCTATGCTTCTGCACATCTTCCTTATCTCAGTGCTGATCTTGAGAACTCATAGTGAGTCGTTTGGTCTCTTCCTCGTATCAGTACTTATCTTGAGGACTCCTTATGAGTCAGTTGGTCTCTTCCTTGTCTCAGTACTTTGTAGAGAAATGGGTACTTCTTCCCTTACAGAGCCTACACTCTTCCTCATCCCAGTATTCCCCAAGAGAGTAGGATTGCAATAACAAATTGGGTTTGTAGGAAGGTGGGCTAAGGTCAGGTGAGTTGCGGGGATGTCGCGTTCTCCTCTGATAGTCGTTCCATTTCCCATACAGGGGATCCCTGCCCATTAGTTCCACCTGCTGAGTACCACCACCAGAAGGACTATCGGTTAGTGGCCTCACCTACCTGGCCGCATGAGAAGAGGCTAACCCTAGAGGAGAAGGGATGACATCTGAGGATTCATCACACTAAGTATACACCAGGGCAAAGTTGAAATAAAGGTGCTTCCACTGCTGCCGTTCTCGCTCAATCACTATGCAGAAATAACTCCTGGGTCCAATGGAGAATACTTCACTCTGGGTGTCCCCCAGAAATCTAAGTATCCGCAACAAATGTTGCCATTACCGTAGATACTATAAGCAGAGTGTGCCAGTCGTGGTAAGAACGAAATGTACAAATGCAGCCTCAGTCACAGCAACGGGATATTCAGTATTGTTAGTAATAAAAGGCATTTGTACCTGCTTACCAGTTGCACCAACCGTACTCCATGGTAACACTCCTGCTTGAACTCTTCTAGGAGATCCATGAAAACGCCACTAGTGGCACCATGGAAAACATCTGAGATCTTTGACTACGTAGCAAGGACACGAAGGCACTTCGCGGTAAGTGATTTATCATTCTTTTAACTTGAGCATGAGGGGGCAGCTAGCAACTTGTGTTCCACCCTGTGAAAGCCTTCTGCTTCGAACAGCAGTAGTCCTTAGCTGCAGCAGGGCTTCGCCACACAGGGCTCGAGAAGCTGAATAAGTACGGGAGGGGCACAGACAGCACACTTGCAGGTTCTCCATAACAGCCTTCTGCTTCAAACAGCAGTCTCCTTAGCCGCAGCAGGTTTTCCCGGCATTGTGTGCACACGTCAGGTACTGCTGAAAGCAGGAAAAATCAAACTGTAAGAAGATGGGCAGTCAAGACAATATGCGTAATGACAGAAAGGAGTAGGACAAAAAAAGATGGAAGAAGGGTCCTGGTAATGGAGATGGGTCGAAATGAGCAAGTACTGGTATGAGGGAGAAGGACCTGGAGGTAAAGCTAAAAAACATAAGCATTTGCTTGGATTGCTATTCCAGGCTTGCTATGTATCTGTTTCACAACTGGTTTATGTGGCGCAATCCGTTAATGCACGAGGCTGATACTTGAAAGGTTTGGGGTTTAAGCCCAACCCCTAGGACAGGGCTCAGGTTAAGTGATTTGTGTCATGCCTTAAACACAAACCAAGAGCCAGAGCATCCTGTGACTATAGTTAAGCCAGCACTCAGCTGCCCTTTGACTTAGTATATAGTACTTTTCAATTTTTTTGTTCCTAAGTATTACTGGCTAAGATATATCACTAAAGGAAAAAAGAGAGAACCAGACATGTGATGTCATCAGTGATGTCATCAATGACATTTGTGATGTCATCTTTGATGTCCTGGGTGTTAGTCTTAGCAATGCACGTAGGTGGCGCGAGTTATGGTTGCTTAGTTTACCATAACTAGCGAATGTCAAGGGTTTTTTGGTTTTACTTTGAACCATAACGTCCCTTTAACAACGTTTTTCTACTGAATATACATGTATATATATATATAGCAGTGAACAAAAACAAAGGGGCTACGCACATGTGATATCATCAGTGAAGTCATCAATGACATTTGGGATGCTATCTGTCATGTCCTGGGTGTTAGTGTTAGCAGTGCGGGCAGGTATGGTTGCTTAGCCTACCATAACTGGCGAATTTCAGGGGGTTTTCGGTTTTACTTTGAACCATAATGTCACGTTTGTAAAGTTTTTTTAGTGAATTTCACAGGTTTTTAGTAGCACAAATTAACTATAACGTCCCCTTAACAAAGTTTTTTTGTGTGAATTGTACGGTTTTTTAGTAGGGCAATTTAACCATAACGTCCCCTTATCAAAGTTTTTTTTGTGTGAATTTTACAGGTTTTTAGTAGGGCAACTTAACCATAACGTCCCTTTAACAAAGTTTTTTTTTAACTGAATTTCACAGGTTTTCTGAAAGGGAACCTAATCATAACATCATGTTTTAAAGTTTTTCTGCTGAATATACACTATCATCATGTGATCTTGGGAGATATGCAGTATAATATGATTATATTATTTGATATAACATAGTCCATACAGAATCCCCTCGCTATCGATATTGGAAAAGCACGGACTGAGCGCCTGTCTGCGGACGGGCGCGGACAAGGTCATCACTACCCAAACAGTCAGGGGGCATCTGAAATTGTAGTATTAGACAAAAAATGCTCAACTTTTGAAAAAGGACACATAAAGACATTATAATTACTAGTAAATAAATAGGGAAACCTAAACGTCTGAAACAAAAACCATGCATTTAATGACCATGTAGAATGAAATGGATTGTACCATAAAAAAGAAAGTATGACTCCAACGTAAGTACCTCACAGAAACTCTGCAGGCAGGACCGACAGTAGACGCACGCACTACAGCGAAGACAAATTACAACAAAAGAGTAAGTCAACTTCATTTTTCTTATATGTGTGTACTTTTTTTGATATGAGGGGCAGAAAAAATCCTTTTTTTTTGTTCTTTTGAAACAGAAATGTGCAGTACTTTGGAGTGGCTGGAGGAGAATTTTCCGCATAGGGAAATATCAGAAGATAGCGATAATAATGGTACACAGTGTACTGCATAAGCAAAATAATGTTCCGTTTTTTATGGGCATTTAACATATATTTATTTATTTGTAGCAGACCAGGAAAAAAAAGAAGAAATGCCAACAAACGACACAGAGGAAGACAGGCTGAAAAGGATAGAACTTAAAATGGACACACTGAATAACAATTTTAATAGTTTAAGGCAATTTGTGGAGGAATTTATCAGAGGAAAAATACGTTATCACTGTCCCACCTCTACCTGCCCCCTTCTCCATTCCCTAGTGAACCGTCCCCAAACCTTCAAGAAGAAAATAGACGTTTTGATGAAACATCCATCCCTTCTTCCCCACACAAATCATTTCACAATCAGCCTGTGTTGAACCCTAATTCCCCTATATTCGTGTCAGTGTCTGCATCCCCCTGTATTTCTCTTGATCGAAGTGTGTGTGTTTTTAGAAAGTTTTTGTATATTTGTTATAGAGTAAGGGTTTGAGTGAAAAAAGTGTTTTTAAAAAGACTTAAAATGTTCGCGAATAGCGCGCCTGTTTGAGCTAGCCGTAAGCAATACAATATGGATGTTCTAATGGCAATACACCTACCCGTACCAATGCCAACCAAGATGGAACTGATCTTAGAATGCACCATCTGTGCAAGTTGTGCGTAAATGAACAGAATGGGGCGTGCTAAGGACATTATACCTCTATGTACCGCACAAAAAAAAAATAAAACATGTAACTAGTACATAGCAGGTGGGCGGGATGTATGTAAATGAGCCAAATTGGAAGTGTCCTAAGAACACTATACCTGTCCGTATCGTCCGCAGCAAGATGGAACTGTCCGTAGAACAGGCGCGCTGGCCGGCATGTTCGTTGTCAAACAAAATGGAGATGTCCTAAGGACACTGGGCCTGTCCGTACAGTCATCAGATCAGGTACGCACATGCGCAGTACACCCATAAGTACTGCGAACATCCCGCTTGTCCCTAACTGTCCGTCTCACTTGTGTTGCACTTTTAATTAGTTGCAGGACCCGAACACTGTCCGTAGAACACAGGCGCGCATGCGCACGTTTGTTAGTATGCAATTACTGTCCAGCGGGCATGCTGTTCCCTCGAGGATGTGTTCAGGATGTCGTCATGTGACCGCACCCACGCTGAGCGTGTGGACTAATTTGCGCACTTTGTCTGCTTCCGCAACATTGCAAAATAACTTACACATACATGGGAAATTATTTTTCAGTATAAAATCACCATTTGACATGTCCCATACAATAGCTTTACCTGTGAACGTGTCGTTTACAATTTTTGCAGCACTTTTGAATGATCAATATGGTCACGAGCCGCACCCCTCGAACTCTATAAATGGCCACACCCCCAAGCTCATCTTCATTGTGCTTCTGGCTATAGCAGTTAGAGTTGTGCTGCCTTTACTACTGTAGCGACCATTAGGCAAACAATCCTTATGGCATCCATGGCTACTGTTGCTGCATTAGCCTCAGCACCACCCCCAAACCCTCCACCGGCACCACCTACCCAAGGCCCTGCAGAGGGATATACGGGTGAGGATGTAGAGATCGAGGAAGAAGAGAATGAGGTGGAGTAACTCCGCACTACAAACACTCGCCAGGAGTCCTGGGTGTGGTGGTTGTTTTCCGTTTTTGGGAACATATTGAAAGCACGTGCGAACCTGGTCAGGTGCAACCAGTGCCAGTAGGTGCTGAGTCGCGGGAGACCTGGTGCGTACAGCTTTGGTACAACAACCATGAAGCGACACCTAACGTCGTTCCACAGTGCGGACATTCGCAAGGTGGTGCCATGTAAAGAACATAGTAGATTGAGTTCCTCCACAGCATCCTTCGTGTCCGATCCTCTCACCACAAGAGACACTCCTGTGGGGGAGCGCATCACTCCAGCTGCTTCACAAGCCATTTGCGATGATGTTGACCCTTACCTTTCGAGGGTCACAATATTGTGTGTGTACTGTGACGCAGTACTCTGCAGGGGGGAGAGTCTTCGAAGTGCTTTTGAGGCTACGGTCACTGAGCACCAGAAGAACTGCTCCCTACCTAAGTGACGCCCACAGTATATCTTTCTCCACCTGGCCCTTCTTATCCCCGTGGTTGGTGTCCCTTCCTTACCCTCCTTTGCCCTCCTCTCCTAGTGTGTCGTGTCCATAAAAGCAGTAAACTGGAAAATTACAAAAATTACAAAAAGGCTCTTTTCAGAGCCGCCCTTCTCAGTTTAACAATAGAACCATCAAGTGACTGCAATACGGGAAAAAACTATTTGGCAATTTGGAAACATGGCCATGACTTTCGCAAGTCTGTCCTTCATTGCAAATTGCAAAGAAATTCCAGACACATGGCCTAAACTGTTTCCTCCGCAATGAATGATAAGAATATCAGGATGACGCTCTGTCTGTAAAGTAGCGCAGAGAGGTGCCAAGTCCAGCCACCTCATTCTACGCATGCCATGCCAGTGCACTTCCACATAAGGAAATCCTAGATCTGCAGATAGACCGCAACTTTCATGAGTCTCCCAAAATCCAGATAATCTGTTTTCGAGCACACAGAGCCATGGCTGTCTAGTCTCCTGTCAGGGAAAAGACGTTCTGACTAAATTTCTCCATACAAAACACACCCACTGACCTTTACTGACCAATCCCTACCTTCGCACATTCTCATTTGCATGCGTCTCCACCCCAAAATCCCTGTTGGTAATAAGCGCCGCCTCCAAACTACCACCATGTTCGTGGACACGTACAGGATCAGAGCGTGATGACTGTACATTTAAATATTATTCCCCTTTTCCCCTTGAAGGTGGGCTCTGAAAAGAGCCATATTTTTTTTGGGCAGATACCTTACAGACACCTGTTATTTTGTTTCTTTTTTAATATTTTTTGTTCTTACTTTACCCCTACAACCATTACAGAACCTTCTCCAAAGCAAGCCTCACATTCCAAAAGAACATGGCATTTCCCAAAGAAAATAACGCAACACCATCTGCTTCAAAATAAGCCGCATTACTGGGAACAATGTTCTCGTGGCTACAGAAAAACATAACAGCACGTAACATAAAAGCACACATGCTGCGATTGATGTTACACCTCCCAATACTTTGATCAGGACAGTAAACAGAACTATTGTCCCATTTTCCTCTTGGCAGTAACCCAGAAAAAAATAATTTCGCAGCTGGAAAGATGTTCATGACTGCTTCAACCAACTGTTCCAAATCTTTCAACAAAGTACGTGAACTCACGTAGCCCAAATGGCAAGCACCGTAGTGCAAAAGTACCACATGAGGAGTGGTCATTGTACGCATCTTGGTGCAAACTTGGAGAAGTGCCGCAACATTGCGATCAGTCTCAGCGCTCCACACCACCTCCACTCCTCTCACATGAAAATGATGTGCCACATGCCTAATTTCAGCATAGAGCTGTAAACCTTGGACAAAAATATCTCCAAGGAACAAAACCCTGACACTCTGGGCCTCTGCCATCTTCCGTATACGCACTGTCTTTTGACACAAAGGAACAATGTGAACATCTGATTGACTGACGCCCACAGTCCCCTTTCCATGCTGGATTTGCTGTAGAAACCCGTATGTGACACGCCATACCCGCGGACAAGCGTTGTCTACATGCAGCATGTAACTCTTAGCCAGTCCTTCTACCCTTTCCACATCACTTGTGATTCCATTTCCTCATTGGACACAGCTAAGCAGTCATACAACCATCCACCAATCACATTAGCCATCCCTACATCTAACTCTGTCATCAATATTTCACACTTCAAATGTATTATTGATCACTCTGAATGCAAGTCGCATATCATTGCAAAGCACCTACTTCAAAAACTACTGTGCAAGTGTCGCAGATTTCTACGTACAGGTCCATCCATGCACATATGCCTGTGTATAAACTAGAGGTAGGCATATTTTACTCGGAGAACATGTGCAACCCTTATAATTTCATTTAAACAAATTAATGCCACTAACTCTGCATAGCCAATACATACCAACAGTCGCCCTTTAAGTACAAGATGTCTGATTTTTCATTGACAAACCGCACTACTACTTACTGTCTCTGGCATAACCTATATATACGTTAGAACCCTCCCTATTTAGTAGGAAACTCGATTTTCCATTTGAAAATGGCACAATTTTTTACTGTGTACCGCCTACATAAATGCTACTTCCAGTACGATCGTATGAGAAAAGTAAACGCTCCCGATTGCTGTCGTGACATTTCCCTTTGAGGGTCTCCCGATTTTTCGAAATCTTAATTATGATATGAAACTACAGAATTTTTCCCCATTTACTGTAATGATCTATCGCTTACAAACCTCTCTGCTATAGGGAGCACAGCTTAAAATAAACAAGACATTTTCGTAACCTAACAATTGTACGCATTTCTGAAGCACGTCCAACTGACATACTGTAAGTAACATAGAAAGGCAGCACATAGTGAAGTGAAATGCACACATGCACTGTGTTGAAATATCAAAGGAGAATACTCCGACGAACAGTACAAAATTAACGTGTACAGTAACATCACAGCTTTAAACACACAAAGTTACTAACTTCTTCTTTTTACAATCGCAGTGAAGACTACTCTCCTGAAAATCAACAGCATTTACACTGCAAACCTGGTCATTCTGCAAAAATAAATAAGTACAATACGACCTTCTTCTTGTAACTATTCCTCAAACAGACTGTGTGGGTTATGTATTTAATTTGCGCACCAAAGCAAACAGTGATTTCTGAACCATTCTACCCACAAATCCCCATTTATTAAACAAAGAATAACAGTCAGAATGACTCATAAATCCCCTTATGTTTGGAACTCAAATAACATACAGATACCTTAGAATGTTAGTAGTAGAAAACAAATATCTGGTTCAATTGTATGCCTGTACCTTCACTATTTATGCTTCTCCTCACCACTAGCCCACTTTCTACTCTCATCTGAAGCACATTGCAGTAGTATGCAAACAGAAAAATAGCCTTCCCAAATCATTGTAAGAGGCCAATGCACATTCACACACCACCACAAAGAGCTTGCCCATCAAACTCATGCACGCATGCACACAGCACACATACATTGTACAACAGACCAAACCATGCCTTCTTTTTTTCAACAGACGCCAAAAAAAGCCTACCAAAAAGCAAGTCCGTAGAAAGGAACGCAGAAGTAGAGCAAATCAAAATAAAAGTTTCTAACCTAAGCATCCATCTGTAGCAGAGTTTGTGGATAACGTTGGAACAAAACAGCTAATACAGTCGTTTACCAAAACAAAGGAAGCTTCAACTACCAAAACTTTACCTCCTCCAACAAAATGTGGCACCAAGCACAAAACTCTTCACAAATCGTCTACCAGTACTGCTAACAATGCTCCTATTAATCCTGATATAGTAACAAGAACCTATAGTAAAAAAAATATTTTAACAAAAATGTTTCACCACAGAGACCTTCAGAGTCTAATAAGAAGAGGACCGAAATCATCCTCACCCCTTAGAACCTACCATAGAAAAATAATCCTACAAACTCTCGTGGACAGTGCAATCATTCTCAAAAGGAAGTTGTTTATATTAGTGTTAAATAGAATGAAGCCACTAACAAAACTAAGTACCAAACTGCAAAAGAAACTTATCAATAAACGGAATGTGAACAAAAATAACTTCTTACATATTTGTGGAGGTGAATGGAGTCACACAACAACCACAGAAACATATTTTAATGAAGAAGCATACAAAAAAATCAAACAAACACAATTGTCATCCATAGACTGAACGAGGGTTTGAAAAAATCAATAATGGCATCATGGAACAAGAAACACTGCTTACAAAAGTATCCCCTGAAAACTCAGAATTACCTCTCGATTCGACTGAACCAGGCCATCCAGTATACAAATGGCCGTGCACGTCAATGTTTGCCATTCCTAACGAATCTTTCAAATCTTTACGTCAGTTCCTCAATCAGTATGTTAAAGGTAAAGACAAAATTAAAATGAAAGTGCTGCAAAATATGGATATCTGTCCAGTGCGCAAATACACAAGACAACAAGGACATTAATTAGCCCGCATTTCTGGAACTATTTGCAAAAGCACCTTCCATGATATCAAAAAGATATCAATGCATCACTCAAATGTAAGAAATCTAGTGTATAAAATATACTATGCTAAAAGTCCAGCTTCAGATTTAGCCAATTTAGATAACACTCTTCTGCATGGTGCACCCAAATATCTACAAGAAGAAATTGAGCGTATCCAGAGAAAATATTTTGGAAGTGAAAGTCACTTACAAAATGCAATAGTTTTAGAACAGACTACCAACATTTCTGCACATAGCAACCTTCTATTACACACATACAAAAATGAAATACTAAAATTTAAAAGTGCATCGGCTGAAATACCAAACCGTGTGTGTGTGTTGCTGCAGAACGTTTTACAAAAGGAACACAAAAATATAGACATAGCATACAAAATAGAAGACAATGAAGATTCCAAATGGTTTGAATTAGCTCTCTACCTTTTAGCCGAAAAAAAAATATCAAATAAGTTAATGCACTACAAAATTAGACCACACCCAAAGTCCTTCACGTGCGATTACAAATAATTTGGAATTGTTCCCACTACCAAAAACCCTGCAACAACTCAATTTGTACGAGAGCATCATAATTCAAACAGTTCACCCATTTCAAGCAATTATACGCCTTCGGGTTCCCCCCCAACCCCCCTCCCTAACCCCCCACCGGAACTGTCTCGCCGTCCATCAAAAAAGGGGTAGATATAACACATTATGAATGACGAAAAACACACAAAAGGACGATTAGTAAGGGTTAAACAAATGAATGAAACCAAAGAGTAAAGAACCTTACATGAACGCTGAGGAACAGATGACGGTTGTGACAAACCATCATTACCTGACAAAACCTGAGGTCAGAGCCAACTAAAGGACGTACAGTGCAACTACTTCAAGTAGATACAGGTAATATTACCATACTAAATATCAAACTATATAGGCAATTAGAAAAGTAAACAATACGTAATGTGTGACAGAAATAGTGAAACTTTTTTTTCGTTATTTTAGATTTAAAATGACAGAGAACGTGGAGTATGTAACTTCGCAGAAGGGAGGACAACAGCTAATTCACGATGGATACGTGTATAATAAAGAATCCCAAAAAAATGAAAGGACATATTGGAAGTGCACGGAATATGCGAAAACAAAGTGTACAGGAGGAGTAATAACGGAGACTTCCATTGTAAAATTAAAAGGGGAACACAACCATCTTCCTGACAGAACCAGCATAATAATTAAAAAAACTCTGAATGAACTGAAGAGAAAAGCAGTAGAAAACCCTACGGAGGCCAGCGGGTCTGTAATTGCTAGAACCTGTAACAAAATGCTGTTGCACGTCTCGGCACAAATGCCTGCAGAAAAACACATGCAACGTACAATAAACAGGACAAAACAACAGAACGAAAATCTTCCGCCAGCACCAAGAAATTACAACGATATAAACATCCCTGATATATTTAAAATAACAGAAAAAGGTGAACGTTTTCATCACGCAACATTAGAAATAAAGGATGAAAAAGAAAAAATTATAATATTTTCAACAGACAGCAATTTAAAACAACTTGGTCAGTGTGAAATGTGGCAAAGTGATGCGACTTTCAAAACATGCCCCCAACCTTTCCAACAGTTTTTTTTACTATACATGGATCCATAAATAGCCATCTAATACCCCTAATCTACGTCTTGATGCCCCAAAAAACCGAAGATATCTACAAAATAGTATTTCAGAAAATTAAAGACACCAGACACAAAACCTGCTAATATCATAATGGACTTTGAAATGGCTCAAATTAAAGCATTCTCATCAGTATATAAAGAGACAAATATACAGGATGTTTTTTTCCATTTCACACAGGCCATTTGGAGGAAACTACAGAAACTAGGACTCCACACGAAATACATCGAGGGCAGTACATATCAACACAATGTAAAAAAAACTATCTGCATTGGCCTTTGTAAAGGAAGAAAGCTTTATAACATTTTACGAACATTTAATCGACAGTGAATATTTCAAAAATAATGAAAAACAGAATTCAGACTTAATGGACTATATGGAAAGCACTTAATATAATATACAATGGTGGAATTGCTACAATGCCGTAATGGAAGGGAGGCCAAAAACAAACAATATGTTGGAAGGGTGGCACAACAGGATTAACAAGAACTTTAACACTAAAAACCCAAATTTGTGGCACTTTTTAAAGGACTTAATATCTGAACAATCACATCAAGAATTTAGACTATCCCAGAGCATTTCACTTGCAAACACCTATTTAAAAAGAAGGAAATACCGAGACTATGAACAAAGAATTGAACAAATAGTGAAACAGTTTCACCAAGAAGAAAAACACAACTACTTAGACTCAACTGCACATAATTTAAAATGTTAGAAAACTCACGGTTTGAAGAGTCCACGATCCGGCATAGCGAATACAAAGTAACCAATGACGCCAATCCAACGTGTCCAACGATTCCAAAATCCATATCCCAATCCAAAGAAGAAAAGTGAAATCCACCAAAGAAAAAGTCGAAATTCCATAATCAAAGTAAAAGCCAGCCAAGTAAAAAAACAAAAAAAAACATATCCCAATCCACGGTGAAAAAGCCAGATTCAGCAAAAAAAAGTGTACAAATCCATATTCCAATCCACGATCCAAAAGAAATATCCAAATGAAAAAAAACAATCCATCAGGTCCAGGAAATCAACGAGAAAAACATCCAAAAAGACAAAATCCAAGAACACAGAGCGCGGAGACCCGACCGGAACGAAAGCGGATAAGAAATGGACTTTAAAAATGGCGCCTACGTCAATGTAACGCTAACGCACCGTTACGTCAAGAACTTTAAGAAATAACAACAAAACCTACATTACAATTTGTTACACAATAGCACCATCTAGCGGTGAAAATAGATACTATTTAATCCAAGTTGTAAGTCACCAATACAAATGTTATATTTAAAAAAAATATTTATCTTTTAATAAAATATTTATTCTAGCTAAAAATGTTATTATGTAATAAAATATTTATTAAAACAAAGTTACATTTTAATAAAGTATTTATAATTAACTATATACCAATTTTACTGTTTAATAAAATATAGAATATATAACACTTACCTTGTATGTAGAATTATTTCGAAAAAATGTGATTATTGTTTATCCGACATTAATATTTTCGAAATAATATTTTCCACATTTTGACTTTCGAAATTATTTCATTTGAAAATATAACTGCACACCACCACAGGTGTATCCATGGGTGTGACATGCTGCGGTGGTTATGGCCAGGGCCTAGAGTCTTGGAAGTATGGCCTTTGGCCTACGGCCTACGGACATGCATCCAAAACTCTAGGCCCTGGCCATAACCACCGCAGAATGTCACACCCATGGTGGCGTACTAATCAATAGCACACCCATAGGCAAAAATTATGTAATAACGACATACTCAAATTCAATATTCGCTAACACCACGCGTGTCCTTAGAAGAGTTTCAAGGTGCCTGTGCGCAGCACGGACTGAAATAGTTCCCCTATTAAAACCCTAATTTTCTGTGAGTGATGTGCAATACTACAGGCATATCTGTAGCTGTGATATGCAGCAGTGGTTGTGGATAGGGCCTAAAGTCTTAGATGTATGTCCATACATATTTCAATGTATGGGTGTGAAGTGGCTTATACCTCCAGTGCGTATAACTTTGTTCTTAGGTGCATGGCCTTCGGCCATGCAGCCAAGTCTCTACACAGACGCCACAACCATTTGACCCATAAGCAATACTACAGTTCTATCAATTTCTGTAATATGCTGCGGTGGTTGTGGCCAGGGCCTAGAGTCTTGGAAGTATGGCCTAAGGCCTACGGCCATGCACCGAAGACTCTAGGCCCTGGCCACAACCACTGCAGCATATTACACCCATGGTCACTTATCAATGAGTGTCACACCCATATAATGAAAGATTATAACTGTAGCATGCACTCATTTTGTACCCAGGACTCTAGGCCCTGGCCACAACTACCGCAGCATGTCACACCCATGGCGGCGTAGTAATCAATAGCACGCCCATAGGAAAAAATAATGTAATAACGACATGTACTCAATTTCAATGTTCGCTAACACCACGCGTGTCCTTAGAACAGTTTGAAGGTGCATGTGCGCAGCACGGACTGAAATAGTACCCCTATTAAAATCCTCATTTTCTGTATGCACAAACATTCAGAACAAGGCGTGCATAGAGAATATATCATTAACACCTACCGGCTGAACAAATACAGTTTTTCACCCATCTCTTACTGTGTGAACCTCCCCAAGCACTATGACACAGCAAAATAGGTTTCAAAATAGCATGTTGCCGCTGGTCGCCGCTGCGCTGTCAGCGGATCAAAGATGACGGGCGCATCCAAACAATCTGACGCACAACATGTCTCACTGCAGCCAATTGGCAGAGACGTCGCGTGTCCACGGTCCTGACGCCAGCCCCTTAGCCAATCGGTATCTTGTCCGCGGAGCAAACAGGGAAGTGTGACCGCGGAGCGGCCATAGATATCACACATTTTTTTAGACCTACTTTTTTGTCGTTTTAAAGAAAAGTAGTGAACGGATTGTCACCAAATGTACAAAAGCACGCTTTCGGGACCAAGCTCCTGCTCCCACCACAAATTTGGTGAAAATCCATCCAGCGGGTTAGGCTGCAGACGTGTGCAAAGTTTTTCCCCCATAAACCAAACTTTGCAAAAAAATTCAGAGTGGCCGATATACTTCTTCTGCAAAGTTTGGTGATGATTCCTCCAGGGGGAGCGGAGTTATAAGCTGCCCAAAAAGTGCTCTTCCTATGGAAACAGCAGCTTAACCATAACTACACGGCTACTACAATAGCCATGTAATTTATATAAGGCAAGGTAACAAGGGAGAACAAAAACAACGATCTTACTAGACCCAGTGACATTGAGAACGTGCAAGTGCATGGGAGAGGGAAAAAGGGGAAAAGTGCATGGAAAAAGTGGAAAGTGCAGAGCAGAGGAATACAGATAAATAATAAATAAATAAATAATAACAAGCAAACAAACAGTGGTAGTGCAGCCAGCAGGTGGCAAGTGCTAGGTTTGAGTCAACAGACAGGGTGAGTCTGGTAAGTGCCAAGAGAAAAAGGAGGTGGGAGGGCTGTATGGTTACAGATACAGGCCCCAGTGCAAGGGTTTGCCAGGAGGCAGTGCGGGTGGGTGGAAAGGTGAGTACCTGGGCCCGGAAGTCAGAAGGTATACCAGGAGCAATGTGCCACGAGAGAGCAGATCAGCAGGGGAGAGGAGTGGCGAAGGCAGAAGCAAAGAGGAAGGTCTTGAGGTGCTGCCGGAACCGGAAATGGTTTTCTCCAAGTTTCAGGGTGGCAGGGAGGCTGTTCCAGGGGGAGGCCCCATCCGAAGACAAAGATCTACCCCAGCTCGCTTCTTTGAGAAATAGCTGACCCTGAGGGTCAAAGAGCTTGAGAGGGAAGGTATTTACGAAGGGACAGCTGAAGGTAAATTGGACCCAGGCCGCAGAAAGCCTTGTGGACAATGCAAAGGATTTTGAATGTGATCCTTACAGCCACTGGGAGCCAGTGGAGAGATTTCTGGGCTGGAGAGATGCGATCCCAGGGCTTGAGGCCAAGGACTAGACTCGCAGTCCGGTTCTGGATAAGTTGCAAAGGGCGGAGAGTATAAGCAGGTAAATTTAGAAATAGGCTTTTACAGTAGTCCAACCTAGAGACAACCAGGGCTCGAGAGACAGAGAGCTTCTGGGGGAAGGCGAGGAAAGGAAGAATACCTCTGAGGAGGTGCAGTAGGAAGTTTGACTTTTTAGAAATGTCAGAGATGTGGGCAGAGAAGGAAAGCATGGAGTTAAAGATGACCCTGAGGTTCTGAGCCTCAAAGGTAGGGGTAGGAGGGCCAAGGGAGGCTGGCCAGTGTGAGAGTAAAGGAGGGTGAGGGTGTGCCGATGAGGAGGATCTCAGTCTTGCTAGCATTCAGGCAGAGATAGTTGGCAGCACACCAATCCTGAATGGCAGACAGGTAATCAGAGATGAGAGAAGGAGAGGAAGAGGCAGAGGGAAGCCTGAAATTAGTTGTGTCATCAGCATAGCACTGAAAGTGGGAGCAGAAAATGGTGATGCGATGAGCAACAGTTGACAGGTATTGGTTAAAAAGCAGGGTGAGAGGTTAGACCCCTGGGGAACACCACAGGTAGACAAGGAAATAGATGAAAGGAAGGACCAAAGTTGGACCTGGGAGGGTCGATCAGAGAGGAAAGAGGTCAGCCAGGCCAGAGCCTGATCAGTGATCCCCAGGTTGTCACGGAGACGTTTGAGCAGGATGGTATGGTTGACCATAACGAAGGCAGAAAAGAGATCAAGTAAGATGAGGACAAAGGGGATATTGGATTCAAGGTTGGACAGCAGTTCTTCAGGGATGTTCAGGAGAGCAGTTTCCATAGGACACTTCTCAGGGGCACAAGGGAGGACAATGTAAGGCCTTTGAGGAGGGTATTGTTACCATCCAGGAGGGATAGGATCAGTGCTTGAATGGTGGATCTAAAGCTGTCTGGAGGGAGGAAGGGATTGACTTTCCGAGGGAGAGTTGATACCAAGCTGTCTGAGTTTTTTATTTTTGCGATGTGTGTCTTAAATGAGAGGTGTTTGTTGATGTGGTACCCGAGGTACTTGATGCAGGAGGTGAGCTCGGGTGTAAAGCCCACAAGGTTCATAGTTGATATCCAGGTCTGTATGTCTTGGGTGTTCAATGTTGTTGCTGAGGAGTAGAAATTCGGTCTTGGAGTGGTTGTGCTTCAAGTATGCACTGGACATCCAAGACTGGATCAGCGAGAGGCAGGTTTTGAGCCTTTGGATGTCCTTGATGGAGCCAATCTTGAGGTATAGATCTGTGTCGTCAGTGCATTGGTGGATGTTGTGTGTGGCTAGGAGGTCTCCAAGCATTTCCCTGTATAGATTAAAGATCACTGGGGAGAGGAAGGAACCCTGCGGGACTCCACAGGTGATGGGTAGCATTGGCGATCTACAGGAGTCCATCTGAACAAACTGCTGGCAGTTGGCGGGGTAGGACTTGAACCAGTATAGGAAAAGGTTGCTGATCCCCATGCGCCAATGTATGGTGTCTGTGAGTGCCTGGTGGTATAGGGTGTCGAAAACGGCTGAGAGGTTGAGTAGAGTAGAACCAGGAGGCAAGGTTGGTCATCATTAAGGACTTTGAGGGCATGCTTGACCACCAGTGTGGTTGCTGTCTCTGTTCTGCATCTGGGTCTGAACCCAGATTGGTATGTTTGGAGGAGATTGTTGGTGTCAATGTGTTGCTGCGGCTACTGCTTTCTTGATGATCTTACCTAGGCAGGGAAGATCGGTGAAGGGACCATAGTTACCTAGGTTGTCGGGACCCTACCACCCCCAGCACTTCCAATACCCAACTCCACCCTAACCTCATTGCACACCTCCCACCAGGTAATCCGATATTTCCTTCATAAACCCATATACTTCAATGAGCACTCTGGTATGGAATAGAATGCTGACTCCATAATAACCACAACTACTGGTCCCTACCATGAAAAACATAACATAGCAGATCATAACCAAAAATGGACTAGCCAAACAATATTGCATACTGTAGTGTTGAGTTCAGGGTTTGGCCACAAATGACTCTGACACTCCAGTGAACTGTTGAGTTATTTACTTAAGTTCAGGTACACCAAATACAGTTCTTAGAGTCAGGTAAGTAAAAGGGGACATAGGACACCCACCGGCATCCTCTCTCAGGGCTTACATCCTTGCAACTGAGAAACCTGGAACACACTCATAGATAAACATTCTAAGCCCTGCATTCCATCTCAAGATTCTAGTCACTTGCACCAGATGAATGCAAAGTTAATCACAACATGTAGCATACGCAAATATGTTGTGTACACTCAAAAGGTGCTCACAGCAGGCCCTAACGAGGTGCCTGCCTTAAGTAAGACTACTAAGCAAAACATGGCACCATAGCATGCAGTAATTAGTACAATAGCAAAACCCAAACATGAAATTTTGATTTACAGTAAGGAACGGCATGACTGGTACGTAGTTTTCGATTTCAAATGAGTAAAGGCTCTTCAAATAGCCTGCCAATTAAATTGATAGAAGACCGCTGAACTTTTTTTCCACAAGAAAAATCTAAAGTAGATCCAAAAGAAATGTGCATCATGAATAGGAAATTGTTTCCCCAACAGTAACAGCTAAATAAAATTGTGAAACTAGGTGGACATTTTCCCCCACAACTTTTCAATCCTAAATAAATCCATTAAAAATGTGTAGCTGGTAATTATTAACATGACAGGATTATTTTTACTGAGAATTAAATTGTTAAAAAAACCTAAATAAATCCTCCAAATTAAGAAAGAAAAATCCTGTCCCGAAACAAAATCGTAAATACAGTCTAAAAAATACACCGATCTTGAAAGTAAACAAGAAGTAATCCAAATAAAATACAAAAAGTGGATTTCTTATTTGCTAGAGGTTAAAGGACAGTCACTAACTGGCCGCCCGGCATGTATAACGCTCTTCCATAGCAACCGCATGCGGCGCAGTCTTGTAACTAGGTTATTTATTTGCACACAACCATCACGTCATAATAAGCAGTGTCTCAGGTGTGGCGGCTCCAGGGCGGTTAGCAACCAGATCTCAGGTGAGGCGCCTCGGTAACATGCTAAGGGATGGAGAGGGGGCAGGTTTCATGCCCTCGAGGCCATGCTGTGGCCATGCTCCCTCGTGGGAACTACGTGCGGCCGCACCTTTCAGTACTACATTCCAGCCCGCCTGCCCCTTAGTTCCGGCTGGAGGAGGTTCTGCTGCTTGCTCGGAATGACTCGGCATATTCGTGGAGCCTGTGTGACTACCCTGGCTCCTGGGCGACGCATGCAGAGAGCCTCAGGATGCAGACGCAGAGCAACATGGGCGTCCAAGTGCACATAGAATACTGGTAAGTGAGGAATTAAAAGAAGACTTTTCGGCATTAAGTATGATTTTCTATATACCGGTATTGTGGCTTAAGAAATGCAAGCAATTGTCGCACTAAAATATATGTATCTTAAAATAATGCTCTTATTTCATAAGCTACTCGCCAATTAAAGGTAACAAAAATGAGTTTCAAATATGTAGCAATACGTTTGCTTGGTTAACGAACGAAGATGGTTCAACGCGTGGCAGTTATTTCTGAGGGTCCGGATCTACATGTCCGTGGCGGATGTGTGTAAGCCAGCCTTCCTAAACTTGGATCCCCTAAAAGTCATAGACAATCTTGTAGAGAGATGTATGCGATGATCTTGTAGAGATGTGTGTGTTGATATCAGAGGGCATTGGATGTGGTGTGCATTTGCCAGTCTGTTCTATGAAGCAGCACACTTCAGGAGGCTCGGGTATGTCCCTCCTCGGAGTAATGTTTCTTGGATTACCAAGTGTGTCCTGTATAATATCGGAGAGCATGCGCAGTGGAGAACATTAATTCCGAGGACACCTAATGCGACACATCGCAATTCGTGTATGCATAAAGCATCTGAATTTTGCACTGAGCTGTATATTCATCTCCATTGGTTCAAAATGCATATGTTAACATTGCACTTTATATGTGTGAGCCAGCGCACACTTGTCCTGCAAAACCACCCGCTGTGCTGATGCGGCAGTTACTCTTACTCCACTCAAGGCTGTAATGGTGCAACATCAGAAGTTGGTCAACAAAGACCCGCCGCAGCGCTCTAGCTAGCGAAGGAAGCAGAAGTATATTACCCTAACTTTACAGTGTCCCTTTGTCCTGCACCTCCACTGGCAATGCAGTGTAAGACACCACCTAGTTACAACTGACAATGGTGAAACAAACCTGATGAGAGGAGTAATCCGAACAAGATTTGGGGTCCAATACTGATGCACACTTGACACCATAAGCGATTAAGTGGCCAAAGGCCCACCCATCACCTGTCACCCATGCCTCACTCAAAGCCTGCAGGGGATTGTCCCTCCGGCACCTTCAGCCTTCAACCAATTCCACTGTTTGACATCTGCAACAACAAATCGAAAATTGACCCACACTTACTTTTATGGCACCACGGACCATTTGGTCTGCCCAGAGCACCTCATAGTCCGAGACATTCGCACTCTATTTTTATCATTAAGGAACTTAGACTGTGCTGCTCTCTGCTCGTGATGTCCAGTTTCACCCATAAATTAATCCAGACCTAAGAAGCTTGAACTACTGCCAAGCACATCCCTTAGTCAGCCATGTATCGCACTTGCTCTATTTTGTGTAAAACCTCACCTCTCCTATTAACTGAAATATTCCTACACTCAGCCAAATTGTGCCAGCTAATTCTACTTTTATCCTAATTGTGCCAGGTAGTAATTCTTCTATTGGCTCAATTGTGCCATATAGCAATATTCTGCCTTTAGCCTAATTGTTCCAGGTAGCAATATTATGATTGTAGTCTACTTATGTCCGGTAGCAATCCTCTGCTGTTAGCCCATTTGTGTCATGTAGCTATATCTTGCTTTTAATCTAATTGTGCCTGGTAGCAATTCTCTGTTGTTAGCCCAATTGTGTCAAGTAGTAATATTCTGCTGTTAGCCCAATTGTGTCATTTAGCCACACTCGGCATTTAGCAATTGCAAGGACCACCCACGCATCTCTCTTGGATAGAATTGTGAAGAATAGACACATGTCACACTTGATTAGGCTGTGGAATGAACCATGCGTATCACTATATAGAATTGTGTAGTAGAATAGCCACATAGAAGAACTTAAAGAGTAGCCAGTGTACTAACCACCCCACTCTTGCTTCCTATAACTCGCCACCAAACACTATACACACCCACTGGGCCAGCCAACCAATACACTAACAAACACCCAATACAAGTAACACAAGTTTACAACAACAAACCTGGACACTGGACCTTACCTATATGGATACAACAAGCCAGTGCGGACAACCTGAAATACTACCCAATCTACACATAAAATACACATCAAATACACAGACACACTCCAACATAACAGTCGCATAGAAACAACCCAGGCATTGGAGCATACCCGTATGGATAAAATAAACCAGTGCGTTCTTCCAACAATCCGCAAACCATACACACACACAGATGCCAGTTTCTCCTGATTCTGGACCTATCCTATCACTCTTCCCTCACTAACCAACCTTGTCCTCTTTCTTTCAGAGCCAGGTGAGCGCATGAAGACTGCCCTTGAGTGGTAGCATTGCATGGTATAAGTCAACATAACATAACATCAATAGCCCAAGTCACTTAAACGCTTCCATGCTAGGTGTCACCACCTAGCAGTCCTGCAAGTTCTTAATGCAGCAGTGAAATTCATGCCGTTATCATTCTAGGATTTATCGACCAGCCTCTGGAAGCGCACCTTTGTGTGGCCTTAATTTCCCTCCTGAAGATTCTAGTGATGGCGCTCATCCACAAGCTAGCAGACACCAAAGCCTCAGGAATGGAAAAAAGATCTGGCAATTGGAGGAAACGCATGCCCTCGCCATACACAGCCTGTAAACCTTAGATCAGATCCGCAAAGTGACTGACTGTGATAGACAGTGCTCAGAGAATCCTGAATCATGAGAATAATATGGTAGTGTGCAACACCTGATAGCCAAATTTACCACTAGAGGTCATAGTGCCACTGATGGGACAAAGGGAACCATTTTACTACAGTCTGCAGATTCGCTGGGAAGCCCCTCAGAGACTGTCTGGATTGATGTTCTCTCCAGAGAGCCAAAGCTGTTGACAATGGCACTGACCACCCAGAGGCCAAAGATCCAGTCAGTGAAGAATAAGTATTCACTGACCATGCAGTAGGAAATCTACTTTTGACACTTGACTCGCAGATGCTGAATTGACATCAATGTTGTCAAGATTTTAGCGCTCATCAACATTCTGCCTGAGGCAAAAAACACCTACTGACCCCTGTCCTGCCGCTGAAACCCACGAAGTTACGCTGTTTGTCTTTGAATGCGTTACACCATTCCTGTTACTAGGTGTTTTCACCATATAATTAGCAGGGACACCACCAGAACCAGAAAGTGGCATTTTGTTGCTAAGAATAGTTCAGATATGTTACTAAACTATAAAGCTGCACAAAGACTCGATCAGGTCGAGTTACCTTGAGAATCTATGTATCCGACCTGAGCAAGCTGTAAGCTGATTTCCAGGAGCACCTCACCAGCATTGGCTGTGTAAGAAACACTGTCATCAAACTACACATTGACCAGAGCCAATGTGACTCAACTCAGAGCCAGGACCCGTTTGAGATAAGGTATATGCTGTAGCTTTGGGAAATGCTATAATAATAGAAACAATGCAATTGCCATGGTAGCGCTGATCATAATTACACAGAAGGCTGAACAACCAGGTCACATCTATATCTGCGTAGACATGTGCCTACATAGCAAAGTAATCTATAGGAAAGGATGCATTGGGCCTCATAACAAGTACAGAAGTGCAGTAAAAACTGCAGTAATCCATTGGTAAGTCTGTTGCCACTGTGTTACGGCCGCATTTACTGCACCATTGTACTACAAGTTTGGGGCTAATGTGGACGATTTACCTGCAGTAAAAGGCTAGAGGTAAATTCTTTGGCTAAAGATCAGCAGTAATTCTGTAAAAATCCTCAAGGAGTCCTACGGACTCCGAAAATGGGGATTGACACCACTTGTAATCCCACAATAAATCCATGGGGCTAAGTGGTGGTAACAGTAATTGCGTTTTTGGCAGTAATTCGGTGGATTTACAGCTAAATTACCAGCAAACTCGTAATGAGGCCCCCGTTATCCCCACAATTGAAGACCCAATTGCAGACCTGGTGGGTGCCTTGACTTTCTCCCTGCTACATCTGAAAGCTTGATAACACCAGTTAAAGATGAGGAAAGAGCTACATCCTACAATAATATTGTCTATACGGGTAGGACTTTGCAGATAATAGTGCCTGAACTTCGGTATTTGGTCTGCCGTAGAAGACTTCCAGGGCTCCATATGCCACAATTTAGTTGGTTTTGAAAGCGTTATCAACATTTGTGACAACACCCTACAAAAGCCCTGGGTTGGAGAAGCATGCCTGCCAAGACAGAGATGTACAGCAGAGGCTAAAAGACTAGTTTGTCCTTACACTGGGAGGAGTACAAATCCTTAAACATATCGCAACCATTTTTGCACATACTTAGCCATGATGCCATCACAGCCCAGAAAGTCTACCATCAAGAATTTCTACCACCAAACTTGCAGAAAGTTCACCCTAAAGCACAAAACAGATGCAAGAGCCCCCAAATCGACCATATGATGGCAATGGGTTGAGCAACACCAAGACACCTTACAAAGGCCCAGGGATGATTCAATAGCAGAGACTGTAGAGGCATACTTTGACACAGAGGTCATAGTTAATTCCAGCCCACGTGGCCTTAGTTCTGTCCTTACCAAGACTGATTCCTTTGTAAAATCTCATGCAGCTGCAAATGCCGGTCGGGCACACTCCACCACTGAAGAGGGGTATTCTCAGATCGATCAAATGGCCATCACTGAGTTATGAGCGATCAAACACTTCTACATATAACACTGTGGACAATGGTCCAAAGCTGTTAGAGATCGAAAAATGCTTGTCCTCATCTTTCAGGGCACTTCACCCCAGCCGAGAAGGAGAAATGACTTACTGTAATGTTCTTTCTATGGATTCTTTTCCAGCAGATTCCTCATCAGATAGATATCCCTTCCAGCGTCAGCTGCTCGGAAAACATTTTGACAGGAGGCGTAGTGCACTTCGACTTGCCCGTCAATGCGCCTTAACTCGATGCTCGGTCATCTGCTCCAGATGAGACATCGGTCATCGTACATATACTGCGTCACTATGCCACCATACCTCAGTTCCCACCTTTTTTTCCCCCCAAGCTCAGCCACTGCAGAGGAAAACTAGCAACAAACACGGCCGAATAGCCGAAAGAGAATAGAAAATGGAAAGCACAACTGGGATTTTCCCTTTCTTAAATTTGTTTTGGTGTGTGTGGGAAATAGAGACCGCAGAAAGCATGCAGCACTGAACTAAAAAGAGGCCAGTAGAACCATTGTTCCCCTCTTTCCTCTCAAAAGAAAGACAGCCACTGACTGCAGACGCTTTCATAGCGGGGATGGATGGGAGGGGTGATGAGGAATCTGCGTGAGAAGAATCCATAGAAGGAAACTTTACTGAAAGTAATTTCTCCTTCAATGGATTTCCTTTCTCCCGCAGATTCCTCATCAGATTGACGTCCAGACTGTAGTACTTTGTAAATGTATGAATGGAAGACCAGGTTGCAGTTTGGCAAATGTCTTTAACCGGTACTCCTCTCTGCAGCAATGTAGATGTGGAGACCCCTATGGTGGAATGGTCCCTGATGCCATGGGGCAACTCCTTCCCTGACCTGTGATAGCATTCAGAGTGATCCACAGTGAAATTGTTTGTTTAGAGACTGATAAACCTTTTCGGCCACAGAGAAGGCCACGAAGAATTGGTCAACTTTCCTGTTTTCAGCCGCCCTGGCCACATAAAAATTCAACAGCCTATTAGGATCTAGTCTGTGAAATCGGTCCTCCTCCTTAGAGGAGTGCAGGGGCAGATAAGAAAAAGGAAAATCAACTGCGTGAGATAAATGGAATTCAAACACCATCTTGGGCAGGAATCCGGGCCTCACCTTGGGTTCTCTCAAAAGAATCAAAGGAAAAGTGGCTTACAAGATAGGGCCTGCAGCTCGCTGACCCTCCTTGCTGAAGTGATAGTCACCAGAAAAGCATTTTTTTGAAGTAGGTAACTGTAAAGAACAAGAATGTAAAGGTTTAAATGTAGCTACCATAAGAAATGTGAGGACCAAATTTATGTCCCAGTTAGGAGCGTCAAAAGGAGTAGGTGAAAACCTATTTACAAGGCCCTTCAGGAATTGGGCCATAACGGGGATCGTGAAGAAGGACCCTTTTTATTTATTGGGTATTTATAATGTGCTTATACAGAGTATGTTTCAGACCCTTGATCCAGAGACATTTTGAACACGACAAAGCCACCAAGTAACCTTTTATTGTGGTGACCTGAAGGCCTGAAGAGGCTAGTGACAGAAGGAACTCCATCACTGTAGTGGCGTGTAAGAGATGAGCTCAATCTCGCATTCTCTGCACCACGCCTCAAATCTTCTCCAGCTGCACGCATACAGCGATCCTGTGGACAGTCTGCATGCAGCCAGCAGCGCCTCAAGTACCTCCTCAGAAAGGTCCCAGTCATCATATCTTATCCTCTCAAAAGCCACGCATGTAGGTTGAGGGATTCCGGGTTCGAGTGGAGCACCTGACCTTCCGACTGGCAACCGGAGAGGTGGTCAGATAGTCAAGCCCAGAAGGTACGAGTACCAAGTCCTCCTTGCCCAATCCGGGGCGATCAAGATCCGGGTTTGTCAAAACCTCCTCAACCTCCTGAGTACCCACTGAATGAGGGCACTCGAAGGGAAGGCATAGTGGAGATGGAAGGTTCAGTCCACTAGAAACACATCCCCTAGCGCACCGTTCACTGGGAATTCCCTCGAGCAAAACTGTCTGCACTTCCCGTTGGACTGAAGTGCAAACAAATCCACTGCTGGGGTACCCCAGAGAGAGAAGCCCTCATTTAGGATTTCCTGGCACACTTCTTACTCATGTGAGACCGTGCTTGGCCTGTTCAGAGCATCCGCCAAACCGTTCTCTGTCCCAGCAAGATGAACTGCCAAGACTGAGATCTGGTTCGCCAATGGATAGAAACATAGCTTCATTGCTTCTCTGCAAAGGTGGATGGAGCGCACATCACCCGGCTTGTTCAGGTAGTGCATGCCCACCGTATTGTTAGTCAATTTCAGAACATGCTTCCCCTTCAGAGAAGGTGCAAACGCCTTCAGGGCTAACCTGATAGCTCACAAATCTAGCCTGTTGATGTGCCACCTGGCCTCCTTCAAAGACCAAAGGTCGCTCACCTGCAAGTCTCACAGTGAGCGCCCCAAACCTTCAATGACGCATCCGTAACCACCCTGACCCTGGGGCCACTGGGTCCTGAAATGTACCCCCACCAGCATGTTGCTGCTGTTGGCCAGCCAAGCTAGGTCATCGACCACGGACCTGGACACTCTGAGAACGTCCCTCAAAGTGCTAAAGTACTGGGACCATTAACAATGCAGGAGCCATTGCAAAGATCGCATCTGAAGCTTGGCCTCTGGCACCAGAAAAATGCAGGAGGCCATGAGACCCAAGAGGTGGAGGAAGGAAGCCGCTGGTAAGGTGTCGTGGTTCTGAAAGAGTTGGACCAGATGTGCGATGCTGGCGACTCTCTCCTCTAAAAGGGAGGGGCCTTCCCCACCTGAGTGTCTAAGACTGCCCCAATGAACTGGAGCCTCTGTGCTGGCATTGTGTGCGACTTCTGCAAGTTCAGGGAGAAGCCCAGCCTGTGGAGTAGTGAGCAGCTGTCTCTGAGATGGGACAAAACCTGTTCCGACAACTTCCCTCGGATCAGCCAGTCATTCGGGTACAGAAACATGGATGCCGGATCTCCTGAGGTGAGCCCTGACTACTGGCATGAGCTTGGTGAAGACCCTTGGAGTGTCGGTCAACCCAAATGGGAGCACCTTGAATTGGTAATGCCTGTCCTCTATGAGGAATCTCATGAACTTTCTGTGGTTCTGGCGGATCGGCACGTGAAAATATGCATCCTGAAGATCTATAGATACCATCCAGTCTTGCAACTCGAGAGCGTAGAGAATCCCTCTCAATGTCACCATCTTGAATTTGTCTTTCCTCAGGAATTTGTTCAAAGCCGTGAGATCCAAGATAGGATGGAGTCCTCACCCCTTCTTGGGTACCAGGAAATACCAGGTATATCAAGTCAACCCTCTATGCTCGATAGGTACCTCTTCCACAGCACCCTTCAACAGCAGGGCTCACAGTTCTTCCTGCAGCTCCCGCTCCGGTTGCTGTGGAGGTGGTGGCTGTCTGTCCGGGGGACTTTTTAAGATAGGTATTTATTTTATTTTTTTAATTCATAAAGTGTGTATACAACCCTTAGGCATTGAGGTGCTGATACAAGTTCAGAGTACTTGTCAGGCTTGTTGTAATACAGACATAGTTGCATACAAGCACATGGTGATGACAGAGTATAGCCTGGAATAACCAGGTGGCAGTTATCATAGAAAGCATTAAAAATTATACATTACATAGGAATAAGACCAGGTGGCAATTATCCTCAAAGCATGCAGTTGGGTCGTGGGATAAGGAAGGTCCTGTGGATGGGTGCGATGGGGGGAATTCATATTTAGGTGAATAGTTGAGTTTTTTGTGCTTTGCAGAAGATCCAGTAGGCCTTTTCTGCCCTCAGGGAGGGTGGGAGGTTGTTCAAGAGCTTGGCAGCAGGGTAGGGGTAGCTGGAGCCTCCTACTTTGCATCTTTTAACTTTGGGCACAATCAGTCTGTGTAAGGGGTTCTAGATTGTCTGGAAGAGTGGGCTTTAGCAATTCTTTTGGCAAGGTAAGGTGGTGCTGTGTTGGACAGGCATTTGTGAGTGATTGAAAGGGTTTTGAAAATGGTCCGCTTTTGGATGGGGAGCCAGTGTGCATCTCTTCTGGCTCTTTTTATTTTTTTTTATTTTTATTTTTTATACAACCCATCTCTCCTGGCTCTTGAGATGTGCTCTCTTTTAGGGATGTTCAAGGCTGCTCTAAGGGCGTTGTTCTGGATTACCTGAAGTTTGAGTTTGTTTCTGGAGGAAGTGCCATTGAAAAGGACGTTACAATAATCAATCTTTGAGCCAATGATTGCACAGGCAATGGTTAGGCAGCTGTTTTTCAAGAGGAAGGGTCTAGCTGCATTAAGGACCTTGGTTGTGTAGGCTGCCGAGGATGCAATGGCACTTACTTGTCTAGTCATGGTCAGTGATGCATCTAGGTATATCCCTAGGGACTTTACTGTATTATAGACATGTATCGAGCAGTTGTCGATTGTGAAGGCTGAATATTGGTTGTTGAGGGTCTTTAGGGCGCTTGGCGGGCCAACAATCAGGATTTCAGTCTTGTCGCTTTTGAGGCAGAGATGATTGGCTGCCATCCAGGTCTAAATTGTGGAATAGATTGTGTTGAGGGTGTTGGAATCTTCTATACAGTTGCCTGAGAGGGGGATCAGGATTTGCGTGTCATCAGCATCATTTGTGTAAGCTATGCCAAGTGAATCTAAGATGTGGAATAAGGGACTATTAAAGATATTGTACAGCGTAGGGGCAATGCAGGTTCCTTGAGGCACCCAACAGGTGATGGGAGATGGAGAGGCGTTGGCGATCTCTGAGAAGACTTTCATCACTCTTGCATTAAGGAAGGATGCTATCCAGGCGGTGGCTGAAGGGGAGACGTGAGCATGGGTGGTGAGGTGGTGGCAACAGTGCTTTGGGCGAAGGAGGTGTTGTTAGGGAGAATTCTCTGTAAAGGCTAATTTCCCAAACCTAGTGAGTCCCCCAGCAGCTTTTCTGGATTTTTGGGGTTAATTTTGTTCTCCTGCTAAGAGTGAGACTCTTTTACTCCCACTCTTAGACATGATTTGAGGTGTTCCTTTGTCTTTCCATGTGTTTTATGGGCTATGGGGTCTTTTACTCCATAGGGTCTCATGTGTTTTTGATGTGGGTTACACAGCACCCTCCGTGCCATAACCCAGGGGTGTCGTAGCGACCCCCCCACATAGACTCCATACCCTGGGACTGACTACTGTCTCCCAGGGCATGTAAAGTCACCATTGGATTTACTAGTCCCAAATTATGAACAGAAACCAGTACAAACCATCATATTGTAGACGTACTGGTCGGGGCAATTCGATTGCCCCGGGGTCTGTTGTTCGAGGGGGCACGTCTCCGTCCCCCTTGATCGAGTTTTGGCTGGTGGCAGTGGATACTACTTTTTATATTCGACCGCAAATATATCTCTATGGGATTTTTCCCATTGTTCCAGGCTACCAACTTTAATTATTTAATTCTCATAGCCTCGAACATACCACCTGTTTATTTATTTGATATTAATTCACCGGTTGGTATTTTTTGCCAGAACTCGATTCTAAAATGGCGTTTGTGTTCTCTTCTTTGACTCCAACCCAAGTCGAGCCCTTTGTTCCACTTTTTGGCGGGCTTCTCCACAGAAGCCTCCACAAGTGGTGCCACTCTGTCTGGGTACCACAGGGCATGTGGAAGGGGGTTTAGGCACCCTGGACTGAGTTACCTTGGTAACTCAAGTCGCACTCTTGTGTGATTGGCCCAAGTGGTGAGCCGGCCGGCTCACCACTTAGCATGTTTGATTGACAGCTAGGCTGAGTGAATGGGGGTGTGCTGCATTAAAGCAGGGCTTTGGGGACTGTAACTTCAGAAGTCACCACAGGACCTAAGAATCCGAGGAGGGAGAAGCTGAGCCGACCTGCGACGACGACACCACCGGTGGAGCCCTGCTGAACCGTCTCACCACTTTTCCCGACGACAGAGGAGATCTCCAGTCCGGAGAGTCTTCTTCCTTTGACTGGGGGGATAACCAGTTTTGCCTTCTTTTCACCTTCCTGGAGCATCTCGTGGCTGCCTTGCCCGTGCCAAGCACCCGGCAACCGGAATACCACGGTTTACCACTACCGCGAAGAGAAGGGTAGTACCTTTTAACCGGAGAACTCTGCGGCTGGTTTCTTCCCCGGCAGTGCAACGACCTTCATCCTTCCTCCACGGCGAGACCTCTTCGTCCTCTGGACGAAACACCGACTTGCACCTGCTGCCAGGAACAACTGCCCCCGCTGGAGCTTCCGTCACACTTAAGGTACTGTGTCCCGCCTGGCTTCCCTTGCGACAGATCGTTTGGGGTGACAGTAAAGCCTCGACTTTCTAACCTGGGCTAGCCTGGGACAACCTAGCTAACTTTTCCTCACTTTAATTTCATCCTTTTTGTGCGAACTATCTACAAGACTCTTTGGGCATAACCCCACTGTGTGAACCTGGACCCCTTCTGCTTGCTCTCTCCAAGAGTGGGCCTTGCATTTGACTTCCTTGCTCTCCAGTAGAACTCTGCCTGTCCTGCCTTAATGTGGTTCTTTGTAAAAGTATTGAAACTTGTGTGCTTCCTTAACTCTGCCTTTTTTCCCTCCCTTTCGTTACAACTTATTAGAGTGTCATCTTATGTTAAGCGCTCACCTCTGCCTGAAAATAAGTGGTGTTTCTCACTAAGACTTTTCTAATAAGTGAATAGAGATGGATATATATGATAGTGACTGTGTGCTGAATTTACTTAGCTCGTTTTTGCTAGTGTAAATCACAAGTGTGTTTTTAAATAAATAATTATATACTTTTACACCAAAGCTCTGGTCAGTGTTTGTTTGTGCTACTGTGTCTCTGTACCTATTGTGTATACTCAGCATACTGCCTAACTCATCTTGAGGGAAGTCTGACTGCTCAGCCACAGCTATCAAGTGAATCTGTGTGGTACAGACTGCTACCAAGTGGGTTTACTGCCAAACATCTGTAGTCTTAAATCTTTTGTAGTGGTCCCTAAGGGAACTGAACAGGTTTCTGCCTAACAGGTGTTTATCATAGCTGTCATTATGGGGGTTAGTATGTCGGCACAGTCCTTCACCAAGGGTAGGCAGAAACCCCAGGGGTAGACAGTAACACAGCTGCACAAGCTGAAGAGCCCAGGCGTTGGAGGTAATCTCCCGCCTTTGAGCCCAGTGCCTCGGTTCTCCTTCCTCCAACTGGGGAATCATGGGAGGAGAAATCAAAGCGGCTTTGAGGCAGAGCAGCCCCAGCCACTGCTGCCGCTGTCTGCTGGACCTAGAGACCGGAGCGCAGGAAATGCCTCTTCCCATGCCTGGCCTGCAGGAGCTGAGCCTTCCTGCAATAGGGGACATAGCTCTGATAGCCTTTACCCCATGATGAGAAACTAAAGGAAGGCCTGGCTGGCTGTTGCACAGCTAGGCTGAGCGACTTTGCATAGAGCTTGGACTCTTTGAATTTCTCCAGAGTGTCGTCGGCCTTGGGGCCGAAAAGATTCTCACCATCAAACGCCAGCCCCAACTAAGGGCTGCATATAAACCCTGTCTGGGCCTGTTTTATCATCTTCCTGCAGCAGAACCAACATCTTGCTACATTGAGCCCTGCGGGACTCCCACTACAATGGAACAAGCGGAACTCACATCATGGCCGCCAGAGCAGCATCGAGGCTGCAGGCAGGGCCGGTCTTTGCGCCAGGCAGCCCAGGCAGCTGCCTGACGTCAGTCAGCCTCTAAGGGGCACTAAACCAGCAGTCCACAGTGCTAGAATACACGTGTAACACGTTTGTTTCCTAACATTATGAAAATGAATGTGCCTGTTCATTTTTATAATGTTAGGAAACGAACGTGTTACATGTGTATTCTGCCACTGGCACTGCTGCAGGCTGTGGCCTCGGCCAAGGCAGTTTCTAGTCCATTTGGTGCCCAGGACGAAACACTAGGAATACGCCCCCCCGCACCCACATCCCATGCGCCACTCACGCTGCACCCCGCGCTCCACTCCCGCCGCACCTCGCGCACCACTCCCACCGCACCCCACGCACCACTCCCACTGCACCCTGTGCGCCATTCCTAAACTACACCGTTAAGGAACTCCTACCCAAAGTCAAACAGTCCATCACACAAGGAATGAATTGCCATTTACAACGGTAGGCCACTTTTTTTATGCCCTAGTCCCACTTATGCTACAGATAATGAGGACTGGGCACACCAACCAAGAGACCATGAACATGGCACAGGATGCAGTTTATACAAGCAACAAAGAACACAAGATGCTGAAGGGGGTTTGGAGGCAACCTAAGCCAAAAGGGCAATGACAAGGGGACACCTGAACCCAATAAACAATCACTTTAACATTCTTTGAATTGGAATCAAGGGTTATGCTTTAATACAGTAAAGTCTTGACTGTTGTAAGGATACATGGACCAGGATTATTTATTTATTCATGCAATGTTTGTCGGGTACCTGCATATTTATTTATTTATGCAATGTGTGTCAGATACAGGTATCTGACAAACATTGCATAAATAAATAAATTATCCGTCTCCATGTACCCGACAAACATTGCATAAATAAACCAGTTCGTAGTTTAAAGAATATTTACTCAGCAACACTGGTCAAAACTATTACCCGCATAGTGAAGTAACTCATCACCAGTGCCATGGAAGTGGTTTAAAGTGTAATTGATATATAGTTTGGAAAAGAAGCGGCATGAAAGAAATAGCGCTGCTTTAAACTATTATTTTGGCCATTTTCTGGGCTTGCAGGAACGCACCATGGGCCCAAACGTGTCGGGGCCCACGGTGCTTCCCTGCAAGGCGCGCACACTCCTTACAGCCTACTGCACTTCCCCTCCCGTCTCAATGCCAGCACAAAACCATTTAGTGACTAATGGGCCACCATTAGCAGTTTCCTTCTGGCATTGGGCTGGTCTTAGCTGCAGGGGGACCTAAAGTGTTTTATTGGTGTGCTTATGCCCCCCACCCCAAGTGGCGCAAAAGTAGTCAGAGGGAGCCTCTGACTTCAGTCGGAAGGGGCAGTGCCAGCACCTGACCTGCGGAACTTTCCCCACGTCAATGTGCCGCCCCACAAACTTGGGAATTCCATCCCCTCCAGAGGCTCCAGGGAACGGGGCAATTGCATCCCCTGGGGCTATTGCGCCCCGGGCAGTTGCCCGCCTCGTCCGGGCCAAGAAACGGGCCTGGCCTCGGCCCTCAGGCATGGCAGGGCAATTGGCAAATAAATTAGCAACATTTGTTGCTTTTATTACCTTCCCCCAGCCCCGGGTGGCGCCGGCGCTGCTGGCACCAGCCAGGCCCATGGGCGCACATGCAGTGTGCACTCCTCCAGGCTATGGGTGCGCACTGACATTGAAATGTAGATTGATTGGGGCTGGCTGGTGTTGTCAGCCCCGCCCATTACAGAAAAGAAGAGTGAGTGGGTCACTAAATCCTGAAGTTGTTCCCATCACAAGCTCACACTGCCAAACAGCAGCAGAATCAGCAAATACAAACAGTTGCTGCATACTGCCCTCGCTGATTGACCTTGTTTCAGGAAACCCGGCAGTAAATACACTTCTTTCCTCCTGCTCCCGTCCTCGCAGGTGAGGCCTATTGCTGCATAGGCGTTTTATTTATTTTAAAATGGTATTGCGGAGATGACTGGGCCATCCAAGAACAGCCTCTGGAGGCCATAAAGCTAGACACTTTTGTCAAGGTTCAAGTAGTCATAAAAAAGGAAGCGAGCACTGGTGGTGGACTCTCCGCAGGAGATCAAACGGCCGGTTCTCGGAAGACCTGGGCAGAGTGTCATTGTCAGCAGATCTTAGACAGTTGCACGTTCCAGCGGGGTTGGATTGGTCGGTCCGTTGGCCGGGCCAAAATCACTTCGAGGGCGAGGCCCTGGGGGCCGGTACCACCATTGGGCGGGTTTGGGGGTTACTATGCCCCCCTAGTTCCCGAGCATATTGTTCGTCGTTCCCTCTTTCCTGGGCATGCACTGCTGACTTTATTTTAGTGCAAGAGTTTCATACATTTCACTGTTCGCTCAGACTTGTCTTATACTCTTCTTTGTTGTTGTGCTTCTTTTGTTTGGAATAGCAATCACGCTAGTCTAACGAGATAAACAAACACCTACACGAACACGCCTTGTGAATGATGGTGTGAAGGATGGATGCAGGCGCTGGACCAAAAGCTGAGCGAAGTCTGCACAGCAGCTGGCTTGGGAAAGCGACTTAGCAACTACAGTAGAAACCGTCTCCGTGGACAGTTGGCCCGTCTTCCGTATAATGCAAATACCCAGACTTGTAGGATACATGCTTCACTTTCTTTGTTCCATTGGGGGCGACATGGTGTAGCATCAATTAATGGCCTTTAAAATACCCTGCACGTTGCAGCTTCCGATCTCCTTTAACACAAACGCTGGTAAATGGCTTTGACTAGCTAACGCCACATTAATGAAAGCCAGGTCTCTAAAGAATGGTTCAAGTGTAGGGGAATGACCTGCTCACACTTTCTGTCGTGTGACCAACCAGTGCGCAAAAGATGTTTCAGAGCGTGGGGCTATTGATGCCACCCATTTCTGCATTTGATACACCAGCAGCTAAACACACCCTGGGGAGGCAGCTCCTTCTGCATAGTCCATTTCTCTCCCAAGCTCGGGACAATGTTCTTTACCATATTAGAGAATGTGAAAAAGTGCAGGGCTGCAAGGCTGGGGGGTGAGGGTGGAGGGCAAAGCGCACTATGCTTGGGGTACACTGGAGATGCTTCCCCTGATATCCGCAGTACTCCAAGTCCCTTGAAATGAAATTTGTCTATACAGTGCACAATGTGCCAGGGCCGCTGTTATTCAAGCAGCACGCGACTAGTAATTTGCAAAAAGTACACTTAACGAGTCCCAAGAAAAGGTCATCTTCCACCCTTTAAGAATTTTATTGTTTTTGTTTTTATGTTGGGATGGTAGACATCATTATTCTTTGCGATTGTACAGTTTCATTGTGCTGTCGGGAGCTAAAATGAGTTATCACAAAGGAAACCTTTAAGAATTTTGAGAGTTCACAAGCACGAGCGAAACAACCCTCAATACTCGAACTGCCATTTCTCTGCCGCGGTAATGCACTGCAGTGTGTTTCACTGTAAAGTCCACATTGTAATGTCATAATTTTAGAATGCCACCTCTCCAACATTAACATTGGGAGCTATGTTGAATTGTACATGCATGTTAACTCTCTGCATATGTTTAAAGTAGACTTTACCACTCACATGGATTAGTGATATTGTTTACGTGTGTTTCTCCTAAATATATTTAACTTCCCGTGAAATATTTGATGCAATACATATTTCATAAATGCATGTATTTTAATGCTGAGATAGACGGGCTTGTACAGCTATCGGTGGGTATGTTGCTGGTGCTTGTTCTTGGAGGTTTGAGTAACACTGTCCAAGACCAGTTCATCAACTCTTAAGAGTGGCTAAATGTTTGAGGTCATACGAATGACATTAGTGTAGATCTGAAATTGTCGATTCTCTGACCCGAGTCACAGCAGCAAACTGGTCATTGTTACTAAAAATTAAGAGCAAAAGCAGACTAACATAACCAGGCCTGTTTGGGTTTGACCCTCTTATTGCTGTTTTCTGAGGTTCATGAAATTCAGCAGATGCCAGCATTGACAATTCTGTTAACTCATAGTCCCCACTCCCGCTGCTCAGCCCATGACACATGCATGAGATCACAAGTCGGGGGAGGGAGGCGTCAACAATGCTTCCCGCCTGGGGTGCAATCTGTTGTAAAACCGGCCCTGGCTGCAGGATCTTGCTTCCCCCACCGGCCTCCCTCTGATGCTCTTGGATTGGATGCAGAATGTAATATCCCAATTGAAGATCGAGAGCAGGCAGGCATGAACGGGCACCACTGAGCCTCCTCTTTCTTTACTTTACTTGCACCCGTTCTACTTTTCCCATCTCCTTTTGCATCATGAGTCCCATATGCTGATGTGCTGTTCTTCAAACTTTGTGTCGCAAGGTAAAGAGCACCCCCTTCCCCATGAATGTTCTTATCTGGCTCTCCTTTTTCCTCTGACACTCTTTCTCGCCACAGCACTTGGTATACCATGTGCGCACTCTCAATGACCCTCCCAGTGCCACTAATCAATAGCCATGTCTCTCACAACCCGAACCTGCCCACTTCATTAGGTAACAGTAACGCCTTGCTTGGTCAACTGCAAACTCCGTAGCCCTTGCTGCACCTCAGGGTTGGGATCTAGCAGCACTGCAGCCTCATAAGCCTGGTTGTAACTCTATACTTGCTGCTTCTTTCCTCACTCAACTATTCAACACTGGATTGACTATATCAGCCCTTGCTGTTCCTCACATTGCACCTTTCCTCGAGTAGCCTCAACTCCACTGTTGCTTTCAACTTGTACACCCATCCTCTTGTTGAACTTCACCTGTGTCACTGTGCAATTTTTATCATCTTGCCATCTTGCCATCAAGATCCACAAACTGACTTTTTTACTGCGCCCCATGTCTACTCCCCTCATCAGCCTGGCAGCTGCTGCATTCCTACCTGCCTGCAAACTCTTAACTCTGTCTATTATTCAGCCTTATGCTGCTTGCTTCCTAATTGCCTGCTGCTTCCATCCTTGACTCGTCACCTTGTATACTGGTCCTGTGTATTTTCTATCTAACTCTTACCCTTCTGTTTGCACTGTCATCTGTATGACTGATGTTGCCCCTCATTCCATGAGGAGAGGCTTTTCCAGTCTGCTGTTCATTCATATCTACTTAGTCAAAATAGCTTGTCTGCTTGACTGATGTAGCCCCCTCATTCCTCGAGGCGAGGCTTTTCCAGTCTGCAGTCATTTATACCTACTTTGTCACAATTGCATGTCTGTTTTTTTCTTTTAATGCAGTTTACCTACATGTTCCTGCACTTATTAAACTTGTTTTTCCATTTGATTGTACCTCACTCCTTCTCGACTTGCCCATTTTGAATGTTTCAAGACCCTTTAAGAACTTTTTGTTGCTGTTTTATACCTTTTCCTCATCCCTATTCCCTCCCTGTCTTGATGCGCCTTGAAACACAATTTTGCTGTATAGTGCGCAGGGTTAGGACGAAATTACCTAAGTAGAAAAGTCCTACCACCAAAAGTCCGACCCCCATTTATTTGCATATGTATATGTGGGGGGGGGATAAGGTGGGGGGAAAGGGTGTGGGGGGGTCTATATATATGCAAAAAAATGAAGGGGAAAAACAGACTTTTGGTGGTCAGACTTTTCAACTAATTTGACGCAGATCCTAGCGCACATTACAAATAACCAATAAATAAAATAAAAGCAATGTCGAGAAGCTTATTTTGGACATTGTGTGAGAACCCTGAGGAATAGAATGCAGGTAAGCCTGCCTCCTGAGCACTGTGGCCGACCTCATTGATCTTTCTATGCAGTCTGCCACGTACAGGCCCGTCTGCAAAGACTGTCGGGCCAGCTCTTTTCCATCATCCACCAACCTTAGGAGGCCCTTCAGCATTTCCCATTCCCGGGATATACTAAGCACTTTCCCCAATTGCCATCAACAACCCGAAAGAATATTTTGTGAAACTGCAAGAGACGTTGACCGCCTTCAGGCCATGCTGCCTGATGAGGAAATTATCCTCGCCAGGGCATCAACTATTTTAGCCTCCTAAATGGTGGGAGATTAGATGTGGAAGTGGCTGGTCTGGTGGACACTGTGATGCCTGCACCACCAACCGCTCAGGTGTTGGTTGGGAAGAAAGATATGGAAGATCACCCCGTGCCGGCCTGTATTTTTTGGAAAGGTCAGAGTTGACCGGAGGTATGGTGAAAGGGCGCTGCCACACGGTGGCAATAGGGTCGGCAATGGACGCATTGAAGGCCATAACCCTATCTGTAGCAGGCCCCTCATCAAGGATGTCAGTCAGGTCATAATCTGAAACTGGCCTGGCTGGAGCACTCCATCCCAGGGTCTCCACAACCCTATCAACTACAGCCCTGTATTTGGCATTGTTGTGGCCATAACTGTGCTGAAGGAGGTGCTTTACACAGAAAAGATTTGAAATTCGCAGAGCGCAGCAGTGAGTTTTTGTGTTTCTGTGGTCCTTGGGCCAGGGCTAGTGGACTTAGAAAACGAGCGCAGATAGCAGTGTGCGAGGCAGTGCAAGGCAATGACTGATATCACCAAGAAGAGTGCTGGTCATGGAAGATGGGAAGACTGTCATTGGTGTGCACGCTCACAGAAAGCTACAGTAAGGTGAGTGTGGGGGAGTGAGCAGTCGTGCTGAGAACTCCCTGAGTCATACTGACCTGCTAGTATGCTGCTGTGCCTTTAACAACTTGGACTGCCCTTATAATCCCTCTGTGGCACGTAGCGCAGATGCCAGTGTGGGGGAGTGTGCAGTCATACTGCAGTCTGTGGCTGCCCAGGAGGAGTCTGAAACAGGTGATTTGACCATGACCACGAATGCCAGTGCCTTGGGGATGAATAAATTAGGTAGTACCCAGCCTTGGTTGTAACAAACAGTTCAAACAGCTTTTTTGTTTACCTTGGCAGCTGAAAAGGAAGTCATCAAGGTGGTGAATGCCACACCATTCAGCAATGAGTGTCTGACTCCGGTGTGCCCTCCAAGCCACTTTTTCATTTTTTAACAAAATGGCCTCTGAACAAAATAAAAACCTGTTAATGCTCAGGACCCGATGGATCCTTTTTTTAAACAATTATTTATTTTCAAAGGGACGAGTTTAAAGAACATAGACCCAAGCCCCAACCAAAAAACTAAGGGGCTTTGAGGGTCATGGAAGATATAGCGGATGATGTCTGTGGACTCTTAGGCCGAAGGTGTCTACCCGCTTGCTGGGCCCGCACACTGTGTACACACTGAATGTCGGCAGGAAGAAATACGCAGACACAGAGCTGCTGATTAAGTTTCAGCTTTATTTCCCTAGTACATGGAACTAACCTTTCCCCAACCGCCCACCTCCCTAGCCCCTATGTCACTTCCCCTAAACATGGCCATAACACAAGCCAGCCCACACAACGATGCGGAGGGCCTGACTCAGTCATATGCACGACATGAAAATGTCCTATTAGAGAATGCTGAGCAGTTGGATTCCCGTAGGGTCTCTAAGTCTGCGGGACCTACAAGGAAAAGTTTTGAATCTGAACCAGAGTTGGAAAGCCCTAGTGTAAAATTGCCAAATGTACAACCTGGGCAGAGCAAGCCAACTATAATGTCTGGGTTAGAGTCCGGCAGAGTAGGTATACATGCTCGCAGCCACAGGACCGTGTTGATTTACGAATTGATTGGTTACTTGCCTCAGTGTCCTCTGGCAGCCTCCTTAAAAGACGAGATAGCAAGGTTCTCGGAGACCATGGAAACAGAACCACTTACCACTCTCTTATTTCCTAATGACTGTTTTGTGTACGAGAAGGAGGTTCTGCATATGGCGGATAAACCTTTACCACAAGATGACACTAACAAGGTTAGTGCGAGAGTCTCAGCTACATCATCAAGCTCAGATTCCTCAGACTGCAGATCGCAAACAGGTGCAAGTAGAAACTATAGAATAACACATGGAAGGGCCCCGTTGGACCCCGGGGTGACTTATCCTATGGGTGGGGCTATCAATCCAAGCACAATATCTGCTTTAACGGTCACCTTGGCTCTGTTCTTGAAACTCTATGAAGCTTTAAATGATAATCTCAAAGACCACTCTACCTTATTGGCAATGCTACACTTTAAGCTTGTTTTCATTGAAGGTTTTGTCTCTGTGGTCCAAGGGACCTTGGACAAAAACACTGAGCAGATGTTCTACATGTTCCAACGAATGCTGGATCCACTAATTAACAAACACAATGACATGAAAGAACTTTGTCTGTGGTCTGAGGTGGAACGACTCACTAAACAAACTCCAAGTGAAACACTCTCAAGTTGGGCTACTGAAAATATTCTGGTGGAACCTGTTCAGAACTGTATGAGCCAAATGACAGACATCACGGGAGTTACAGCCGAAATAACCGTTGTAAATGATGAAACAAGTGGAGAATTAATCAATCAAGAAATGCAAACCCTACAAGAACTTCCTTTCTGTGACGTATCGTTTCAGGAAATAGACCAAGTGTCTGTGACTATTTCAGTTAATGAAACATCTTTAAACTGGGATTACCCAGTGTTCTCGGGGAAAAAGAAAAGGAAGCAAGTGTACAAGCTTCCTCAACAACAAGAGAAAAAAATCTAAGAATTAGGGCTCGGGTAAAGTGAAATTAAAATCAAATGATTCCAGAAAATTCTTAAGGAATCTAGTCTTACTGACCAGCCCTAAAGTTCTATTTAAGAATAGAGTGAAACTCGCTAAATCAGCCGAGAGCCAGCAAACAACCTGAACAAAGTAACAAGCTTGCACTTCAGAATTACTTCGAACTCAAAGACAGAAAATGTAGCAAAGACGAATGACTTGATGAATCTGTCAACTTACTCACAGGGCATTGAATTTGATACTGTCTCAAAAGTAATTGAATCAGGACATATACTAAAGGTACCTGATAGTCTGGACTGTGTAGGGTACCATGAGAGTCACAGGGCTAATGATAAGTCAACAGTGGAGGCATAATCGAACTCCACTCCGGTCTTCCTAACATTGGAAGAAAGGCGAGTGGCCTTGATAAAAAGGCCCAGTCTTACAAAAAAGGTCCCATTGGGTGTGGACTGCGTTGTGGTCAATCAGACCGACCGACAAGTGGGTCTTCACGAAGCCATGCATGATGAGTAGATGTATTCAACTGGAAAGACTTGTGAACTTGGAAGATGCCCAGATAATGAACCGACGAAACATATTGCATTTGCTTCAGCACATACCTAAACTGAGATCTTTTTGTTCACAGGATATTGAACTAGTGGAATTTAATAGTTATGTGCACTTAGAGTATCGCTTCACTTGAGTTCTAACTATGTGAACGACAGGAGGAGGCCTCTGGCTTATTGCCATTGGGGATCTGATCTAAGGGAGGCACCTAAGGAAATGGATAGGGTTGTAAGTAGAATTGAAAGCAAGAAAGTCCTGGGTCATAAGGTGGTTTCATTTCCCAATATTGCTATTAAGCAAAAACCCAAGTTAGTGGCTCCAAAAAGAGTCACGAGCACTCAAATAGGGAGATCACAAGTCCATTAAATTCAAGATGGCCTTTCACAATAAGTCGGTGTGAACAATGGTGCAATAAGAAAAGTGGTCAACCAGATAGAGGATCGACAGAGGGTTGACAGTGTTGAGTCATGGCTGGCGGAGGCCTTAGTTTTGGATAAAAGTAAAGTCTAGCACGAGGCCAGGGGGGAATCTAAAGAGGTCACCTTGGCCTTGTGGAATACACAATGTTTTAGACACCTGTTTGTGAGAGGAGAACTTGACTGTCATTCCTATGATATAATATGCCTACAAGAGACTTTGTTATGTGTCGAACCAGTGTTAGATGGTTATTCGATTTATCTTAACCAAGCTATTAAGAGTACAAAGGGGAGACCATCCTCTGGGTTATTGATAGCCTTGAGGAGTGGCCTGGGAATAGAGGTGATCACATCTCATTGTCCCAACCCATATGTTCAGGTATTGGTGGAATGCCAGGACTCCCAGGGGAGAGGTATATTTCATAACATGTAATTTACACTGGAACCCCACAGAGATGAAAGATGAAGAATTTTTCGATGCAATTGTGGATGTTCTGGACACACGTGGTGAATTGGTGTCTGACCCGAGAACCATTATATATGATGATTCAAACATGTCATGTGTGATAAGAAAAAATGAGAGGGGAACGGTGGATGATGCAGCATACACTTTAGCAGAACAAAGGTAGAGGGAATTAGAACATAGAAGTTTTCACTGCCTAAACGGGCAAATGAGAGGAGATATTTCAGGCTGCCCAACCTAGAAGAGGAGGGGTGGGGTTTGGGGGAAATCAGTCTGTGACTATTGATTATATCTTTGTCGGGTAATTTTCTCCCAACTGTCACTAATTCTGAAGAAATCGCCTTGTTTTACAGTGACCACAACACGTTAAAGATGCTGTGTTTGGATGAAAGTTCAACCCAAAGGGAGGTGAATGACACAGAGGTTGAAATTACCAAGGGTTGTAATCGACTAAGGATGAACTCCTCAAAGATACTTCAGTTAAAGGGAAAACTGCTGCATGGAATTAAGTAAGCAAGGGGTCTTGATGTGTATACCTCTATTGAATATGCACCATTCCTATCGGAATTTCTAGTTTCCACTAATGCAAACAAGAAGAAGGAATTTTCCCACAAACATAATTATGATACCGCCCTTGTCGTAGCAAAGAGAAAGCTGAGAACTGAACTGAAAAATAAAAACAGAAGCTGATCCACATATGCTCTACCAATTAAAAAAGCATAAACTAGCAGTGGTATGGCTCCTTAGAAGCTCCTGGTGCGTTCCAGACATCGAGCATCTTTACGCCGTATTGCTGGCCCGTTAATTATCAAGATTCGGAGGAACGGAATGAAGAAGGGAAGAAGCGTGCTTTGCCCGAAAATCATCTGCTAAGTCACAGTGAAACAGGAGATTTACCGATGGAAGCCCCGAGGCGGATGAAAAACCCTAGAGTAAGATGGCGGTCACTCCTGGCTGGAGTTCTGTGATGATCAAGAGAGGGCAGCACCACCACACGGAAGCAGCCACTTATCCCCAACGTTGTCATGGCACACAACAACTTGAACAACAGCAACACGAGGTGAAACGCTGAAGGACCAGGGTGCCCTGCAATGCAGAGGGACTGAGTTGGAGCCGCTCAATCCCCCGGCGTGGTGTTGGGTGTTCTGATCCGCACCGCTGTTAAGTCGGAGCTGAGCAGAGCTGCAGACCAACCACACAGAGCCTCACACTAGCATGTGGTGAGCCCCGGGACGGGCGGCCCTGCAACGTGGAGAATCTAAGGCAGAGTGGCTCCATACCGTGACCCCCACCGGAGCATAAACACCCACTAACCGCATGGATCACGCGGTAGACCCCGCAGTGGATTGCAGGATCTGGACTGAAGGACTAAACACCCCGCAGAATTACTCAGTGAGAACTGCACCCACCGCCTGGCTCCTGGATGCGGGACCTACCCAATCGCAGCTCCGGGGAGTCAGTGGCCCCCATTGTGTCCATCTGCGCCTCACGTCCACGAACATAGCAGCATACAGGAATGAACGGGCCTAATGCCCGGATCTCCTGCTGTAACTTACAGAATTTGCACGCAGCAGCCAAGTACCTCCGACGGGCAGGACTGCAAATGCCACCACTGCATGTTCTGACTGCCAACACCCGAGCGGAGCAGATCTTCCCACCGACCGCACGGATCCTGCAGTGGACCCCTGCAGTGGATGGCAGGACCTGGACTGGTGATCTAAACACCCCACAGAGGTACCCAGTGTGGACTAAACCCACCATCTGGCTCCTGGAGACAGGACATGCCCAAATACAGCTCCGGTGAGTGGGCGGCCCCCATTCCGCCCATCTGCACCTCCCATCCATTTATCATAGTAGCAGAAAGGGAGTAACGGACCAAACTCCAGGCCCTCCTGCTGAAACACCCAGAATTGGAACGTAGGAGCCGAGCATCTTTGACAAGCAAGGCCTCAACTATCACTGAAGCTGCTGTTCTGCCCACTCCAGCAGCCTGATCCGGGGAGGTAGGACCACAAAGGAAGGAGGAGAGCACCAGTGGCCCCAGCCGTACCCCCCAACCCGAGGCCTGGCCCTGCTCCTCCCAGTGGCCGAAAGGGAGCGCAGTGAGTCTGGTGCTGAAGAGGGGGGAGCTAAAAGTGGATTGCGGGATCTGAAGGGGGGTACAAGCCAAATCCCAGAGTCCAGCCGCACTGGTGACAGAACTGACTCGGTGGGGTGCAGGGCATCTACGCAGAACGCTCAGCAATAGTAGATTCCGGATGCGGGGGAACCTCCAAGTCACGACCTGCTGGCCACTCACACTTGGGAAGCAGAACCCAGCAGCCCATGAGGGGCTACGATACCACGTACAGGGTCTTGAACAGTGAGAAACTAGCCACCACCCACCCACAGCAACCCACAAGGTGAACCAACAGCAGTGAAAAACGTGGTAACCTGAAACTCCACTCATCCCGGAAGATATATATAACCTAGCCAGTAAAGGGAGCGCTGAAGCATGGAAAGCCATGGCGAAAAGCGGCAAAACATCTAAACAAATGGACATTGTGACCTTAATGTGCAGCACGGTCCCTGAGAAGCCGAAGAAAGGTGAGCCATCATGGGAGCAAAACTCAAGCCCTGGTCCCTGGTCAGAGCCCGCCAACCCAGCCCAATCAGTCACCAAATCGGATCTGAGGGACTTACTCACAGCAATAACGAAGGAAATCCAAAAAGGAACAGAAGAGGTAACGCAAAAAATCAACTCCCTAGACAAGAGGGTGGAATCAGTCGAGAGTCGGATGACAGACATCGAGAATAACCTGTGTGAACAGACATTCGAGCTGGAGAAAGGCCTCAATAGAATGGCTGCCCTGGAAACCCGGTGTTAGGCCCTAGAAGCAAGAGGACGCTGAAAACCGATTAAGAAGGAATAACATCCGCCTCCGTGGAATCCCCATTACGATCCCTGGCGCGGACCTGAAGGGATACATAGGAGTCTTATTCAGATTCATAATAACACTAGCAGACGAATCCCCGTTGGAACTAGACTGGGTGCACAGAACAATGCCGAGACAGTCCTCTGCAGCGCCCCCGGCTGTCCTCACCAGGGTTCACTTCTTCAGGGTAAAAGAGGAAATCATGAAAGAGCCAGGGCAATGCAGAAAATCTCCTTCAGAGACTCTAACATCCTCCTATACCAAGACCTGGCAAATTCCACACTCCAAAAAAGGAAAAACCTCAAACCACTGACTGAGTGGCTACGGGAAAGAAAACTCCCATACCATTGGGGTTTCCCAGCATCAGTGAAATTTTCTTGGGAGTGGTCACGACAACAGATCAACTCCCTAAAGGAAACAGAGAAATGTATAGGCATCGGGGGAGGAAGCGAGGAATCCGAGTCGGAAGCGGTTGGCCGAGATCCCCATGATAAGCAAGTCCCAGCATCATGGACGAAAGTCAGCAGACAGCGTAGAATCCGAGGACCAACACGAAGAAAGCCCAACCCAGACTGAACTGGCACAAATCAACTTGAGGGCCTAAGGTCAGTGCCCCTTTCCCCCTCCCCCGGAATCCATAAAGACCAACAACATAATCGATTGAAAGCACATACCTAGCTGCGGTAACAGCAGAAGTAAATAGGAACCGATGTATGGGGGGGTTGGAAGCTGGAGGTGGGTCCAGGGAATCCCCCAATATCAGGATGGGAACTGACCAAAGGAGGCTGCTGTCACTTTCCACAAAGTGTTATAAACCCAAGTGGACAATATGTCCTGCCGTTGACAAGTTGGGCCCAGTTGGCCTTATCGCTCGAGGTTGGAGCGCTATCAGTTGCCCCGTTGGGTAGATGATCTCATCTTTCTGGGGTCAGGGGTTGGGGGTTGGGAGGGAGGGGGGAAGACACCGGCAAGGGGGGAGAGTGCACGACATGTCACACTCCCACAGAGGAAGAAAAGCAACAATACACTGACAACCATCAACATCACAATACCACACAATCAGAGCAACACCAGACAGGGATCACACGCTGGGACTGGCAAGAGAATATGCAAAGCCGAGCCCATTAATGAACCTCAAGGGGTCGGATAATGAGAGGGAACTCAATATCATTACATGGAATGTCCAGGGCCTCAACTTCCCAGGGAAACATAGGTTGGTGGAACACAAGCTCAACTTATTAGCGGGAGACATAGTTCTACTCCAGGAAACTCATCTGTTACAGGCCGACGAAAAGCGCATCAGATTCAAAAGGTTTAAAAGATCATTTTTCGCCACATCCGGGGGAAAAAAGAGAGGAGTGGCCATCCTACTGAACAAGAATGTCCCCTTAACGGGAATCACAGTGTGGTGGGACACCGGCGGTAGATATCTTTTAGTGAATGGTCTATTGGTAGAGTAGCCTATCACTCTGGGGGTGATTTATTGCCCAAATAATGCCCAAGACAAATTCTTAGTGAACCTACTCCCAACTATCTTGGCATTCAAGGAGGGACACTTGCTCATAGGCGGAGATTTCAATATAATCTCTGATCCACGTTTAGATAAAACCCTTCCCCCATCCAGACTAGATTACACTCAAGCACTGTCGCTAGCCAAGTTCTTTAGGGAAACCGACAGTGGACGCGTGGAGGCTAGCCAACATGAACTCTAGGGATTACACACACTACTCCCACACACAAGGGATTCTCAAGAGTAGACCTTCTCAAGAATTGCTAGTCACCAACACAATATACCCCTGCCTGGACAAAATCGAGATACAATCCCGGGCGATCTCGGATCATGCCCCAGTATCTGCAGTTATAGGTATAAAAGCCCCCCCCCCCGTTCGCCAATGAGATACTGGAAATTATATGATGCCTTGCTGTTAGATAAGAGTATTAAAAGGGAAACTGAGGAAACACTATCCAACTATTTTTTTTTCGGAAAACACAGTAGCCGACACCGCCATAGGCATAATTTTGGACGCCATGAAAACTGTTGTTAGGGGGACACTTATCAGTGCAGGGGCCGAACAACGGAGAGTCTCAGAAATCTTGGTAACCAATCTAGAAGGAACAGTTACATCACTAGAAAAAGATTTGCAAGCCCACTGGTCTAGGAAAGGGGAAAGGGCACTGAAAAAAGCCAAAATAGCACTGGAAATGCACTGGGCTGACAGATCAGCGAAATCACTGGCCTACACAAAACTATTTTATTACAGTAAAAACAACAAGGGAAACCGGATACTAGCGTATAAGCTTAAAAGGATACACAATAGAAATAACATTTCATGCCTAGTTGGAGAAGATCGCAAACTCCGATACACAGAGAGGGACAAAATGGAAGTGATGGTGAATCACCACAAGGCAGTAATGGTAGGCCCGCCCACATCCCTCGATAAGTTACCCAAGTTCCTGCTGGCGACCAACTCCCAACCACAACTGGAAAGCCTAGACGACCCTATTACACTGGAAGAGGCCAGGGAAGCAATCAAGTAACTGAAGTCCACCGCTCCAGGCCCTGATGGGCTAACAGCGAAATTCTAAAAAACATACTCACATATACTAGTCCCACACCTTCCCACCCTATTTAACTCCTTTCTAAAAACCGGAACCATCTCAAAATCAATGGCAGAATCACTGACCATACTGGTCCACAAACCAGGGAAAGACCCCACACACCCATCCTCCTGAAGACCAATAACGTTGATGAACAGCGATGGGAAGATATTCTCCAAGGTATTAGCATCCAGGCTAAAACCACATCTCCCAGGCGTAATTGCCCGCGACCAAACGGGATTCATCCCAGGGAGGGGCATACACGACAACATTAGGCGCACCATAGATCTCGTAGAAAGTGCGGTTAGGTTGGGGGAGGAAATGCTGGTCATCTCTTTAGATGCCCACAAGGCATTCGACCTGGTTGACTGGGGTTATATCCAGAAAGTTCTGTCACATCAGGGATTTGGCCCAAATTTCATTAAATGGATAATGTCCAACGATCAGACCCCGAACATACAACTACAGGTTAATGGTATCAGATCAGAAACCATACATATCTCAAGGGGAACAAGGCAGGGATGCCCCCGTCGCCATTGGTTTTCGCTTTGTCCATGGAGCCATTTGCAAATAGGGTCCGACAAAACAAGGAGATAAAGGGGCTCAAGGTGGGGGGCCACGAGTACAAGATTGCGCTTTATGCAGACGACGTGCTTGTAACCGTGACCAAACCAAGGGCATCTCTGGATCCTCTATGGGAGGAGATAGAGGAATTCAGCAGGGTGTCCTGGTTCAGGGTAAACTTGGACAAATCAGCAGCCATGGCAATCATTCCCGCAAATGCACAAAGGGCAGACCTGCCCCCCCCCCCCTCCTGCCGATCCCCTGGGCGAAATCGGCAATCAAATATCTGGGGGTTCAGATCCCCAAGGATACCTCGCGCATATTTCAAAACAACTTCCTGCAGCTGTTTCACGAGTTCAAGCATAACCTAGAGCACTGGAAGGTCCAGGTCGTATGGCCGCAGTAAAGATGAACCTGTTAACCAGATTACTCTATCACTGCGCAGCCTTCCTGGTCCATATCCCAGAAAACGAGCTACTCACCCTGCAGAGAAATATACAAAAATTCATTTGGGATGGGAAGAGACCTAGAATTGCAAAGAAAATCATGATCCGTAGGAGGGTTCCTGGCAGCACAGTTATACTACGTATACACTTGGGTCCAACCGGCAGATCATCCATGCTGGAGACAATTAGAGGAAGCCTGGTGCCCGGTCCCTCTATCCGATCTCCCGCACCTACCAACCCTAAAAACTCAGCAAATTGGCGACCCCTCACAGCAACAACCAATATGACGCAAAAATGGAAAATAGCAGCACGGAAATGGGGCTACAAAGGCACAACCCGGAATCCCCCAACATGGTTTTGTGGCATGAAAACCAGGGGGTCTGAAAAAACTAAGGGATTTTCTGGAGGAAGGCTCCCCTATCACTTTTGAAAAATTCAAAGAAAAATATAAGGTAACTGAAGCAGAAAGGTATCATTACTCCCAGCTGCAGTACTGGGCCTCGCACAGAGCAGACAGGGAAAAGGGGTCCAGAGATATGACAGCCTTAGAGACCAACCTTCTGTCAGCAACACCTCGGGGAAGAATCTCCACACTCTACCGCCTGCTGGACCGAACAGACCCCACAAAGAAAGAGAAATATATGCTAGACTGGGAGAGGGACCTTGATCGTGAAATAGACATTGAAGAATGGGGGAAAATTTGGTCCAGGCTTCACAAAAGCACTCAGTGCATCTCAAACAGGGAAGGAAGCTATAAACTCTGTTACAGGTATTATGTCACCCCAAACCAACTAAACAAATTTAATCTGGACCTCTCCCCAAACTGTTGGAGAGGGTGTGCAGAGAAAGGCACCCTGTTTCACATGGTATGGACCTGCCCAAAAGCAGTGGTATATTGGAAAGAGGTGGTGGACCACATCAAAACGATCATCGGTCTAACACTTCCATGGGATCCTGGAATAATACCCCTGGGGTAGACTAGAGGAGGGGAATTCCCGCTGTCACGGCAAATGGCGTACCTATGCACACACCCTCCTACTGGCAGAAAATATTACAATGGCCCGGCTATGGAAGAATACAGAGGGCCCCTCTACCCCGCTCTGGTGGTCAAAATGCTGGGAAATCGTAGTGGCGGAGAAGATTACAGCGATTCGCTCGGGGAATCTGAACGCTTTCTTAATCACATGGGCACCATTCATGGACTACTCAGAAAGATACCCAGCTCTCACCAGAAGGCCCCCACTAACGTGATGGCTTCAAAGTGATCCGAACTATAACACTGATGGATGAGGTGGGGCGTAACCAAAAAACAATATGCAAAGCAAAGGCCAGGCGGATCATTACTCCTTGCCCCCTAGCACATATCCTGTAGAGGAACGAGTCGCAAGTTGGTCAAACCTGTCTAATGTTATGTTATGTTATTTTACACTTATATAGCGCCTTATATACCATTGGTATGGTCTGAAGGTGCTGGTAGGTTGAACGCCCTTGGGAACCGAAGTTCCGGTCAGTAGAGAATAGAGAGAGTCCAAAGGTGCATGTGCGCACCAGGTATGTGTGCAGCTGGAGTGGAATTCCTGTGGAAGCTGCTTCCTAGCGGTAGGTGTGGTGGCTGGGAGATCAGGAGTATGTGTTCGATCTGGCCGGAATTATCCAGAGCGAGTGTGGCAGCGTTAAGCCTGAGGAGAACGCCTGGCTGGGGGTGTGAGACCAGCAATGTTTACTTGGAGTGAGCGGGAGATGTTGATATGAGAACAGTTATACCGAATGGTGTCATAGTATCTCTGTGTTCTAGTTGAGTGGTGGTGTAAGGAGAGAGTAAACGTGGGGTGTGATATGAGGTATGCTCTTTCAGAGGTTCAATGCATTCCAAGGCATAATAAGAACGTCGTGCAATTCTGAGCGGTCAGGTTCGTTCTATGAATTTTTGGTCATTTCAGGCGTTCATGGTTGCACTACACACTCACGCGCTCTGGTTCACCATGCGTGCTCTAGTCTATCCTTCATTCTCTAGTGTGCTCCACATGTGTTCTCAAGTATTCCATATGCGTGCACTCCTGCCCTTCTCGCGCAAGTACTCCATTTTACCCTGCACATGTATTCGTGTCTGTCAACTCACTCATCTGCTCTGTATACTCGTCCGCTCTGTATACACATCCCCACTGTACGCTTATCCGCTCAGTACACTCATCTGATCTACCCACTCATCCGGTTTCCACACTCATCCGCTTTATGCATTATTCTTCCGCAGTGCGTACTCATCCGTTCATCATACTCATCTGCTCTACGTACCCATCTGCTCCATACACTCGCTCGTTCTATGTGTTCATCGGCACCAAACACTCATCTGCCACTCATCTGCTCTGTACTCATCCGCTTCACACACTCATCCGCTCCAAATACAATAATTCGCTCCATATATACTCATCCGCTCCACTTATTCTCATCTGCTCCATTTATGCTCATCTGCTCCTCGTAGACTCGTCCGTTCTGCGAACACTCGTCCGTTCCACACACTCGTCCGCCCCAAACATACGTCCGTTCCACACATATGTCTAATCTACACACTCGTCCAATCTACACACTCATCCAATCTATACACTCATCCAATCTATACACTCATCCAATCTATACACTCATCCAATCTATACATTCATCCAATCTACACGCTCGTCCAATCTACACACTCGTCCAATCTACTCATTCGTCCGTTCTACCCACTCGTGCGGTCCATACCACTCATCCGGTCCACCCTGACCAATACTACTCGTCTGCTCTACATAACTATCCGTTCCTGGATAGATACGTAGAGCTCGTCAGTACATAGAACTCGTCAGTTCTATGTATTTATCCGCTCCATACATTCATCTATTCCACATACTCATCCGCACCACACACTCGTCTGCTTCACATACTCATCTGCACCGCTTACTCGTCTGCTTCACATATTCAGTCACATACTCGTCCGCTCTACGTACTCGTCTGCTCTACGTACTCAGCCGCTCCTCCGCACTCAGCCGCTCCTCCGCACTCAGCCGCTCCTCCACACTCAGCCGCTCTCCACACTCAGCCGCTCTCCACACTCGGCCGCTCTGCACGTTCCTCCCCTCTGCACGTTCCTCCGCTCTGCACGTTCCTCCGCTCTGCAGGCTCCTCTGTTCTCCACTCTCTTCCGTTCTTCACGCTCCTCTTTTCCCCACGCCCCTCTGCTCTCCACACTCAGCCGCTCTCCACATTCAACCGCTCTCTATACTCATCCGCCGTCCCCACTCATTCGCTCTCCGTACTCGTCAGTTCTCCACACTCATCCGCCCTTCATACTCATCGGCCCTCCACACTCATCCGCCAACCGCATTAATCCACTACACTCGTCCACACTCATCCGCTCTCCACACTCATCCGCTGTCCACACTCATCTGCTCTCTACGCTCATCCGCTCTCTACACTCATCCGCTTTCTACACTCATCCGCTTTCTACACTCATCCGCTCACCACACTCATCCGCTCAACTAATTGTATATCTAAAAACTATGATGATGTCAGTGTACATTACTGCCTTGGTTGAAATGTATAATAAAATGTAATGTTGAAAAAAAAAGCCATAAACTAACATATAAAAACTGGGTTAGAGTTTACAAGGGGACGATGGTTCGGAGAGACGCTGAGAATATGTTGTCGAAACTGTGTAAAAAGAATATTGGTGAGATCAGGCAATTAATTAAATGGGAACCGCACAACGTGCTTTACAGCTCAATGCAGTTTCCGAAGAGTGCTGGGTTAAACATTTTATGGTTCTGTTTGATTTGCCTGATGGAAGTCAGGGGGGTTAAGAGTATATATTTGGTTAGTGAATGGCTTATGGAGCTGGATAAGGAGGACATTATCATCCAAATCCATAGGGCGAGTAATTTGAGAGCCTGGGCCTGGATGGGCTCACAAATGTGATGTTGAAGGAGGACACAGCTCTCTGGGCAGACTTCCTCCTAGTCTTGTTTGGCTAGATTATTTAACTGAAAGAAATTCCGTCCTCATGGAGAATGTCAATCGTGGTCCCTATGTTCAAGAAGGGTGATAGGGAGTATCCAAATAACTATCCCCCTATCGTCCTTCTTGGTGTGGTGGGGAAACTGTTTGCTGCGCTACTTCTGGAGAGATTGTCCAGCTGTATACTGGAGTCTCAAGATACAATGTGTTTGAAACAGGCTTCATGAAAGAAGTAGTGACACGTTTGAATGTGTTTTTGATAAACGTGTTAAAGTCCCGGGCCAAGATAAACAAGGATAAAGCTTATTTAGCATTCATCGATCTGGAACAAGCTTTTGACTCAGTGGACAGGGACCTTTTATGGGCCAAGCTGATGAGCTGGGGCTGTCCTCTGGACCTGGTGCAGGCAAAGAAGTGCACTCTACTCAAACACCTTAGTTGACTTAGATGGGGCGGGATGGTTGTGACGACCTATAGAGATTAGAAGGGGCCTGAAGCAGGACTGCCCATTGGCTCTGGCCCTCTTTAATCTATTCATATCAGATATTGATGAAATCTTAAGTGGGATAAGAGGTTTACCACCAGGGATAAACAGGAGGGGGGTGGGTCATCTGCTGTATGCAGATGACCTGGTCGTCCTGACCAGACCCAGAACAGGTTACAACTCCAACTGAAATGTTGTCCACAATAAATTAAGAATAAATGTATTAAAAATCATCAGGAATATTAATACTTCAGCAGGTTACTGGGAGGTGTGCGAAGACTAGAACATGCGTTTAAATGGTGAGCCTCTTAAAAATGAGGAGACTTTCACTTTGTGTTAGGTATGTTGTTAAATATCAGTGTGAATAATGAACCAAGAGTGGTACAACGGAAGCAAAAGGCTAAAACCTTGGCAGTGCAAGGCTCAATTCTATTGAAGTCATTTGGGGGATTTTCCATTGTACCTGTGGTGTCCTTTCACCGTTTAAAGGTTGTGTCTATCTTGGGTTATGAGGCAGAATTCTTTTTTGAGACATCTTATAATTTATGGCCACTTTTAGAGGGCCTGTTCCTGGCTAAAAGTCCTTAAACTCCCTCAAGGGGTTCCTGTACAGTTGGTGAGACAAGAGCTGGGACTTATTTCCCTGAATGCCATGGTAAAGTGGAAATTGCTCTCATTATACAGAAAAAGTATAATGGAGAAACCAGTAAGAGACTTCCAATTAATAAAGGATGCCTTATTTAATAGCAGTGCACCACTTCTTTCCATTTAGAGCTCGGCGTGTCGCCATTTATTAGCCAATCTAGACACAACTGAATAGATGCTGCTGCAAAATCCTGTGGCAGTTAAAACCAAGTTGTGCAGAAAAGATTGACCCAGAACATCGGAACAAATAGGCCTATTCAAATTATACCAAAAGCATTGTGGTGAATGTCGCATGTACAATATCTTGCCAATATATCTTGTGAAATTCCCATGCAGCTTCGATAGAACTCAATTCATACGGTTCCATCTCAACATGTACCTCACTAAGCAAATGTTAATCTCCAGGAGACAATGGAAGGGAACAAAATTGCATTGCGGATTTTGTAACCATGTAAAAAGTAGGGAAACATTGTACCATCTGGTGCTCTTGTACAGGGTTAACAGAGAAGTGAACACTCCATTTGGGGAAAATCTTTGAAGAAATGGCCCCTGTTACACCTAAAGAATGGTGATGCTCTTTGTGTGCGATAAGAGTGTCAATGGTTATATCCCTGGTTAGGTTTCTAGCAGACGTGTTTGCAAGCTTAAAGCTATTGGACAGAATGATCAGAGCATCAGCAGATTATGATTTTAAAAAGTAGCATTGTCCAAGACTACTGTATATGCATGGTTATTTCCGTGTAGTTTTGTATTAATTATTAGCTTATGATATACTGTATATAAATGGTTTTTAACACTTGTGTTTTAATCAGAAATGTATATGTAATGATGATCTGGATACATTTTTATTTTGTGGTCTATTTTGATACAGGGTGAAAAAGGTTTAGTGTAAGCCAAACACCTAATAAATAAAAAGTAAAAGATAAGGATGTGCTTGCTGCATTTCTGCATCTAGGGATATATCAAGCCCACTGCTGTCATGTAGAGTTTCAGCAAGTGATACCAGGTCTGCATGGTCGACGAAAAAATTGGCTCCTCCTACCCCTGAATACTTAGGGTCAAAGCCACCCTGGTCATTGTTGTCCATGGCACTGAAAATGTCTGCATGGAGCCACAAAAATCGGTCCTGGATTTTGGCACGAAAGACTCCTCAGTGGCGGTTGACGTCAATGGTTTAGCAGCCAGCGCGGACACTGTTCTGGGTGCCGAGGGAGCATCTGAGAGAACCGGTGCCCCAGGTGCACTTGGAAGCACTGACGCTAAAAGCAGCCTGCTCGGCGCTGAGCTGGATGGCTCTGCTCTGAGCTGGATGGCTCTGCTGACATCGATTTTGTTCTGGGGCTGGAATCATTGGCAGCGGCTGGAACTACCAGAGCCTGCTGCATCAGGGTCTCTCCTGCACCCGCAGCCGATGCCTTAAACATTTCCAGCATCTGGGATTTAAATTCCTCCTATTCGGCTCTGGACATCAGCCCTGCCGATGACTTACCATGTTTACAAGAATATTCTGACACGCGCCAGTGTCAGTGGCATTGTGTCTTCTTGTGAGATGAGAAAGAGGACTATTGGCTTCAGGAATATGATATTTTCTTAGTTTATCGTCGATGCCTATCTTCCTTCTCTGTTTCGGCCTTCAAAGACTGAATGGTCGACCGTGCTGGGGATTTGGAGGGCGGTTGGCCTACCACGTGCTTCCCTGCCGATACCTCAGCAACTTCGGGTACATTTTGCCACACGACATGCAGCTCTCAGTGTCATGACTGGTGCTGAGGCACCACACACAGTTGTCGTGCAGATCGGTCACAGACATTTTCGAGCTGTAGGTTTTGCAACGGTTGTATCCCGAGACTCTGGTCGCAGACATGGTCGAGCTCATGTGAAGCAAAAAAACAACAAACGTCCAGTGAATTTCAAAGCATCGATTGCACTGTTCCTCTCCAGCAGCATGCTGAGCGTGCAGAAAAAAGGAACTGAGGTACGAGGATGTAGTGATGCAGTATATGTATGACAACCGACGTTATGTCCGGAGCCGACGACCAAGCATCGAGTCATGGCGGCGGATCGACGGCCAAGTAGAGGTGCACAACGCCCTCTGTCAAAATGTTTTCCGAGCAGCCGACACTGGAAGGGGTATATATCTGATGAGGAAACTGTGGGAGAAAGGCAATCCATTGAAGTGGATACTCCAGCTTCAAATGTGGAAACTTTGAACTGGAATACTGCACAGGCAATGGCAACCCAGCAGAATTCCTGACTTGATACCTGAGACATGGATCCACCAACCCAGAAAGTGTAATTGGTAGAAGGTGTCTAAACCTTAACATTCTATCCTCCCTATTGTATTGATACTATTTTATTTTGTTACTACACCCCCTTGTTGTACAGTGCTCCATTGCTTACAACTAGTTTTGTGCTTTATAAAACCCAATACATTCAGGCATGCATGCGTATATACACACACATGTGCATGGGCTCATGGATGTGAGCTGTTGCCATCGGACGAGGGCCAAGAGTTAAGAGGAATGCAGATACTCTTCTCTAAGTTCATTGCCACAAAGGTCATTCTTCTGGCACAAAAGGGTTAATCAAGGTCAAACCATTCATGCAAGAGAAATTGTGGGTCCACAAAGTCAACCAAATGGTAGAGGCGATTGCATTCCATCCCACATCACTTGCACTACAGGCTGCCTTCTGCCTATTCATACTTAGGCAAGAGGGCGCTAACCATGAGTGAAGATCAGAACAGATTTCTGTTGCATGCTAGTGGGCACTCACCTGCTGGTAGCCGGAGACAAATACTTTAAATCCCAGAAACTAGCCAGTGGAGTCAGTTGTGCAGAGGCAAAGATTCCAAAAATGGATAAAATCATGGCAACCACACTATGCCCAAGGTAGGGTGGTGAATTATTGGATTGTCTCTGTGCCAAACATACCTGTATCACCGCATGCAATCCTCATGCCAAAGTAGATGCCACAAGCTTCATGAGAACCTTGAACAAGGTAATCTGCATAGCACTTGCCGGATCTTGAGAAACAGTTTGAACAGATTCCTAAAAGTCTACAGAAGTGGACCTTTGCTGGAACAGTGGACAGTGCAATCGAAGATGGGAGAGAGAACATCACTACACGCGTGAGTGACACATCTCTGCTGGAGATGAGATACCCTGAAGGAAAGGCCAGCATTCTTTTTGATAGAACTCAGTGGACAGTCGCCAAAACAAAAGGAACTCTTTTAAACACAGAAATTCCTGGAGATTCTCAGACCCTAAATAGATTTATTTCAAGAAGTGTGAGAAACCAAAGGGTGTCTCATCATCTAGTCCGTTGGGATCTGTCGTCCAGGTGGCAGGGCACGGACATCGCTATTGGATCCAGACCCCGGGGGTGGACCAGTGCGGGAGGATCACCTGGATGAGGGGTCCTTGGGGAGTGGGACACCTGGAGGAGAGACACGGTATCCTAACACCCATTTCCCTGTAGGACACCCTCATTCTATATTCTATCTAGCAACCTTATCCCGCCCTCCTTTCCTACACACACTCTGCTGCACGGACAAAGTGCTTCAGAGAAAGACAGACTCGCACACAACCAGGCCGTTTGACATGCCCCAATATCATTATCAGGCAGAGTCAGGCACTTAATCTTGATGACTCGCACCTGAATCCTGTTCCCTTTCTCCACTGGGATAAAAGGCAGTGCATGAGAGCGCATAGGAAGGAAGGTGAGAAAGGCCAGCAGAACCAGCAAAGCGGCAATAGAGCAGATCCCCTTAAATTGAAGAGACTATGGAAGCAGGGCAGAAGGGGCCAAGAGGCGAGAGAAGGGCCGTGGTCGGGCCAGCTGAAGAGTGTTGCGCAGATTTTCAAAGGAAATCTCCCCGCTAATGCACAAGGTGAAGGCGGGCCCTCTTTCGGGTAAGCGACAGAGTTGGGAGGAGGTCAGCCGCGCTGTGCCGATAGCCTTGGCTTCAAGGAAATGCTTGACGAATGGTATCGAGCACTACTGGTGAGTGAACTATGAGACTGGTTGGCGTTATCAAGTGAAAGATACCACAGCGTTTGATGAGGCTCACAGGGTTTTGTGAAACCGCGAGCGGAATTACATTGTAACCAGAACGATGAATGCAGAAGCTTTGCGTGTCATAGAAAACCGTGAGGGAAGCCTGCAACATTGCAAATGTGTTTAAGACTGAAATTTGCTAAGAATAATGGAGTAGTCCGGTAATAGAATATTACCTTTTCGAAAGTCTCTGCATCCAGACTGAAACTGTTAGATTGAAAGTAAGATAACTGGAAAGACTGCAAATACCAGAAGGCCTTAGGAGAGGCCAACCCAAGTAAAAGAAAGTCAAAGTGGTCATACGAAGGTGCAAGCAAAATCCTTGTACAATCGAAAGTCTTTGACAAGTGGGAAAAGAAGTGGGCAATTGTAAAGTAAAGTGAAGTGAACTATGTTGTAAAGACAAGTGCGAGCCCGATGGAGGGATGCCAAGATAGAGGCAAGGGGAGCGAATCCCATATTTTGATAAAGTTGCAAAGGAAAGTGTGAACCCGACGGAGAGATGTCAAGAAAGCTAAGGGGAGCGAATCCTGCATTGTGATAATGTTATAAAGGCAAGTGTGAACCCGACAGAGGGATGCCAAGAAAGCGGGGCAAAGTGAATCCTGCATTTTGTTAAAGTGACTGAACAGTGGTGTAAAAACAAAGGTGAACCCAATGAAGGAGGTATCACGAGGAAGCCGGGGAAGAGGAAAATCCTGCATGGTGAAAGCTTGGGAATGTTTTGTGATGCCAAGCAAAAGACAATGAAGAAACTGTTTCCTGATGCCTATAGGCCCAATGCACGCTCACAGTCATGCCACTGTTCCACCTTATCCTGTGATGTAACGTGGGGAAGGGAGTACACTAGTTCAGCAGTCCTGAACTATCGCAACCCTTTTGGACATTTCAGTTTGTATTACACTCTTTTGTTATACATATCATTGTCCCACACCCTTTTGTTATATAGAGTAAGGATTTGGCAATAGTTTTTTTAGTATCAGCCATTTTGTTTTGACATGACACCACAAGGACAGCATTTTCTTTATTTATATGGTTGTATCTTGCTCCTCTCTTGGATTTAGGCTTAGATTAGGCGTTTTTCTAACCCTGAAACTGTTTAATAAACCCCCTTGGATTATACTTCTTGTGCCTGTCATGCTTCTGATAACCATGCCTTCCTTACAGAAGCGAGCTGGCCATTCATAAGTGGTTGCTGCTTCCCCATGTTCCTGATGACTGCCAGCAATGATGAAGATCTTGCTAGGAAATGCCACAAGTAAAAGTCTTATACATAGTCACTGATGGTTGTTGATCATCTTTATTTCGGCCAAAAAGGCCATAACAAACAGTTGTGAGATAGGCATGGTATCGAGAGATGACGCAGACAACAGATTTCAAGTGTCAAAGAATGTTTTATTTCAGATATCAGGATGTTGTAAGGCCTAGCTTGTTCTATAACTATGGTAGGGAGTTCTCCTGCCTAAATAAAACCAAGGGAAGTCTGTGTCTAGAAGTCCAAATCAAAATCTGTCTTTGTCAAAAACCTATGCTTATCCTTGCACATAGAGAAAATGTGGTATGGGGTTTTAGCCAACAGAATAGTGTTCAAAAGTAAAGTCTCAGCTGTTCTTAGCTCCGAGTTCTTCTTGGGTTCCCTATCCCAAGTTCAACAAAGCTTGGATGGCTTCTTGTCTCCACAATGTTTCTGTCAAATCTTGAGCTTCCCTTCCCCAAGTTCAATACAGTATAGTTCACACAAAAGGGAGGTCTCGAAGTTCCCTTCCCCAAGACAGCATTTCTCAGTTCTTTCAACTCTCAGGGTTCCCTTCCCAAAGATTTCACTGCAGCACTTATACTGCTTTCACCTGCTTAATGTTCAAAACAAGAAGACAATAGGTCTACTTTACCCACCTTCTGACTTGCTTACCAATTGCTTCACAATTCTTCAGAAATCATTTCCAACGTCGTTTGATTATCATTTAAGGCTCTCTGGTCTAGGCGCAGTTGTCGGACCACACCGTCCATCCACTACAGGTCATGCAACCAGGAACCCTGAGCTTCTCCTTGGCTTGATTTGTGATGTCTGTTATCTTCACAGTGGGTAACAACCTGGTCCCACAACCATGAGTTCCCTTAACCTTGTTTGGCCCCTTCTCAGGCTCTTCTGCTTCAGGCTTCCGACTTCTCACACTTTTATGCACTTTGCTTATTTGTAACACTCTTCTGCATCAGTCTTTTGTTTTACCATAGACTTGTGGGCCTTTCTCACAGTGTTTGTTAGACTACTTAAATAATTGTTCAATATTCGATATGCTTTTCATTTTGCCCACTGTGCTGCTTACATACAGTCTGACATTCAGTAAGTATGTTTGACATGTTCAGTCTGTGTTTAATATGCTGTGATGTTATTCAAATAGCAGTTGTTAACTTCAAATGTTTGGTCTGTGTTCAATATGCCATGATCAGATTCAAATGTCACTTGTTAATTTCAGTTTGGTGTTCAATATACTAAATTAGTAGGTTCAACTCAGTTCAGTATTCAATATGGTTCACATTCACTTGGACCGTCACATGCCTGCGGTCCCGGTCACCCTGTGTACTCTGACACTCACTGGTGCTTCGGATTTCCCTATCGGCTGCTCCTGTTGCTCTTGCTCATCTTCTCTGTAGTGGTGAAGCAGACCGCCACTTTTCGACCTCCGACTTCACAATAGACGCGGACCTCGTCTCCACTGCTCCCGATTGCTTAAGCAGCTCCAACTGCCTCCGGGTCTATGAACTGGTGGTGTCTCTCTCTACCTCTCGCTTCAGTTTGGCAGCCCCAGCTGCCCGCCTAGCATTTCGAGGACTCCGGTCCTGCATCCACCAGCTGCAGGTCCTCCGCGATAGATGCCCAGCGTCCATACTTCGGATTCTCTTTCTTGTTCTTGTTCTCCTTCTGCATGTTTGGGCCCTCCCCTTTTTTACACCTTAGCCCTATTAAGGGCCCCAGATGTGTGTTGTTGGCTTGTCTGACCTGACCATACTTAATTCAATCAATGGGACATGCCAGACCTTCAGTATTGGATGTCTTCGTACCCCTCTTCTTCGTCCCAGTACTAGAGCGGTGTTTGTAATTGAAAGTGTGTATTACTCATAGTTGTTTATTGCTCTTCTCAGTACCTGCCAGGTATTTATTGGGTAATATAGGGCCTGAATGAAAATAGCCCATGAAGGTTGAGGGAAGGGGAGGGTAAGTCAGTGTTAGGAAAGTGGGGATACCATGTCTCTCCCACTCCCCACAGACCCTCCACCCAGGTTATGTTATGTTTTGTTAAATCAACTTGTAAAGCGCACGGTCGCCCGAGGCATCATGGCGCTAGAGTGAGGGAATCCTGGCAAGCCAAGAATTACTAGAAGAGGTGGGTTTTAACAGCCTTTCTAAAGGCTAGATAGTTAGGAATTATCTTTATAAACCTGGGGAGATCATTCCACAACTCTGCGGCTGTCACAGAGAAGGCACAGCTTCCGACCCGGGCCCGTTTGTATATGGGCACCACTAGCAGGTCAGCCGAGGCAGAGCACAGTGGCTGGCGGGGAACTTAAGGCATGAATTTCTCCTGGAGATATTCAGCCCCTTGGCCTTGTTTGCCACGGTGAACAATGCAGAGTGCCTTAAAGTTAATTTGTTGGGTCACCGGTAGCCAATGCAAGGCACGGAGAACTGTGTATATGTTGGCTTCATAAGGAGAGCCAGTGGCAACCCAGGCGGCCAGATTTTGGAGTCGTTGCAGCCGCCGGATAAAGCCCTTAGACTGAGCCCGGTAAAGGGAATTACAATAATCCAGCCGCAAGATCACCATAGCCGCCACCACGGGGGGGGGACAGGGATCAGAGGGAGCACCTTTTTCAGTGTTTTGAGTTGAAAGTGACCGGCTTGGCATGCAGCTGTTACTGTATGCCAAGTCTGTTGCTTGACAGGGAGTCTGACAGTACTACCCCAAGGTTTTTGACCTTATCCACCGGGGTGTGAAGGGTGCCCAGGGAAGACGGCCAGAAAGAAGACACCCAAAATGAAGGATCAGGGGGGCAGCCTACCACCATCACCTCGGTTTTGTCTCCGTTCAGTTTGAGCCAGTTGTGGTCCATCCATTCTCCCACAGCCCCCAGACACCTCTGCAGGCTGGACGACACCTCAGCCTGATCCAGATCAAGCCAGATCAGGATCTGAGTCTCGTCCGCATACGAATAGCACCTGACACCAAAGGAGTGGATGAGACACACAAGGGCCCAGTTGTAAATATTGAACAGGATGGGAGACAAAGAGGAGCCTTGCGGTACTCCACAGCTGAGGTGGCAGGGAACAGAGAAAAAAGGAGGCATAGCGAGGGTCTGAGTATGATACACCAGGAAAAGAAGCTAGTACCTGCCCAGATATTCCCAACTGGGCAAGGCGGGACAGCAGGATGGGATGGTCGACCGTGTCAAAGGCTGCTGAAAGATCTAACAAAATCAGAGCACCCACTCCACCTGCATCCACTAGCCTGGCCATATCATCCTGGACAGTGACCAGAACACTCTCTGTGCCTCTTCCAGGACGGAACCCAGATTGAACAGGATCGAGAAAGCAGGAAACTTCAAGAAATGTAGATAGTAGAGGAGACACCAGTGCTTCTAGCAGTTTAGACAGAAAGGGAAGAAGAGAAATAGGGCGGAAATTGGATAGAGTTGCAGGATCAAGGGAGTGCTTCTTCAGATGGAGGATCTGTCTAGCCGCCTTCAGTTCCTGAGGCACCAGTCCAGACTGACAGGAGTTGTTGATGGCTGCCGTGATTTCAGTGATGAGGGCCGGAGCAATCTGTTTCATCACTGCCAGCGGGACAGCATCAGAAGGTGAACATGATTTGATTTCCCTCGTTTGTGCACCCCCACATCCCAGGGTCACATTCCAAGAACAATGGCCTTTCCCTGGCCACCAGCGCAGAGGATCCATGGGGAGTAGGAAGGAAAATATCCTCGGGTTTCTCACACAGTACTGTCCTGGTGCATGCTCCCAGACATCAGGAGCAGACCAGTCTACCCCAGTTACGGGCACCCAGGGGAACCTTTAAGGCCCCAAAAAGGTTGCCTTAGAACTTCCTGGAGTGAGTCCTGGCGCCATTATTCGATCTTGTGGTAAGCAGCATGGGACTACACATAGCCCAGCCTGAAGGAACTGAGCCATTCAGTCTAGCTTCGGGTGTGGCTGGGGACTACTTTACCTGGGACTACTTGGCCAGGGTGTGGCTGGAGGGACTACTTTACCTGGGACTACTTGGGCAGGGCTATTTAAACCACACGCTACAGACAGAACATGCTTCGCATTATTCTGCACTCCTGTTACCTGATCTTCAGCTACGCCCGTCTTGGGGACCACGAACATCAGCGCCTGTGAAGAAAGGAAAGGAAGAGAGAACAAGAACAGCGGTGGAGTCCTTACCTGAAGCGGTCCATCCGAAAGGCCTTATCTTCAGCCGCTCTCCGGATCGTCGCATCTGCAGGAAGGAAACACACGCATAGAGAGTCAATACTTACCCGTTGTTTGCACTCATCCTGAATTCCATTGAAGCGGTTCACGCGATTGCCGCTCCGGAGCCACACCGCACCTGCAGAAAAGGAAATAACAGCAGCTTAGTCGCGCACAGGAATAGAACCATTTATAGTACAGTTCGACGCTGTGCACTCGCGCTAATACTCACCTGCAGGAATTCTGCTCTGCGTTGAGGGAGACAGCCTTCATCTGAAACCCTCCTAAACCGCACCAGTAAAGAAATAAAGAACAATTGTGAGAACTTTGGCAACAAAAGAAATAATTAAGCAAACTATACCAAGAGACTATTGGCATAGAGACTTACCTACAGACTCAAGTTATTCAAGACTCCGCTACAGCCCACAGTATCAGTGAAGCAACTAGATCCAGAAGAAAGTCTGGAACAATACCGTGCCCCTGCACATAGTTGCAGGATGGAGAGCCCGCCATTGAAACACCTAAGGCAAACGCTCCCCTAAGCAGTAATAGTGAGAGAGAGAAGACACGTGCAGACGTCCCTCGTCCAGCTTCGTGCGACGCCCCCGTGGAAACCAGGGGTGATCGTGACAAGTACACACATAACATACATCATAAAATACATATTGTGAATCTTTAAAAATCCAGTTCTACCCTCGTCCAGCTCTTATTTTATATCTTGGGCTTCCAATCAAAGGGTGGAGCCAATAAAAACAAACAACACCTTGTGTGCAAATGTCAAAGGGCATTTAAGTTTTTCTAAACTTAAAACATCTTTGAATGCAATATAAAAAGTATTTGATCAACCTAATCATGAAACCATTAAAATCTGTGCAGGTTCGATCTCTTTTACAAAGTAAACATTGTGATTGTATAACTCCAGCTCTCTTTCGCCATGCTTAATATAGTTGCACACTGCCAATGTCACTTCAGGGTACGGATTGCACATACACAGTTCCTCAGCTAATATATTTATCATTCTATTGTCCTCAAGGCAGAACTTCACATTTCTCCTGATATTTGTGAAAGCAGAATATAAGAGTAAGAAGTGCTGCACAGTCTCAACTCAAGCTAAGCAGAATGGACATTTGTCAGATAGTTCTCGCTTCCACTTTGCTGTAAAGCCGGCTAATGGTAATATAATTTAAGCATCAGGTTTCTAGAATAGGGACTTTGAATCAATACAAGGTAGTCTTCTATACTAGATTTGTTCTTGGTGTTCAAGTAAGACAAACCCGTTGGGAGTTGGATGCAATCCATTTTCTTAGCCACTGCCCACTCGTGGTATGCATCACACATCTTTTTTTACTTTCTGATGTAATATTTGTGGGTTGAACAGAATGTTCTCCATGTTGAGGCACTTAAGCCATCCACTAACATGGCTGGCGGACCCAAGGCAAATCAGCCCCCTTGATAGCCCATAACATCCAGTATAGCTCTGTTAAATTTCCTCAACCAACCATTTGACGAAATTCGCAGCCAATACTGCAGTGGTTTTAAAGAACTCGATCTCCGATAGTAAACCAGTCTTACTTAAGATATAACAATGCATTTGGAGAACTAGGTGGGAGCCGGAGGATTTTTTGTATCCATTTAATCTCAGTATTAGTTAATCTTTTTGAGATACCATAACCCCAGGTCTCAATGACCAAGCTACTCATTGTGCTCTATACACTTCTAATGCGGGTGATGGTACATCTTTTATATCTTCCATCCAGTGTCAGCTGCTTCAGGAAACTTTTTCTCAGGAGAGGGCACCATGTGTCTTCGACTCGTGCCCTTGGATGACCTCCATCCACTCTTGAGCAAGACGTTACCAACTGTATATATAGCATGCACTGCACCCGCTACTTCAGTTCTAGATTTTCCTCTCTCAAAAGCACAGAAGTTCATGACCTGATGTTGGAGGAGAAGTAGGTGTAATATACAGAAATTCTCCCGAGGTTCAGGATGGGAGGGGCGATGATGAATACGTGGGAGGAACATCTAGTCGAAAGAACATTAGCAGGGGCAAGTAATTTGTTCTTCGAATGGATTGTCCTCCCACGTATTCCTCATCTTTGATAAACTCCCAAAGCAGTATGTTACTGGAGGTGGGAACAGAGAATGTGTTTTTCATTAATGCTGTGTAAAACAGCTTTTCCAAACCTCGCCTCCTGACCCAATGCAGAGTCCAGACAATAATGTTTTGTGAAAGTATGAAGAGAGGACCAGGTTGCAGCACTGCAGATGTCCTGCATTGAAACCCCTTTCTGTAAAGCCGATGAAGTAGCCACACCCCTAGTCGAGTGAGCTCGTAATCTAACCGGGACGTCTTTACCCACTAGTTTGTAGCATTCTGATATGCAAAGGACAAGAGGCCTCATTACAACATTGCCAGTCCGGAAACAATGGTGCCGGTAAGCTTACCGGCACCGTTGTTTCGGACCAGCAAAATACAAGTTTGGTGGGTTGGTGCCCTCCCGCAGGTCTGACTTGCCGGATAGACAGGCACCTGCCCACCGACTTTCATGTAAGCACCAGCACCATTATTACCGGTGCCAGTGTTTCCGTGGGCCCCATTCCCATAGAGTCCTATTGGACTCTATGGGAATGGAGAACAACATATTACCGCCACCTAGCTCCCGGTCCGCCAGGACTTGTAATGTCTACTGGCTGGTCTCCTGCCTGAAAGCAACACCTCCATTACGTCTTACAGAAGGTCCCAATCTATGTAACTTAACCTCTCAGAAACCAGACGGGAGCTTTCAGGGTCTTGATTTCTGGGTGAAGAATGCAACCCCCCCCCTCTTAGGAGAGCAGCTACTCTCTTTAGGGACGACAAATTAGAGGGCAGATGGCCATGTCCAGAAGATGACAGTACCATGTTCTCCTGGCCCAATCCAGAGCAATCATGATTTTCCCAAACTTCCTCAACCTCCTGATCACGTGAAGAATGACGGGGACTGGAGGAAATGCATATAGGAGTGGAAAGTTCCAGTCCACTACAAACATATCTCCCAGAGCTCCCCTCGGAGGAAATTCACTGGAGCAGAACAGGTTGCATTTCCTGGTGACACTAGACACAAACAGATCCACTTGAGGGGTTCCCCAAAGGGCGATGATCTCTTGAAGGATTTCCTGGCTTTCTGAGCTAGCTCCCACTCATGAGAGAACTTGCTCTGCTTGCTCATAGTGTCTGCCGTGGTGATTTCCTCTCCGGCCAGGTGAACGGCCGCAAAAGATATTCCTTCTTCCAGTGCCCAGAACCAGAGCTGCATTGCCTCACTGCACATTGTCAATGACCCTACACCCCATCTTTTGTTGAGGTAATGCACGGCCACTCTGTTGTCTGTCATTATCAGGACATTCTTTCCCCCTACAGAGGGTAGAAAGTCCATCAGCATTAGTCTGATTGGCCGCATCTCCAAAGGGTTGAAGTGTAATTTGGACTATGATGAAGACCAACGACTGCTGATTGTCACATCGCTGGTGTGGCTCCCCAACCTGTGAGAAAGGAGTCCATAACTATTGTAATCTCCAGCCATGGTTGCCAAAAGGTTCCCCCTTCAACATGTTCTCCTCTTAGGCCCACCACAGGAGATCCTGTGCGACCTTGCTCAGGACCTTAGGTAGATCCATCATTCTACTGGAAAACTGACCACTGAGATCTGAGGGCCCATTGAGGAAACCTCATTTTCAGATGAGCCTCTGGCACCAGAAAAATGCAGGATGCCAAGAGATTGAGCAACCTTTGAAAATCGAAGGCATGTGGACGTTGGGCATTCTGAAGCTTAATGACCATCTGCTGAATGTGATAAGCCCTCAACTCGGGTGGCAGGTTTTTCCCTAAGGAAGCATCCAGCACTGCTCCAATGAATTGAAGCTTTTGAGAAGGTTCCATGTGGGGCTTCTTGAAATTGAGGGAGAAGCCCAGCTTGTAGAGAGTGTGACAGGTGATGCTGTAGGACCTGTTCGGGGAGTACCACTCCTGGTTCCTCTCTGGCACAGGCACTGGCTCTATGGCACCTTTTTCCAACAGGGTGGCAATCTCCAGCAGAAGGAGCGGATCCGGAACATTGAGGGCGTGGCTTCCTGCTAGGCAATCTGGGGGCCTTATCATGAAAGGGAGCCAGTAACCTTGGTATAGTTTGTAAGGCCCAAACATCAGAAGCAATGCCTTGCCATCCTTCCAAATGCTGAGTCAGCCTTCCCCCCCACTACTGTCCTGTCAGGCTGAGAATCCAAGACCTGAATCCATGGGAGCTACTGAACCCCTGACAATCCCCTGAAAGCGTAACACACAGAACCCCAAACAGCTTACAGCTCTGCCTGCCATGCTCCCAAGGGAAAGGGGGAAGTAGATAAAACAAAAAACACCAGGTTGGGTGGCGTCAGTACTAGACTCGAAAACCTGCAGATGGAACAAGAAGAACAAACACAAACAACCATTTGAAAACAATGTTAATTTACCTGCTTGCTAGATATATCCTCAAAGTAATAACCAAAAATGCATACCTGGTACTTCTCTATGAATGCCCAGAGAAGTTAGTATACTTGCTGAAAGAAGGGAGCCTTAAAGTATTTGCTGCTTACTCCTCCTAGAACTCTCTTGCTGTCTTTGAAGCCTTTAGATCAGGAGTCGATCTGCTCCCATCTCCTAAGTTACATCTAAACACAGTGTCTCTTCCAAAGGACTAAAGTTCCTTATCTTGGTAATCTTCAGTGTCCCAAATAGTCTCTCTACTTTCTAGATCCTACTTGGAAGTTTTTCTTCTACTTCTTATAGATTTTGTTCACTGTTTCATTTTATTCTGGCTAAAGTGTTTTGACTCACTGGTTCAGTCTGCAGGAGTTTTGGCTCACCTTCCAACCTTCACAGTTCCCAAAAGGTGTTGAAGGCTGAGCAACTAAACTACTTGCCAAAAAACTTCTACGGAGTTCATCAGTTATTGAAACTGAAAGCTCGCAAGGTACTGAGTTCATTTGTTATAGAGTATTGAAGCTCGCGATCTCACAATGCGCGCTCTGACACACACACACACGTGCAATGGAAGCCCAAAACTAGTTTCACCGCACATGCATGTATTGAAGACCAGAGGAGAGATGAACCGTGCACACGTGGAAAATAGGACATGAGCTCGAACGAAACATGCAGACGCGAACAAGTGGACTCGACTTTTGAAGGCACGCGCGAAGAGATGGACACAACCTTGAAGACTTGCGCTCTCTCAAAAACGAAGACGTACTTCAGTGAACTGCGCCTGGAGCAACAGAGACACTTCCCTTGCCTTGAACGCATACGCGTGCGGCCTTGTACGCATACGCGCGCGACCTTGTACTCATCCGAAACGCACACACGCACAAGTGTGGCCACACAAATAAATGCCTCACACTCGTGCGAGGTGCTGAGACTGTGTTTTAAGTGGTTCAAACCTTTCTTTTAGAAAACAAAGGTAAATATTTCTTGTTCACAAGCGCTAGCTCACCATTCACAACTAGCCGTTACCAGGCACACACACGTTGGATTTGATCCAAATGTAATTACAGTTTTGGATTCTCTCAGGTCTGGTTACAAGGAGCTTTCCTAAAAACAACTTTTGGAGAATATATTCACTGTTGGCTCCAGTAACTATTTACAGAACAAGTGTCTAGGCTAAATGGACATTCACTTATCTCATGAGTTTATGAAGGATCCTCAGCTGTCTTGTGCTCCTGCAAAATCCTCTGCTCTCTCAACGAGCCTCCAAATTGTCTCCTGGTTTCACTCCTGATAGCTTCACTGAACCAAATCACTAGTGCTAGAAAACTTAAAGTCCAAAATCCTACAGACCAAAAAGAAAGCAAGCTGTTTCATAACATATTCTCTCAGCTGGGAAAAGACAATGAAAGGCAGTTTAGAATGTTCATTGTCCTCCAATCTGCAATCTCCAGCCAATCAGGGCTAAAGGCTGGGATCCTCCATCTTGGCTTGGGGCACTCTCCATACACTGCAAGGAAGGTTAATTCCAAACCAACTACAAATTATATAACAACCTGCTAAAAACTCTCCAACACTCCCAAAATTCTAAGCGCCGTACCTGACATGGACTAAGGCCTCAGAGAGGTTTTGGTGTAGCTGTGGCAGCAGCTGATGGTAAGAAGGCTGCAGCTGTTTGATTGGTTTTACCACCTCAACATCGTCCACCGCAAGGAAATCTTCTCTGGTCACTTTGTGTGACCTGACCCCTCGTCCTTTCAAATGATGAATAGTATCGAAAGGACTGGCCCGACCAAGATTGAGGAGCCGGGACAATGGCGCGGGTATTGTGCTCTCTGGCTCTCGGGGGCTCTTTCCAGCTGGTTCCATTTCCCCACATGTGGCCACGTTCCCTGAGCTTGAACTGCACTCGAGCTCCACCCTGCATGATAAAGCCCACGGGACAAGGTCGCCGGTGTTGTGCACCCTCACTCCCAGGTTTCCCTTTGCTACTGGCTCCTGTTCCCTGCATTTGGCCATGCCCCCTCAGGTTTAACTTTACTCAGGCTTGCCTGCAGGACAAGGGTGTTGTGCTCCCGAAGGGAGTTCGGCACCCGTGGTGTAAGGGGGACACCTATCATGAGCCGCAGAGTTGTGTCGCACCGCAGAAAAGAACACTTGTCAGGTGAGAAGCCATGACGGGGAGTGTGGGGGGCTTCTGCAGGGGCATCTGAACTGAACTGCTACCTGCCAAATTGTTTCCTTCAATCACTCCCCAACCTTCCCCTTTGTGTTAATCCGATATGGCAGCAGTACCCGCTCCCATGGTGGATGCTGGCTCCCCTGACTTACCTTGTGCTCTGCTATGCAGTTTCCAGATGTTCGGCCAACCAAAGGGCAAAATACTGACAGTGAAGGGTAAATGCTTTCTGCATCAGGGACCGTCACCGATTCCGGCAGTACTAATGTGCAGCTACGTAGTCGTATTAAGTTCACTGGTGAAGCTTATAAACTCACTGAGGAGATAAACCAGTGCCTTTGGAGTGACCTTAATCTCATGGGTAATAACACCATTAACAACAGAGCAGAGAACAATCCATGCGGTAATGGCACTATAGACTTCAGCAGAGAGACCGCCCAGAGCTCAGTGAGCCACAGCCAAGTGAGAGGATGGTTAGAGAACCCCACCACCTGCAGTGCCATGTCTGAGGATTTATTCTATCAAAAAACGGAGAGCCGAGGAGGCAACAAGCCAATGCTTTGCATCCCCACCACCGCAACTCCAAAGAATCCTACTGAAAATGTTACTGCAGCGAAAATGTATTGATGGTTTTGACATTGCCACAGCTGCAAATTCCGCCACACTGCGCCCTGATATGGCTGATGTGGCTGAAGAAATTGTGGCCCAGAATGTAGTGACTAGTGCATTGCCAATAGGGGAGCGGGCGGGGTCGCTGTCACCCAGGACTAGCACATCACTACCACTAAATGTCAATAGAGATGCGGGGAGGACTGTGTACCCCAAAATAAATATATGGCCGTGTGCTAACTCCCCCTGCACTCCTGCCGCTATTGGACTGCCTATCATCACCATCACTGACAGAACAGACGAGAGAACTAATGGGATGCAAATGCAACCTTGTCCTAGCAGAATTATCAGACTTAAAGAAACTGCGTCTGCTTATTTTAGAAGATAGAAGAATCGAAGGATCCATGGGGGAGGGCCAACCGAGTATAGGGGCTGCACAAGGGTCTGCCAGCCATCAGTGGAGAAAGCTTGTAGTTGCTCAGTGTGCCACCCAAAATTGTCTAATAACATTGCCGTAACTACAGGTCATACAAATGCCCAGTTCGAGATCAGGCCCTTGATACCAGCCAAACTGGGAACCCGCACTCAAACTTAAGGCCGCCAGAATAAAAATGCCCAGCCACTACAGCAAACTATATGGGGACAGGCAGAATGGGGGCCGGGGGTGTTGCCAGGCACTCGAGAGTTAATGAGTGCAGCCCCCGCCGTTGGGGAGGCGGAGTTATTGTATTGGGGAGCGGGAAGGAGAAACGGGGAGTTCTGGGTAAGGCGCGAAGGCGCCGGTTCCTGTTAGAGATTAGATGAATAAAGAAGTTGTTACATCCACTCCGTGTGCGCGTCCTCCTTACTGGCCCTTCTGAGAGGGTAACACTGGCGACGAGGTCTTCCAGTGCGCACCGCGGAGTCCTCCTCCTCCTTGGCAATCCGCCACGCTCGTGCTCGGCAGGCCTACCGGCTCCTCCGCCGCATGCACCTCCTCCTGCTCCTTCGGTGGCCGCACACGTGCCACCACCTTCCTCTTTCCGCTACATCGGGGATTTTACCACGTGCCCTCTGGCAACTGAAGTACGCCACGGCCTGACACATCTCCTCCCGACGAGCTACCGTCGCACATCGCCATGAGCAGAAGGGGCTCCACCTCAGGGTCCGGGCCCAGTTCACCTCAACTGCCCCGTGCGACGCAACCGATTCAACTACGCCTACCCCCACCTTTCACCATGACCCCACAGTCCACAAAAGGGCCGCGATGGACTGACTGGATGGAGGATTTTCAACACTACGTACGGGGGTCCGGCGATGGCGAATCGCCCAACATCAGGGACATTTTCCTCAACCTGGTGGGGGGAGAGATCAAAACCGTGGTGAAAACGATTCCCGCTGCAGAACAAAACACCTTCAAGAACTTGATTAAGGCGCTAGACAAGCTCCTCATAATTGAAGTCAACCGTGACTATGAACGCTACTTATTCAACAAGTGCACCCAAATGCCACAAGAGACGGTAGATGAGTTCATCACCCGCCTTCGGGTAAAAGGAGCGAACTGTCAATTTGACGCGTATTCACTGGAAGAAGCCATTAGACTGAGGGTCATCGAAGGGTGCCTGTCTCCGGCCCTCAAGAAACAGCTCCTGAAGAAACCTCTCACTATCCAAGAGGTGAGTGAACTAGCCCGCATTCACGAGAGGGTGGATGCCCAGGCCACATCCATGTGCAATCCGGCCCACTCCAAATTGGACACTGCTGAAACCGTTGCGGCGCTGCAGCCATCCCGCCCGGGAGATAGAGGCTCATACCCGTACAGGACGCAGCCCATGCAAGCTCCTCGTCTACAGCGGCAGTGTTATCGATGTGGGATGTCGTTCCCCCATGCCGGAGCGTGTCCAGCGCTATCACAACGATGCTCGAATTGCGGGAGAGAGGGCCACTTCCAGTCCGTATGCCGGGAGGGCATACCATTCCCGCCGGTGAGACCCCTCACACAGGCCAGGATGCCTTTCCGTCCGCCGTCCCCACAATACCACCAGCCCAGATTCGGCCAACCAGGAGGGGGACAGAGGCGGTACATCAGAGCCATCGATGAGTATCAAACCCAAGGTTACCCGATGCAACCTGAACAACCGGATCAGCCACAAGCTCTCACCGACGAATATGACCACCCCCCGATAGACTTCAGATATGGGTCTGCCTACCATGACGTGCAAGATGCGGCATACGATCCGCCATACGACATGTATGACCAGGACGAATTCGTCAACCTGATACAGGACACCGAAGAAGCCAGAGAGGCCCCCAAAATCCCTGTCAAGATGGGCAATCAACAGTTCCTTTTCATGATCGACTCAGGCGCCACCGTCAACATCATGGGTGAACAGGACTACGCCAAAATTCTGAACCCACCAGCACTGGAGGCCCCCCGTTCCAGAATTTTCCAGTGGGGTGCCGCAACGCCCCTACAGGCTGTGGGATGTTTCACACAACGCTTCCTCCTGAACGGCCGGCAGATCGACACGACTATCCACGTCATCCGGTCGCTCACCAAAAGCCGATGCCTCCTCATTTACCACACGGCATCTCGTCTGGGACTAATCGAAATCCATGTGAGAGCGGGAGACGTCATTGCCGCAACCTCGGACAGCCTGAGCTCGAGAGACTCAGTCGGCACTGTCACGTGCCATCAACCGCAAAATGTGATCACACAGGCCGACGTTGCGAGTGGTTTCCCGAAGCTGTGCAAAGGCCTGGGCAAGCTCAAGGCCCCCCCCATCCGGCTACACATCGACCCTTCGGTGACCCCCGTCCCGCAACACCCTCGGAGAGTTGGATTTCACCTACAGACGGCAGTGTCGGAGGCACTTCACCAACTGCTCTCCGACGGTATCATCGAACCAGCCACCGGGCCGACGCCGTGGGTGTCACCACTTGTGATCGTGCCCAAGGAAGGGGGCAAGATACGTCTGTGCGTTGACATGAGGGTGGCAAACACCGCCATCCAACGGGAGAGACATCCAGGACCGTGCATCGAGGACATGATCGTCCAACTGAACAACGCCCAGATGTTCTCCAAGCTCGACCTCAATCAAGGTTACCATCAGTTGGAGCTGCATCCGGAGTCCAGACCCATCACCACATTCGCCACCCACGATGGCCTCTACAGATACCGGCGGCTGAACTTTGGGATCTCGTCCGCCGCAGAAATTTTTCAGGAGGCCATCCGGCAGGTAATCAGACCCATCAAAGGCACCCTAAATTACAGCGACGATATCCTCGTGTTCGGATCGACGAAAGAGGCCCACGACCGAGCCCTCCTTGCCACGTGCACGGCACTCCAAGATGCGGGTCTCACCCTCAACATCTCCAAATGCAGATTCAGTAAATCGAAGCTGAAATTCTTCGGTCACATCTTCTCCCGTGAAGGGATGCTCCCGGACCCTGACAAGGTCGACACCATTACCAACCTGAGCGAGCCGCGGCAAGTGGCCGAAGTCCATTCGTTCCTCGGCATGGCGGGGTATTGTGCCAGATACATACCCCACTACGCGTCCCTCACGGACCCACTACGTAAACTCCTGCAAAAGGAAGCAGCCTTCGAGTGGACCCCCGCGTGTCGTTCGGCATTCTCTGACATCAAGCGAGCCCTGGCGGAGGCACACCGATTGGCGTACTTCAACCCGTCATGGCACACCGAAATTGTCGTGGATGCTAGCCCGGTGGGCCTCGGCGCCATCTTGGCCCAGACCAGCGGGGAGGACATTCACCCACGACATGTGATCGCATATGCGAGCAGGGCGCTGTCCGCCCCGGAACTTGCCTACTCCCAGGCGGAAAAGGAGAGTTTGGCAGCTGTCTGGGCCTGCGAACATTTCCACAATTTCGTCATTGGCAAAAAGTTTACGCTCATCACTGATCACCAGGCCCTGTTGTCCCTGTTTGGGAACCCTCACACCAAGATGCCCCCTAGGATCGAGAGGTGGGGCATCCGCCTGCAAGAATACAACTATGACATAGTACACCGCCCCGGGGGTGACCTCAACCCCGCTGACTACTTATCACGACACCCCGTCGGGGCGCCAGTGACCCGGGAGGGTGACGTCGCCTACGTACAGTTCATCTCCACCAACGCACTGCCACCCGCGATGTCCCTCGAGAGAGAGTTGCAGCCGCATCGGCGGCCGACCCAACCATGGCCCTCGCCATCAGCCTCACCTCCGCCAACAAGTGGCACGACCACCGCAGAGCGACGCTGGCGCACCCGGGGGTATGCAAACAGGAAATTGAGCGGCTGGCCAGGATACACAGGGAGCTGGCTGTGAAGGACAACGACATCCTCCTCAGAGGGTGCAAGATCGTCATCCCCGCCACGCTACGGAACGAGGTCGTGCACATAGCACACGAGGGCCACAGGGGCGCGGACAACACAAAGAAACAGCTGAGGTGCCATGTCTGGTTCCCCTTCCTGGACACGGCAGTAGAAGAATGGGTGAGAAACTGTCATGCATGTCAGTGCACTGCCCCTCCAGAACACCCTCCCCCGCTACAATATACACAGATTCCAGAACGTCCGTGGGAGCGCGTAGCAATGGATTTTTACGGGCCGACGGAAGTTGGCGATTACCTCCTGCTTCTCATAGACGAGCACTCAAGGTTCCCGATAGTCAAATCCGTCACCACCACTGCATTCCCACAGGTAGCGGCGGTGATAGAAGAGGCATTCAGCGAGTGGGGGATCCCGAAGATGGTCAAATCTGACAATGGACCGCCATTCTGTGGCCACGAATTCAGGACACTAGCAGAACACCTAGGGTTTAAACACATGAAGGTGACCCCTCGCCACCCACAAGCGAATGGCATGGCCGAACGCTTCTTGGCGTCCATCAAAAAAACACGACAAAGAGCCATGCTGGAGGCAGTCGATCCTCACCAGGCGTTGTGCCGACTCTTAAGGGATTATAGAAACACCCCACACGAAGCCACGAACAAGACGCCTGCTGAACTAATGCTTCGATACAAGGTGAGAACCCGCATACCTCACAACTTGTCACCGGAAGAACCGCCTGACATAGAGGTGCTCCAAAAGGATGCAGAGGTAAAAGAAAAAGCGAGATGGGACACTGACTCACGCCGCCATGCGACGTTGCCAGACTTCCACGTAGGGGACGAAGTGCTCGTACAACAACCAACCCTCAGGAAGACAGATCCGCGGTTTGCCCCAAGCCCCATGAGGGTAACCGCTGTCAACGGCACTATGGTGAAAGCGCAGGACCAACATCGAGCTGTCACCAGGAACTGTCAACACTTCAAACACTACAACAGACGAGAGGGATCAGGAGGGCCCCAAAGGTCTGTCTCTCCAGAACCTCGAGAGCCGCGGGATGACCCGTGGATTCCCCCGGGAAGAGACCCGGACGAGCTGAGTCAGGAAGAAGGTGCCCCGGAAACCCCGGGACCAAGCGCCCTTGACGAGAGGCCTCGGAGAGTCGTCAAGAAGCCGGTGAGACTAGTTGAAGAGTGTTGACTCTGATGTTTGGACATATTGTTCGGGGGTGGTGTTGCCAGGCACTCGAGAGTTAATGAGTGCAGCCCCCGCCGTTGGGGAGGCGGAGTTATTGTATTGGGGAGCGGGAAGGAGAAACGGGGAGTTCTGGGTAAGGCGCGAAGGCGCCGGTTCCTGTTAGAGATTAGATGAATAAAGAAGTTGTTACATCCACTCCGTGTGCGCGTCCTCCTTACTGGCCCTTCTGAGAGGGTAACAGGGGGGAGGTCAGAACTATACAGTTGGATGGCAAGCAAAGTAGAGGGGCAGCTTATGTAGAATCTAAACCAGTCCCCCAAAAAAACAACCATTGGGCTCCCAGATTGCAGCAAGGGCAAGGGGTGGAATTTGGAAATATGAGATGGTCACTGTAAAGACTGGAGGGGGTGTCTGTACTTCTGCTCTCTATATGGCAGAGGAGAGGCACAGAGGAACCCAGCCAAGATTCTCGACTATTGGTAGGTGGTCGAGCAATCAAGGGCTAGCTTTTCAGGAGGTGATGTGGGCTGGTTCTTAAGTACACTGTAGTCCCCAAGCACCCGCAAAGGAATGTCCACACACTGTATTAGTTCAAACACAGTCTTTATATAATTAATATTCAGGTTATGTACAATATCACGATAACTCACTTTGTACTCTGTTATCTATAATGGCAAATCTATACAGTTCTACGTGCTACCACAATTACTATTCGATCTCTTGAAAGTGCATCAACTGTATGGTTAAATGTCAGACAAATCAGTTCATAAAGGAAACCAACAATAGATAGAAGAGGAAAGCAGTTGGTTAGAACAATAGGCAGAATACTGGCCCTGTTTACCTAGACACAGTTCTGTGTGGAGATCCCCCCCACCTGGACAAACTGTAAAATAAAGATATATCACCAGCCCAGTCCATGTATTGTTCACAAGAATCTTTCCAATAGTTCAGCAACCCCAAAGTACCTGGTGTAGAGTTCCTCGTCAGGAAATCGACGGCCCTTCTTGAGTGCACTCCCTTTAAGGCAGGAGCCACGGGTCGTCGAATGTCCGGCGATGAACATGGTGAACTACGGCGGTGAAGTGGCAGTTATGTTTCTAGTGGTGCTCGTCGACGGGGAAGCGTAAACCTCCTACAAGGAAGAGGCATGCGGGGCACCTCGATGTTGATAGTTCTGGACCGCAAAGAGTTTGAAGAACTGTGGGTGGCCCAGCAAGGGCGTCGAGTCGTCAGCGTCTCTGTGGTCTTTGGGTGGCAGGAAACACACCGGCGGATGCTCTTCACCGCGTCAACGGCCTGGCCTTCTCCGGTGGGATAAGGCGGGCCGCAGTACGGATGCGCGCCTCCGTGAATCGAAAGTTCGTAGGCAATGGGAGGACGGCGGCTCCATTCGGTGACGGCGGTCATGACGGGGCGGACAACAGTCCAGGCGCTTCTCTTTGGGATTCTGCGCCAGTCCCCGTCTCTGGTCGGCAGCCTGTCGTAGGTGTGTCTACGAGGGAGCTTTGGCAAAGATCAGATGGTGCACGATGGTCCCTAGTAGCTCGGGAAGAGGGCGCCTTACCAGTCAGTCCTTGGAGACACAGCAGCTTTCAGATTGATGAAGAAGGGCAACAGCAATTCTTCTCTTCCAGCAGGGCTTCAAGGTCAAGCTTCAGTTTTATTCCAGTTACTCTTCGTAGTTTGGACTTCAGCTTCTGAACACGAATTCTAGCAGTCAGAGGCCCCCAGATATACTAGTTGGTCTCTCATTCTGCTGGGTCACACTCAGGCAACCAATCGGTCAGAAGGGCATTCATGCAGGCAGCCAGCCAACCAGGTGCATAGTGCATTCAGGCCATTCACTTCTCTCCAGACACTCACAACAAGTTATGTGTATTGGGACAAGTACCCAGCCATTCAACAGTCCACACTGCATTCATACCAGTTTCGGACAGGGCTGTCTCGGTCATTGTATCAAAACCCAGACATCCACAACAAGAAGTGCATATTGGTCACACACTCTATTCACCCAGGTCCCACCCACAGGGCATACCCACAACATACAGTCACTGGGAAGGCTCCAGCCAGTCTGGCCTGGACTTCACAACCACACCATATATGGAACTTCCACCCAACAGCCAATTTGAGGGGGAAGGGACAGAGTCAGGGCTTCCCAGGACTTTGGGAAAACAAGGTAACAGGCAATAGAAAGCAAGAGGCCACAGGGGCCATCTTGTTTCCTATCAGGAATCAACTGATTCCAATGGCAGAGCCTGGGTATCCCAAAATGGAGGATACTCAGGGAACCTGTCAAATTCAGCATGGAGCTGCCACCAGCCCATACCCTGCGCTGCGGGCCACACACAGGTGCCCAAAGACATTCACTAGGGGCACATGGTTGTACCCCCACCCATGGGTGCCATTAGGGTATCCCATGGGTCTGTACACCCAAACCAAAAGAGAGAGCTGCACTGCCAGGAGTCCCACATGAACTCCTGTGTGGAAAACACGACAGAACACACGATAAAAAGCAGTAAAGGACAAGAATCCGGAGGCCCTGTCCCTCCGATGCATTTCCAGCAGCACAGTCGCACAAAGAAGGATTGTTATTTCTGCATACAGTACCCAAAGTCGACACTGCCCACACACAAACTGGGAATCGCTAACTAAAAGTGCACCCACTGGTTCAGAACTATATACAGTTGTTCGTTCATTCAGGATGCTATAAATTGCACAAGACTACATTATGATATGGATTTGCCTTCAATACCATATGCATTGAACTGAGGGGAAAAAAGAGTGGCCAATGGAATTTTGGGAATTGAAAGGAGACGCTGCACACAGTCCGGTAGTATGATTGTAATCAGTGCCTCTTCCAATCTTAACAATGTTCATCCCTAATGGGGTCTAGGACACAATATCCACTACTCTTCGAATCCAATACAATTCCACCAGGGAAAAAGATCCTGGGCTTCACCAATGGATGAGGAAAGCCTGGCCTAGCATTAACTGAGTCATGGGTTGCTGATATTAGCAAAGGCCCTGGGGCTGCAGTTATTGCTTCAGCATTTTCAGTTAGCTCGATGGCAATATGAGCAATTGCAATTGTTTGTATGCTATATATTAGGTTGTACTTTGATGGCCTTACAGCCGATTAAAGTTTTTGATGATGATGATGAGGATTGGAGCTTTTCCAAGCTCTCATCAGCTTTGCTGCCGAACAAGTGGGAGCCATTGAAGGGCATGTTTAACAATCTCGCCTGAACAACAGATGCAAATCCAGATTTACGGAGCCAAGCAAACCTGTGCGAAACAGTGCTAGCTGCCATCGCATGGCTGACACGCTCAGCTGAATCAAGCCCATTCTGAAGTGACTGGCACATAGCCTCCTTTCCATCTTTAATAACGCTTAAGAAACCATCCCTTTCCTCTCCTTCTGGGATACTGTCCACAGCCATGGCAATGACGTTCCATAGCATGAAGGAAAACTTGGCTGGAGCACAAGCAGAATTAATAGATTTTAAAGCCATGCTATTGGCAGAGAAAACTCTCTTGGCCAAGGTGTCAACTCGTTTGTTATCCATGTCGGGCGGTGTAGTCGGTAGGCGGCAACCCTAGAGTATGAAGTGGCAGCCTGCACTACAAAACTTTCAGGGGACAGATATTTGTCCAGAAAGTCTGGATCCACACAAGAAGGCTTATACTTCCTTGTGAGATCTTTACGAACAGCAAGGTTAGTATCTGGGGCTTCCCAATTGTTCATCACTCTACTCCTTAGAGCAGTATGAAAAGGTAGGATGGGACCGGTCTGAGGACCGTTATCCAAAATATCAGTCAGGTCATCCTGCTCATAAATTGCAGCAGGCCTCCCCCAAACTAGCTTTTCTGTCACCCTACTCATAAGTGCCCTGCAAGAGGCATCTGCATAAATCAATCAATAAATCCCTCAATGAGTCACCAAGTTTTGCATCTTAGACTCTTCTGAAATTAAAGCCTCAGGAACACTAGGTGTCCCAAATTCCAGCCAAAAGCAGGGGTGACCTGTTCAGGAGACTCATCCTTAAAAATTGAGGTAATTTACTTAAACAAGTATTTTCTTGGCTGAGGCTTGTAAACGTTTGAGGTTTCTGTTGATGACGTTGACGCACTCGACGTGAAGTACCCAACCTGAGAATCGTCAAGGTAGTCGAAGGATGAGGTTTAGGCCTCTCCTTTTCTCAAGGTTTTGAGTCTTCTCGAGGGGTTGATGGTTTTGGACCTGGGCTTGAGGGCGCACTAGCAGAAACCATTTTAGACACCTTCTTAGCCTTATGAGGCTCGGCAGGGTCAGAGCTCTTCTTCAGCTCTCGAAGGTGTGGGAGAAGCCTCCTTCTCAAATATTTCCAACTTTCGGAGGCGGAAATCTTGCCACTCGGCTTTAGAAGCTGCCTTACCAGGACAGATGGCCTTGAGATTGTGCAAGGAGTTGGAGGAAGAAGAGCTCTATCTATGACGCCTCTTCTTGGGCGCCTTCTGGGAGGACGTAGAGTGGTGAGATCTACTCCTAGATCGTGAGCGCTTCTTATAGCGCTTCCGAGGTGGTGATTCACCCCTCGAGCTGTTATCATCAGAAGACCTCATTTTGGTTGTCGAAGGGGACTTGGATGGGGCCTACCCACAGTGAGTCCACCCTTCCTCTCCTTCAGCGCCTTTCCTGTCATGGACTGACAGGAACCGCAGTCTTCTATCTTGTGCTCGATGACCAGGCATCAGAGACAAATACTGTGCAGGTCTATAATGAACATCTTCGACCCGCACTCGGCACATCTCTTAGAGCCCGCCTTGGGAGTCGACATTTTGAAAAACAACCGTTGACACATAGTCAAACAACCGATCTTAAGCAAACTGTGCAGTGGGAAAAACGGGACTGAAGTAATGGGCGCAGTGTGTGCTATATATACAGTCGGTGGTGTTATGCTCGTGTGCGGACAGAGGCCGCCGAGGGGCACGAGTCAATGATGTACTGTGCCCTCTGCTGAGAAAAACGTTTCCGAAGCAGCTGACGCTGGATGGAAGATATCAAAGATGAGGAATACATAGGAAGACACAATCCATTCAAAGTTTATTTTAAAACATACCATATGGTGCATTGGAACAGGAAAGGGGAAATCCAGAAATGCAAGAGGAAAATTAACTACCAACCGAAAGATGGACAATGACAGGGTCAGACTGGGGCATAAAATAGTCTCGGGCACAAATGAAAAAGTGGCCCACAGTGATAAATGGCAATTTGTTCCTTTTGTGACAGACTGTTTGAGTAGTACCCACGAGGGAGGTTTTTGATAAAATGTGAGGCAAATTGTGTATTTTAAAGAATATTTATTTAGCAACACTGGTTCAAGCTACTAGCCTTGAAGTATCTTCTCAAACTGGCCCACATGAGCCAAAAGAGTGGCCCACTTTGACCAAAAAACTGTTCCACACTCGGGCATTGCCCTATAGACCAGTCCGAGCTTGGACAACGAAGGGAGCAGAACCACACAGAGTGGGGAACCAGGAGAGGCATTGATTGAGTGGACCTAGAGGGAATCCGGGTGGTTTGATAAACAACTCTAGTTGTGGGAGCTGGTGGATCCTGGCCCAATCCCACTTCACCAAAGTGGTGAGTTAACAGTCAAAACAAATGAGCATTAGAGATTTACATGCATTATGTTTCCACTTGCACCAAGGGAACAAAAGAGCTCTCGGAATTATATAAAAGAGGTTCTCTATTTCTAATAGTGGAACCAAATCAGAATAGATTCCTGCAGTCAATGGCATTTTTATTTTTAAAACTGAAATTAATTGTCTGAGAAAATATTTCAAATCTTCAGACCGGCAGATGGAGTACCTTAATTTATTTACGCAGTGTAAGAGAAATGCACTAGACTCATGAACTCGGTGGCTTTATGTTTTTTTTTATTGAATAAACATTGCCAGCTCAGTTAATGTGCCTATTCGCTCTTTTCCTCCTCCTGGACACTTTGAAACCAGATTTCCTATGAGCCTCAGAGTGCAAGATCCCACATGTGAAGTACCTTTAGGCAACGCCTAAATGAGTGCCACAATACATTTGGCTTACAGCTCTTCTTAGAGTTTGCAACAGCTCATTGGTACGAGTTAGGGTTAGAATGAGACTTCTAGTTAGGATCTGGATTAGAGTCCATATAACTTATCCAACACACAATGGATCATCAGCTGTGGCCGAGGATAAGACTAAAGTGTGAGTTAGGGTTTATACTTATTAAAGAAAAGGACCTGTAAAGGATGAAGCATGTTACATGAACTAATATGTTTGGCTGCAAAGTGGTACAGAATGCAGTGATGCAGAGTAAGATTACATGTATTTTTATTAAACAGACAATTCTTCATTCCTGAAATTTCAGACCCTCCTACTGCCCAGCCCCATGCTAATGATATGTGTCGCATTATGCAGCAGCAGTGGCAGAAGGCGCGCAGAAGTGGCAAAATGGAATGGCCAATTCCCAGCACATGAAAATGGAAGAGCAGGGCCATTTGTGAATATAAATGAGCAGGTCGCTGGCCGTATCCACCCTAACTATATTTGACTGGCAACAATTTACATATCTATTTTGAGTCCCAACAGTTTGAAATGTGCTTGTCTCTTCCTCCCACCTGCAAGGGGAGGATCTTAGTTGGTAAAAACAGGGACACCACCTGCATTGTGCTCTAATGCAGCCTTCCAACTAATATCTGTCCAGTTAGGAATGTACAAAAAACAGCACATATGTCTGTTGAAGTCTGAGACGATATTGCCTTGTTCTTAACAAATGCTCAGATTTCTTATATTGTATCCTTCTGCAGCGCAGTACTTCCAATGACATCACAGCTAGCCTCCTCTCAGAGTCCTAGTTCCCCATAATTAAACCATAGCCATCAGTCTGACCTAGGGTTGGTCAATTTTCTTACTGCAGTTAGGCCCACACTAGTCAGGATCTTATTTTGAGAACACATACTTTTTTTCTTTTAGATATCTTTGTTAGCTTGAAGGTTATGTTTTGTATATATTTGTCTACTGTGTTATCCTATTTCGTTTTGTTTTGTTCAATTACAGAGTTTTTTTTTAAAGTTAAATTCTCCAAAACAATGTGTAACAACAGTATTTGTTATTAACATTTTAAACCTGGATGTATCTCCTTAAATGCTTTACACCCGGGATTGTAAAAATTGAGAAAAAATATGGAACACATTCTAGTTTATAGCCAAGAAAACAAGGCTAGTTTGACTTTGCAATTGTTATAGACTGCTTAATTTCTTCACTGTGACCTTGCATCATTACATTCACCTCAGACCATAGGATAGGGCCTTTGGCAACTGATGCCTGTTCCAATACATACTTCTATGAATAGAATATCATACACCACTAAGAGTATGATCGAACTAATCCTGGTAGTTACCATTCTTGTGTTATATCACTTTCTTGAAGCCATTAAGCTTGAAGCCTAAGGAACTGACTTTGTCATGCTCAGCCTCACTCAAGGTCTTGCGGATCACATCTGGACTGCTGCATGCCGCTATGTGCAGCAAGTCTTCATTTTCCATGGCTTGATCTAGCCTTACCACCCAGCCCCCATCCCGAGCTTTGGCCTATCCTAATTCTGAACCCTAACTTCAGAAGACCATCAAACAACTCCCTTATGGACAATATGCTAGTTTTCAAACACCTTAGAATGTGCCTCTTCCAAAGCAACCAGATTGCCACCAAACTTGCCAAAAGCTTAGTTTTAAGTTTGGAAATTCCAAATATACATAAACCCATAGATCAGTTTTCTGACTATCAGTGTCGCCGTAAAGCATATTTGTAATATGATTAATCTTGCCAGGCCCAGACCTCCTAGCCAAAATCCTAGTCTTGCATGTTGCAATCTGGGCATTGGGGTTCTAATGTGGAATATTTTGACTGCCTGTTTTTCTGTACGATCTTCATTGTGCCTCAATAATTCTAGGTCGTGTGGCATCCTTTTTTTGCCAACTACTAAAAGCTCTCAGTGAGGAGACCTATGGGATAGTTTCTTAGGGAAAGCAGACTCGCAGGTACCTTTTCTTGCCTGACCTGAGGACGTGTGACTGGCATTGCTCATGTATTCTTGTATGCACATGGATGGCCCACTGTGAAAGCTCAGGTAGGAAAAACATCACCTATTCGACCCGCATCAATACATTTTATTGCCATAGATTCCATTCACCACTCACAAGTTATACTTACTGGAGTAGAGGCTTGTCGTAGAACGTGTGCTTTACAGAGTCTACAACTAGCTTGGGTGGGCCTGTAGCATTTAGACTGGGTTCCGCAATTGTGAGACTGGAACAAAGGAGGAAGGTGTGCTGGGGTGTTGAAGTAATGATTGGGACACTTAAGAGGGACAAGGAGATACTTGTCTACTTAGACCTAAAGATCATACTAACAACCTCAAGCGTGCTGCATTTTGTGTTGTGTTATTGGCAACTCCATCTTGCAGTGCAGGTTCCATTATGAACTGCCAACCAAAAGGAACATGTTTACACTTTAGTTAACCAGATAATTGTAAGGTTGAGAAAAGTTTTATTTTTTATTTATTTTACTTTAAGAGCTGTATTTAAGAAAACAAGACTTGCGTACCAGTTTTCTTATCGAGCAATGGACACACCACAAGGTACAAAAAAACAGAGGAAAACTAGGCTTTAGTAGCTGAGATGTTACATTTCACTACTGTAATATGCATGGAAGACGAGCTTTCTGGAGCGTGCACAAAACAAGAACAGCAATATTAAATAATGCTATATCTGTAATTAAAAAGATTCGACAGAGTGGTCTGCTGAGTGGTGCAGTCTCGCTGGGACTCTGCGGAGAGACACTGGGACGCTGACTTCACTGTGTATTGCTGTGAACTTTGCTGGCACGCCCCCAACAGAATCAGCCCCTCCCTCCAGTTCCCAACGTTCCCATTAATACCACTACGCGTGCGCGTTCAGCGCACGCTTTCTGCGGAGTGGTCTGCTGAGTGGTGCTTTCTCGCTGGGACTCTGCGGAGAGACGATGAGACGCTGACTTCACTGTGTATTGCTGTGGACTTTGCCAGGTAGGCTTGCCACGTGAACCAGCATATTCTGCTCTGTGGACACTTGGCGTTTAGCCAATTCAGTGAACTTTGTTTGTTTTCCTTTGTTCCAGCACGCCCCCAACGGAATCAGCCCCTCCCTCCAGTTCCCAACTTTCCCATTAATACCACTACACCTGCGCGTTCAGCACGGTAGTCTGCTGAGTGGTGCTGTCTCAATGTCTGGCTTTCTAGCGAGCAGCGAGGCCCCTCAGTTTGTTATTTAGTACTAATACTGCAAAGTCTCCTAATTTGGTCAAGTATAAGTACAAACAGTGTCTAAAGATGCAATCTTGACTCCCCTTTCTTAAAACTGGAATGCCGGCGAATATATTGCCAGTCCTTTACAAAGCCCCCGCCAGCTCCATTACGGCAAATAGCTGGAAGAAACTGTATTTGGCATCCATTTCAACGGCGGTAATGGGGCGCAAAGGGCCGAGGGTGGGTTTCAAAGGTCCGCCTATGCCTGACATTCTATAAAGATCCTCTTAAACCCAGGCTGTTTAATCTGACCCAAGATAAATCTGTCCCCAAAATTGGGTTGCCTGCGGGTCCTTCGCAAGCTATTATTATTGATTTATCTGAAACTGTGAACGAAAGGATCACGATTTTGAATGATGTTGTAACCAACCGGATTGAAGTCGGTGTAACTGCAAAGGTAGCTAAATTGTGTCATTCTGGTTCTTTAACTCATGTATCCTTGTCGGATAGTGTTTTACTGCATAATTTGCTGACTTCAGCGCCTCTAAATGATGACATCAGTGTGGAGTCTCGTGTTTGCTCGGATATTGCCATCATTGATTTAAACACGAGCAAATCAAGCTTTTCGCAACCATTACTTTCAGATGGTTTGTCTAAAAAAATGTCATATTCACCTGTAATGTTTTCTGACATTGATCTAGATTGCTCTGCCAATCGAAATCTCGTATCTTGCCCCAACCCCACGTCGCCCTCATAGCTCTCCCCCTTTACCTCTTAACTGAGAAGCAGTGGTGGCTGAAAAGAATCTAGTAAACACAACTTTGATTGCCATGAATGTTGCGCTGCAATCTTTATTTAAATTATTTGAATCTTTAAATGGTAAAATTGCTGAACAAACGAAACAATTGGACAAAGTAATGGCATGTCAAACCAATGTAAGTTCGCTATTACAACAAAGAATGACTGGGCAGCCCTCTATTGCCTTAGTACGAGGATCCCTGCCTCGTCAGTGACCCTTGGTACTCAAACCGTTTCAGACGAAAAGGTGGCTGTGAGTAGGTCGAATGACCCTATCAAACCTAAGGGCCGCACACATAATCTGGCAGTTCCGCTAATCGAAGGAATCATCAAAAATGTTTCCGATCAGTCCACCCCATCCATGACAAACGGAGTGGGCCACGAAATTCAATCTGTGGATAATACTCCAAGGAGTATTCCTTACACCATCTTTACCAAAAATGTTCAAAAGGGCAACAAAGAGCTACCTGCTCAGAACTTAAACAAAAAGCAGAAAAATCTAAAAGATCCAAAGAACGACATTTCATCAAAAACTAAAAATTTTCTTCGACACCTAAAAGCATTGATGAAAGGTGCCTTAATTGCATCGACAGCGGTGTCTAAAAAATATCATCAACTAGCGAATGCTTGTGCCATTTCAAATGGCATTAATAGCACCAAGCCTGTACTGCCTTATGCACCCTTGGATGCCTTGATAGAAGAGGCCGTGGCGAATAGAGCCCCCCACTCCCTTCCCCCTTCGAAAAAAAATGTTGTACTGCCAAAAAAAAAAAAGAAGTTGGGGTGTCTAATCGCTCCGTAACTGAGTTGCACTGTCAGGAAATCCGACGGGCAGTTGATTTTTACATGGCCGGTTACCAAATGACCGACAAGAGTCAGTTGTTTTTCTAAGACTGAATCCAGTACAGTAGAACCTCCTAAAGTACCACAAAAACAGGATCTGCATGTACAGCAGCACTCCTTGGCTCAAGCTGTGGGAAGTACCGAAGAATTTCCTCTTAAACCTAGTCCATTAAAAAGCAAACAATGCGATGGAGGTGTACAACATCAGATGAATCAGATGACATCCCTGGAAAAAAATCGAACATTGTTAGCGGAAGTTGCCCCAGAGTTGCTCCAATTGATACAAGCTGTCCTGAATAAAGATGCTAAACATTCACATTCTAATACAATAGTGCCATTAGTGACGGCGAAAGGGAAAACTACTATAATCCCCAAACAAAAACTCCCAGCCAACTACTCCTTAAAGCTGGAGTGTCGACCTGTTCCAAATACTCAATATGTCCTAAATCGTAGATCAATATTGTCTATTTTCTGTGATGTTCCTCAATTAGAGGACATCAGTTCAAATGACATAGCTCTGGTTGAATTTCCAAATAAATCTAATTTTCATGCCTTTACAATCTGGATGCAATCCAGAGTCATCCAGAATATTCTGTGGTCTACAAAAAAACAGCTGTTTGATTTAGGGTTTGAGTTAACAGTGGAAGCTGACTTTGACGATCAGGACTTAACTCATCGAAATACACACAAGGTGCCTCATAAAGTGATATATGAAAGTCTATCTAATGGTCAGAAAGTGAACAGGCTCGACAATCGTATGGGCAGCCAACAGTAACTAGGCCAAGATCTTCTACTGAGAGATTTTGTTTTAATTAGTTAGAACACAAGGGGGTTTTTACATCTGCTAAATAACAACAATAGCTCCTTATGTAGGTATAATTTGATAGTGTTACAAGAGATGTGGTTGACATCTGTGCCTATTTGGGATATCCATGATGTTCTTTAGATTCCTGCCAAAAAAAGTCTTCGAGGAACACCAACTGCTGGCCTTTTAATAGCCATTCAAGCAAGCACAGATAGTAGCATTACCCATTGGGCCTCTCCTAACTCATATATTCAAATGGTTTGCTTACAATTGTATGTAACAATGCATGCTATTATAAATGTATACTGGAACCCGTTGGGGATAACAGACGAATGTTTCTTAAATGATCTAGGCAAAGTGTTAAATGTAATCTTATTGGATGCCTCAGTATCAAAATTTCTGATTGCAGGCGACCTGAACCTTGATTGTATGAACGTTAGAACAAGAAATAATACAAGCAGGATAATGAAGTGGAACCAATTTGTGAAACATCATAATTTGCTTAGATTAAACAGAGACTTTAAGTCTGATATCCCCCCCGTTCGACATGGCGGAAAGGCTCCTCCTCGTCCACTATTGATTACATTTATACCAACGCTGACTTTATTTGTGATTTTACTGATTTTGAAATTGTTGAAACAACAGCTAGTGATCACAAACAACTAACAGCTAATTGGCAGTTTCAAAGTGTTCTTACCCCGGAGAGAGTTAATAACTCTCAAGGTCACCTTATTCTAAATACCGTTGGCAATAGACTATGATGGTCGGAAAAGTCCCTGGGTAATTTTCACACATGTTTGAATCATGAAGCATTAAGAGTCTGTACAAGTAATGGTATTAACCATGTGGTTTATTCAGACATGATGCAAGCCTTCCAAACAAAATTGAACTTTACTTTAACTAAACAGAGTGATAGTACACCAAAAATGCATGTGTATGATCATTAACTAAAATTACAAAAAAGCTTGTATAGATCACAGAAACGTGAAGCAATGAATCAACCAACTAATATCAGGTACAGAGCCCTAACAAATATTAGAACCAGATATAAGAGCTGGCTGAAGTTCAGGCGCGCTAAGCTATTTCATATAGACCGACAGATATTACTAAACACTGTTCAAAATAAGAACGTAGCAAACATTTTGACTTTATTAAATCAAGCCAGTATGGGTTCTGAAGTATCTATACAAGCCAATGAAGTATCAGAATTCTCTTGGATTGAACATTTTACAAATCTTTATAAAGTCCCTGACGGGGGAAAAAAATTTGAATCTATAAAAACTCCCACACAGTTTTATTTAAATTTTGATTTGGATGACATCAGACTACTCATTAAAAAAGCAAGTCAGTCAAGAGCTTGCGGTCCTGATGGGTTGTCAAATAAAATGTTAAAAGAATATCCGGAAATTTGGGCTCAAATTTTGTTTGATATAGTCTCTATCATCAATAAAACGCAAATACTACCACCAACATGGAAACATTCCATTATGGTCCCCATTTATAAAAAGGGGGACAGGAAAGAGCCCTCCAGCTATAGCCCCATTACGTTATTAGACGCGCTGGGGAAAATATTTTCATGTTTAATCCTGAGAGAGTTCAATAATTGGTCTGGTCAAGCACAGTATAAAGATCCCTTTCAGTCAGGCTTTGTTGCCGGTTTGGGCACCATACCAAATATCATTACTCTGAACATGCGTCTATCAGAATACGCCGCTCGGAGCCAGATCTTATATCTGGCTTTCGTCGACTTCAAGGTGGCGTTTGACTCTATTGATCAGAGTCTACTGTACAACAAATTGGTAAACTATAATTGCCCTCGTTCTCTTGTGACTCTAATTGTACTTCTACACACTAACACAACTATACAGGTTAGATTATCACTGGGGGACAAATGTAATCGAAATTCCCCACGTATAGAGGTTTAAAACAAGGGTGTATACTTGCCTCTACCATATTCAACCTGTTTATATATGACTTGGGAGTGGCGCTTAGTCAGATTAGAAGCGACTCTCCGAGCCTGGGTCATCATAAAATCGCTTATTTGTTTTATGCAGATGGCCTAGTGCTCGTGTCTAAAACCCATGTAGGGCTGCATAATTTATTAAATGGTTTGGAAACTTATGTAAATGAGAATCATTTAATAAGTAATACAGATAAAACTCAAACGATGGTCTGCAAATGAAATTCATGCACAAAGGTAAAATCATATAAATGGAAGTTACAGAATGTCGTCCTTGAAAAAGTATCCCAATAGAGGTACTTGGGCATAAAGATTTCTGACACCTTGATAAATCCATTTTATCAGCCAGAATTAAGAGGCACATTACGTTCTTTGGTCTCAAAAGCGAAAATCTTAATGGGAAAGTTTGGTAAATTTTCAGTAAAGCATGTGTTGACCTTTTACCAGCAAAAAGTGATTCCCATCTTGACTTATGGAACGGAAGCCACAAAACTGGAATCATTCTTCTGGAAGCAAGCTTTACATCTCCCTGTGTGCACTCCATAACCATTAATTTGCTTTGAATTGGGATTTTTATCCATGCATTCTTATATCATCTGAAAATACTGCGCTCTGCTGAGAAAATGCCTATTGTCTTTAAACCATCCAAATATATTAGGAATAATGGCTAACCATTTGTTGGGCCGGAATCAGTTGTTCTCACAAACATGGTGCAAATACACCTTGAACGCGCTGGCGGACGCCTCGATTGATTTAGAACTGCTTCTTGCCAACCAAGGTCGTGCAAAAATAAAGATTCATCAACATGACTGGTGTGTCAATGAAACCAAATGTTTGTTGTACAAACATTTTGACCGTACATTATTTGGTCATAAACCATATAGAGCAACAGCCGACTATTTGGTTAAATTCCCCTCACCAAAAATGCGATACAAGTACCTCCGATTTCACTTGAATCTATGGCGAACATTGGATGTGCTGGCCAGAAGGAAACAAATCGTGAAGGAACAAAACCTGTGTCGATTTTGTAAAAATGCAAACCAAAAAGAGACATTGGAACACTGTATAGTTCACTGTCTCCAATTGAAGTCACTTTGAAAGTTCTGCTTTACCTGAAGAACATTACTTGTGTGTGCAGACAGATATATGGCAGCGTATTTTCTCATGTTCCAAATTGGCCACGAAAGTAGCAATAGTACCGTTTTTGGAGGCTATATATCAAGAAATATGACATTACAATTGAATTGAAGTATGCAAATTTACAGAGAAACGTTTGCGGTGATCATGTTTTATTTTGTATTTATCTGGAGTATAGTATATTAGTCTTTGTTTTTATCTCATTCCCTCATTGTGACTTGTGTTGTCTGAATTTGTGGATTTTTATAATGTAATATAAGTGGATACAGATAATTGTTTTGTAATTTGAAAGGTTGATTTTATCAACTAAACAAATAAAAAAAAAAATGTTAAAAAGAAAGAGGAGTGGCACCCTTTGTGAGGTTGGGCGTATCACTGGCGATCTTTACCATTAAACAACTCTGCAAATCGTTTTGAAAATGTGCTGCCATTCATTGAATTTCACCAAATTTGTGGTGAATTGTTTGGGTGGTGAGTTTATGTCAAATGTCGATAAAGCGGAAAACAGTTGCAGAACAATTTATTCATGGTGAAATTTGCCAATATCTAAAGAATTGGTATTGATTGGTAGAAGCCCAAACTGGTAAAAAATCAGCAAGTCCAACTTTTATTTGAAAAGATTGTGCTGTAGGCTGGCTACGAAATTTGAAGAAGTGTAACCTGTCAGCTGAATGGATTATGCTTGTCTTATGCATTGAACTCCAACTCAACAAAACCCTCTCGCTTTTACTACTCATCTTGTTTTAAAACCCAAGGGTACATTTATAAATCCTGCACTTCTCAAAAGTAGGCCTTCACCTAATTTATTTTTCTGTTTACCTTCCAGTGGAGCGTGAGGCTACGAGTCCCGTTTTCGGGAGCTTGCAGATGAAATACAGCAGCAAGTTCCCGATGCGGCAATTACCGGTAACAAGGGCAGGCGAGGTGAGCAATGCTGGTAGTTGTCATGTGTTTGCTGCTTTTTCCTGTAATCAGGTCCTAGTGATATAAGGTATTGTTTTAACCATTTTGCCATAATTGGCGCTCCTGTTCCCGTTCACACATGCCACTGCTTAGCAGGCGTGATGCCGCTAATCCTGCCACTGCTTGGGCTTGAAAAATGGCTATGCAGCAGTTTTAGTAGTGCATTTGAAACGTCTAGGAAACAAAGAAATGCAATAAACAGCAATACATTTTTAAACAGACTTTAATTACATTTTCCAGTCTCTATTACGGGACGTTGTATATCAGCATTAAGGTAATTCTAGATAATGTATGTTGTTGATGATACTAGTTTTTTAAAATTAAAATTGACACTTCTCTGATCAGAGTCATTTGCTGGCTGGAATACAGCTAACCAAGAACCTCACCTTCTCTGTCATTTGCCATATTGGTCTTGCAATCGAGGGAAACTGGGTGCATGTCATCACTGGAGCTTGGCTGGCTCTACATCACTCTGTGCCATCTTATGCAATGACCACTCTTAATTTAGTCTTAGTGATGGGATTTTGTTTAGCATTTATTACATAAGATTTCATGCCATTGTGGCTTTTCTTCACTTCAA